>NC_136971.1:32316746-32406746 GCF_032717465.1 Coenobita brevimanus
ATACGGTGAATAAAACCTACACTTGTATACGAAGAATATAATTACCAAACAGTTTCGGTGGACACTGCCACCATCTTCAGTGGTCAAGATAGTGAGAGGGAGTGATATACTGACTATACAAGGGTTCCTTTTTATGCGTGTGTGTGTGGAAGGGTGGGGTAAAGGTGAGGTGGGGTGGGGTAGATTGTAAGCGGGGATTAACCCAAGGGGGATTTTGGGGGGGACATTACCGGACAGGTTAGGTGTAATTCCTACCTGACCTTACCTGTGTCCCTGTGTCGTAGCAGGAAGGGACATTTCCACTAGGGACCTCATTATAGGATCTAGCTTGTTCATACCTTCACTAAGGTTGAAATTCTCGTATTTCTGGATACACATGGCTTCAATAATCTTTCGTTTCCGAAAGTCATGACTTCTATACATTAGACGGCTACCTTGCCAGTCAATTCTGTGGTTGGCTTCACAAACATGGCTAAATATTGCATTATTTAAATTACATGTTCTTATGGCATACTTGTGTTCCTTAATCCGTGTTTCCAAACTACGACCTGTTTCTCCTATGTAAACTAGTTCACAATATTTGCAAGGAATTTTATATATGCCTGCTTCTGAATATGTTGTACATTTGTTCTTTACTAACATTGCTCTGATGGTGGAGGTATACCTAAATGCTATATTTACATCACTACTGTAACCTATTAACTTTAACATATTTAAGTCTTCAACATAAGGCAAAGTGAGGAAACGTTTCTTTTCTGTGGTGGTGTCTTTAGGTACGTAGTAAGATCGCCTAGCTTGAAGATATGCTTGTTTAATGAACCATTTGGGATACCTTAAGTTTTGGAAGATTTCCCAAATGAGATTATATTCTTCTTTTATATGTTCTGGACTGCATATTCTAAGGGCTCTAAGGAACATTGATGAGATAACAGACAATTTTGTGGCAGACTGATGATACGAAAAATAATGAATGAACAAGTTACAACTGGTTGGTTTCCTATATACCTTAAAGCTAAGTGAATGATTTTGCTTCATCACCAGCACATCAAGAATGGGAAGAACACCCCCGTTCTCCCACTCAACTATGAATTTAATGGAGGGAGCAAGATTATTTAGGTGTGTGAAAAACTCGTCAAAATTATCAAGTGCTGAAGGCCAAAATGAAAATATGTCATCAACATAACGAAACCAAATAAGTTGAGGGGGAGAAACTCGTGGCAGCAGTTTCGTTTCATAATACTCCATATATAAATTGCTTAAAATGGGTGACAATGGAGAACCCATACCCATACCAAAACGTTGCATGTACAAGTTGTTGTTAAATGAAAAAGCATTCGAAGTCACACATAATTTTACAAGTTCTATGAAACTGTCAGCTGGCATACCTAAGTCAATATCACAATCTGGCAATTTGTTAGCTAGAAATTCCAAAACATCATTAATGGGAACTTTAGTAAACAATGAATCAACATCGAAGCTAACCATTTTACCAGAGAAAAAGTCAAGTGATTTAATTTTCTCTATAAAATCCGAAGAGTTCTTTCCGTGTGCTGGGGATACTGTACCTACTACAGGGGCTAATTTATTGGCAAGAAACTGAGATAACTTATACGTAAAACACCCACACTGTGAAATTATGGGACGCAGTGGAATATTAGCTTTATGGGTCTTTGGTAATCCGTATATATATGGTAATTTAGGGTTGATCTGAATGAACTTATTGATATCTACATTAGGCACATTTTTCAACACTTCTTTCATTTTCTTGTTAAATGCTGATGCAAGTCTCTTCAGAGGGGAGGACCGTAATTTTTCGTATGTTGTGGTATCACTCAAAAGATGGTTCATTTCATTTTCATATTCAGTGTTGTGGTATCACTCAAAAGATGGTTCATTTTATTTTCATATGGACAGTGTCCACCGAAACTGGTAATTATATTCTTCGTCTACAAGTGTGGGTTTTATTCACCGTCTTTGATTATCACGCAAGAGTGATTCATCCGGCCAACTTGTTTAATGTTGAAAAATGAACATACATTTGACTAACCTTTAAATACTAGAGAGTGACATTTTCATGAATGAGTCAGTAAGTATGGTAACGCCTTACATGGAGAGTGTTGCGACAACTGTGTTCCAGCCCCTCTAAGTCACGTGATCCACAGGCTAGGGCTGGGCAAGAATCGCTAAAATTGGAACCGACAGTTCCGATTCTCAATGCCAAAGGAATCGCTGGAACCGGTTCTAGAACCGGTTCCTAAGAGTAGCTGAGAGACAATTTCTTTCTATTGTAAAGCCTTAATTTGCCAGCTGGGAAGGACAGCATGTGATGCAGGTGCATTAAATAATGAGTATTTAAAATTTTACCTCTTTTTTTTTTTTTTTTTTTTCAGTAAGAGAAAAAATAATTTACCAAAACATAGTTTTATCAAAAATAACAATGCCAACCACTGCGAATTATTAAATAAACATATGCTTCTCTTTTTCGAAAATAATAACGCCAAACAATTAAACCATTGGGAATTGTTCAATAAACATATATGCTTCTCTTTGTCTTCATCAGAAATAATAATGCTAACCATTGGGAAATACTGAATGATCATTCTTCTCTTTATCAAAAATAATAATGTCAGCCATTGGGAAATAATAATTAAACATGCTTCTCATAATTCACTGCTACCAGTGACAGACTACAGTTAACAAAACATAACAAAATATAATTTCCTTATTAAAAAATTATATTTTGGAAATAAATTCGGTTCACCACTATAATGAAATAAAATTACCAACGTCCCATCGACGTATGGGTATGTTGCAACATAGTGTAACTGCCAGTCCCGACGACGTACTGGGATGTTGCGCAATTGCAAGGTTCATAATTTGCACAATTTTCAATTTTCACTCGTGATTTTTGATATGTATACACGGGACACCTTCCTCTATTCCTCTACAAGATGTCAGGCAGGGACAATGCCTTACACCGCATAACCTCCCCTCCCCCCCCCGCACGCCATTGTCTCAGCAATTCACCTGTTACCAGTGACCTGGCCAATAAAGACATTCAGGGCCAGTGATTCCCCAATCGATGACAACGTGGAGGACCAAGTTTATATAGCATTAGAGGAAGAAACAGTCAAAAATGATGATCAGGTAATGTTACCAAAAAAGGTCAGGTATGTTGATGAGTTAGTCAGTGAAACAATGCTTATAATGCCTATATTACTGTTTGAAAACCAATATACTCTCGTACTACATATAAATTCGTTCCAAATAACTAAATAAGTACCGTTTATGAGTGGTGTGGGATAGTTACCCTCCCATAGAACTCGTTTTCTTTGGAGCCAGCCTGATAGAAAACCCAGTAAGGTAACGAGGTACTGATGCTACCTGTATTGAGTATTTTAAACCTCAGGTGAGTGATTTCTCTATGAATTTTCGATGTTTCTCACCAAAAGCGGAGGTTTTAGCCCCCCAAAAATATTTCCAAAATAGCTTGGGATTGGGAGGTATCAGAGGTGCGAAATCGGCTGGGACGTGACGGGTTAACACACTAATTTGTAATTAACGAACATTTCTCACTTGGCACTTATTCCTTATTCTTTTTGAGGAATAATATGTTTACCAGTTCAAAAGATGGGAATCGATTCTGACTTTACCTCATCAGGATTGCTAGACCCGGTTCTGGAACTGGTTCTCGCCCAGCCCTACCACAGGTGCCATGTCACCTCGCAGTGGAGCGGGCGCAGGGGCGGGCAAATTGAATGTTCACCATTCTCTTTGCTCTTAACTGAGATTAAATGGAGTTCTTCAGTAAATATGCCCCGCTGTATTGCCTGGGGATGCTCTCCCCGAGCTGGGCAAGAGAACATGATGCACGGATTTCCCAGAAATCCCCAGAGAAGAAAGGAATGGAAAATGAAAGTCCAGTGGGAGAATTGGAGAGCAAATGATGTCATTTGTGTTTGGTAAGTGTAAATATGTATTTTATGAAAGATATTTGTAATACTAGCATTTGATCTCTGAAACGCTTCTTTATCATACAGGTTAAATAACCTTTTGGATAACTCTGCCAAACTTGCGTATCTTATGGGCATATGCTTAAGCTATTATGCCATAACTGCATACTCCGCCACTGTAGCATGAGACTTGACTGGTAAGCTAAATGATTCAGTTACAGTACAACTGCTTTACAGTTCAGCTGTGTCACATCATCTGTGTTTTCAAAACTGTATATATATATATATATATATATATATATCTATATATATATATATATATATATATATATATATATATATAGAGAGAGAGAGAGAGAGAGAGAGAGAGAGAGAGAGAGTTATTCCACAAGTTACCAGAGTTAGTAAATGAAAACATATATTCTGCTTCACAGAAAAAGAAATAGGTAATGGATTTGAGGGTAAGCCTGAAAATAAATTGATTGCTGCACCCATGCAGTCATCCTTTTAATGTTTTCATGTTATGTGAAAGGTACTAGTCGTAGGTGGTGGCGACCATCATCCACTCACTTGATGTAGTGCTGCCTACTTCTTCCTTCACCTTTATCATTCTTTTTCTGCACCTGCCCTCCTCTCTTACTATTTCTCCCATCTTTGCTGTCACTTCTTATTGCTTTTCTTTCCATCAGAGGTGGCATTACATTGAGTGACAACCCAAATGGTTTCCTGTAGGCCAAGAAACCATTTACAACGCTGGGTGGTAACCATATAACAAACCATACATGCTCCCTACGTGTCAATAAGTGGGTTGGTGGAGGGTTAGTGCCCTTCCCCGTAAAACATATAACTCAAAGTCAAATGGCCACCCCTTACGGGATTATGGCGTCTGGCAATAGATAGATAGATAAGTGAAAGGTACTGCAGTAAACAGTGTTAGATACAGTTACCCTGTATTAACTCACTGGCGCCCAATGTCCAGTATAAAGAACAGAACTGGGCATTTTCAAAATAAAATAAGGAAGGGAACCACGGGTTAGGGACCTATGAGCTTCGCGACTATTAGCTGATAGGCGGATGGTGGTACGCTTAGTTTCCACCAAAATCCTTTGCACAAGAACTCCGGGCACTAATGGGTTAAGAGGATATCACTAATTTAGAAACATAAGTGTATAAGGCAATTTTCTTTTTTATAGTGACATGCAACTGTCACAGGGTTTTTAAGAATATGTATTATTAAAGAATAATATTCAATAATATTTGACAACAGGACAAAGAACTGACTTGTAAAAATCAAGCAATGATTACTTTATGGCGGTTTACTTCGCCGATTCTCTAAGGACGAGAATTTATAAACTTTCTCAACGTACACAGCAGAGACTAATTATTCACACGTGCTGTTTATTAGTACTGATGGCCTCTGAAGAAAGTGACTCCACCCCTGACAATCAATAACTAATGCTATTAATGATAAACAGGTTCTTGCTGGTGCAATTAACTCCTAGATGGCACAACGGATTTGAGTTAATAAAAAGGACTGGCCTAAGTACCAGTTATGAATAATGCAAAGCGTTTATGCAAACTAGGAGCTATAAGTGAAAATAAGTTTGTTGAGAAATAAAACAAGAGTTTACATTACATTAAGCTCAAGAGAAAAGAACTGTAAATTTATTGACTACAATGAGATAAATTTACATTACATGTTTCAAAATGAATTCAAAATAAGGAGATGGCACTCACTCGCTCACTCAAAAGCTAAACTCTTAAACCTAGGAAAAACGAAAAGAAAATACTGGTCAGAAAAGTGAGGTAAGCAGAAACTGGGCGTCGTTGCTGAGGAAGGACACTGCCTCGCTGAACCTCTCACCAAATCACACTAGGTGGGAATTCAGGAACTGGACAACGGCGGCGGTGGGAACTGGGCGTCGGCTGAGGAAAGACGCTGTCACACACGCTGCTCTGGCCCAGTCAAACCTACTTCCACGGCGCTCTAATCTTGACTGCGTTCAAATCGTGAGAGACAGGCAAGTGTCGAGCCACACTTGCTAACGGCTAGAATGAGCGAAACACGCCCATAACAAATCACTCAGCCGAGGTGCTAATGTCGTGCACAAAGACGATCACCTATGAAACAGTGAAAAATTGTTCTGTAAACACTCCCGATAGGGTGAATACGTGGCGGTTGACTGAGTGATACATACTGGGATTCCACTAGAATTCGAGGTGTCCCACCAAAGTATAATGTCACGAGTTTATTCAAATAGAAAATCGTGCTGACTCGTGACAGCAACCTTACCATTCTCTATACCGGTATATCCTTTTATTGTGAATTATTGTATGTCATTAACAACATAGACAATCATAAGGTAATATATATATATATATATATATATATATATATATATATATATATATATATATATATATATATGCATTTATATATATATATATATATATATATATATATATATATATATATATATATATACATATATATATATATATATATAAATAAATATATATATATATATATATTTACATATATATATATATATATATATATATATATATATATATATATATATATATATATATATATATATATATATATATATATATATATATATATATATATATATATATATATATATATATATATATATATATATATTTACATATATAATCTCATCTCATCAGCCGTTTGAGTGGCCACTGCAGGACCTGCCTATCCCGACTGAAGTGGGGACGATACAGCCAATGTATATACCAAGTGGCTTAGGCTGTCTGGTAGAGACTGTATGTAGGGCGAGAAGTGCTTGTAAGTGTAATTGTTGTGTTGGAGTGGCTTTGGATGTGTGTGTAGTCTGTGAACCAAGTGTAATCGGCCCATGCAAGCCAACTGGGTGCAAACATACTTTACAGTATGCGACACTGGTTCAACCACAGCACCCCTTGTGTCTGCCAATGCAGTACGTGACATGAAGAACGCTCCCTGAGTTTATTACTCTTGCAGGGTGCGAACCCTCGTTCTTCAGTGTACGAAAATGCACACTTTACCATTGTACCACAGAGGCTCCTCTCTCTCTCTCTCTCTCTCTCTCTCTCTCTCTCTCTGTTATATATATATATATATATATATATATATATATATATATATATATATATATATATATATATATATATATATATATAATGCCAAAAATGTCTAAATTCATCAGATTATTAATTAAACACGAATCGGGTAAAAAACAACAAAATATGACACACATCGGCGGGAAACTTGTGTCCTCCTTTGTTTGACACAATGTGCATCATGGTGCATTGTACAGGATGGTATTTAATGACTAGATTGCAATCCGTGCATGAAAGGGTTAGGCAATGAAAATATTGGTGGAAAAAAAATTCATGGAACAGCAGAGAGGGTGAACAAGTGTTGGGAATGGGGATGTGAGGAAACATGGTGCCTTATCGTCAGTTGACGCATCTAATATACTATAGCACTAGCCGTGTGTGTGTGTTTGTGTGTGTGTATTTTGGGCAGCCGAAACTACACATTCAAATCGCACCAAAATTGGCACAAAAATCGCAAAGAAATTGCTGATTTGAAAAAACTTGGTCCCATCACGATTGAAAAACTTTTACTATATTTAATGAGCGATCACATTTTGACCAAAAAATGCCTCTTCAGGTGCCAGGGATGGGATCTCCATAGAATATTTCGCCCATAGGTACAACTAAAATAAACTACATCAGCGTGAGAACCCTCCGCAGGAACAAGTGCGAGGGGCCCGAGGGGCCCACGAGCACTTGTATCTCTCTATAGACTCTGCTGCATAGGGATGGTTCAGAGTCCACTGATGTGTAAATATGGCACAGGGGCCTGTGCATAAAAACTCTTGCCATACCCATCATTATGCATACAGATTAAAAGATTTTTTTCTATTTGAAGTGTAAAGGTACTTGGAGAATCGTGTTAATATTCATAGGAGGCGCCAACTCCGGTTGGAAAGAAATAGATTTTTGTAAAAATTTCTTAATTTTTTTTCTTCAGGTTTAACTGCAAAGCAAAAAGGCTTACATGACCACAGTACACACCAAAATGTTTTCTGTTTTCTACACATTTGGAGCAGCATTTGAGCTGCAATATATGAATTACAGACTAGAAACATTGCATGGCACTTGAACTTCTCAAATATGTAAAACTATTCGGATTCATGCTGCCCCATTCCATGTAAGGCTGATGTAGGGAGCAACTATCGATGGTGGACCATAGGCACATGGTCAAAATGATCCATGGAAAAAATAGGTCCATGGGGGAAAGTAGCTTCATGGGAATAATAGATCCATGGGGAACAATAGGTTCTTCAAGTCTTTGGGGAAAAATAGGTCCATGGAAAAGTAAGTCTGACAAAAAGAGGTTCATGAAAATAGATCAGTACCTAAAATGGGTCCATGAAGGAAATTAGGAACAAGAGGAAAATACGTTCAAAGTGAGAAATTTTGTTCATAAGGGAAAATACACCCGTAGGGGAAAATTGGCCCATTTTGGAAAACAGGTCCATGGAGAAAATAGCACTAAGGGGGATATATGCCCAAGGGAGAAAATTTGTCAAGGAAGGAGCAGATCCCTAAGCAGTGCTGCCAGGTGTGTGTGTTTCACACCACTTTGACTTTGGAAGGCGATTTGCGCCTTATTTTGAACGGCTGTGCATTCCGCTTGGGGGGGCCATTATGAAAATGATTGGGTACGTATTGGGCGATATTGTGTTATAGATATGGCAATCACATAAAGAAGACATGGCGTTTGGCCCAGTATTCCTTACCTAGACACTCTCCCCAAGCACTGATATGCCTAAGCTAATTAGCACCCCTACCTGACCAGACTTTACTTGATCCCAAGTGTGTGTGTGTGTGTGTGTGTGTGTGTGTGTGTGTGTGTGTGTGTAATGGGAGGTGGGTCGGAAAGTCATTCCTCAAGTGAGGGAGGGGTCAGAAGGCGTTGCCTGTTAAGACATTGAGAAGGAGGTGATAATCGCAGTTCGGGGAAGGGTAGGGGATAAGAGAACGAGTGGAGCCAATGATGGACTTTAATCTAGAGAGAGAGAGAGAGAGAGAGTATAGAGAAGGTACCGAGTGGAAGGGGATGGGGAAGTGGGAGAGAACTTTGCCCCGTTAGTAATAATGGGATCAGTGTTGGGTTGGGCAGATGTAGTAACGAGTGTGAGGGCTTCACACAAAGAGCTAGATGCGGGGGAGGTACAGGATGATCATTATGACTCTGATGCTAATTGTACTGCCTGTCAGTGAAGGACATTTGCACTATACTGGCAACGTAATTTTCTTGAATTTACTAAGACTGTAGAATGGGAAGAAGGCAGTTGTGATTAACGGTGCTGCACTGAGAAGTTCAAAAGCTGGATAAAACTGCAGTAAATAAGAAACAATGTAAGAGAACTATTACTCACGACTGTTCTTAGGCAAAGTGACGGTTTGGGCGTTTTTTGGGCGCGATTTCGGGAACGATTAGGCGCCAATAGCACCCACCGACCTGGCGACACTGTCCCTAAGGGGAAACTAGGGTAATTGGGGATTGGCAGTTGGGTGTTGTAGCCGGAGACATGTATATGAATAATTTCGTATATAAACTTCAATAAATATTATTCATAAGCTTGAAAAAAAAAATTGATTGTTAAGATATAGCGATAAATACTGTTCAAAAACTAGAGACGTGAAAAACGCAGAAGCAAGAGATCATTTGTAACGGGTGGAGATTTTGGGTTCTGTACCCATTACTACACTGTATCAGCTACAAACCTTTCGTGAATACAGGGTATAATGTAGTAATAGTAAAAATCTCTTAATCTACTCCAGTCCTCATTGTTCCCTTGTTTTTGCGCTTCTTGCTACTTTTTAACTGTACTTTTTCAAACCTACAACTAAATAATTTTAGAATGGAATTCATGTTTTCTAGTCTTTACCTAGACTTAATACACACTTTTTTTACAGAGCACCGCGGGTTAGAATTTTCCAATTTTTTGCTCAAGTCACCATACAGACATTTAATATTTAGATCCATGTATGAGTCCCATTAGATTTCTCATTCATACTGTAGTCAAGTTTGCTTGATATTTCCTTCTTCTTTTACATGTGTGTGTGTGTGTGTGTGTGTGTGTGTGTGTGTGTGTGTGTGTGTGTGTGTGTGTGTGTGTGTGTGTGTGTGTGAGCATTTTTCGGTCCCTGCTGCTTTGTGCTACATTGCAAAGCATAGGTTTTCTCGTTATATAATAATTGAATTGTTCATATATCGTCTTACACAAAGCGCCTTATATTTCGGTACTCATGAATATGTTTTTCGTATTTGCATAGCTTCTTTTCTGCTAGTAGTTTTAAACCTCTTCAATGGTTCCAGGTCCCCCCTCCTCTCTCTCTCTCTCTCTCTCTCTCTCTCTCTCTCTCTCTCTTCTCCCCTAAACCTGCATGATCCCTCCTTGACCGCTTTTCAGGTTGGGCTCGTGCTGCCATGTTGTCTGGACACAGATTTTACGAGGTGCTGTACAGTCGGGAACAAAATTACGCTTAATGTTTCATTCAGTTTCCTCTGAAGGCCAGTATTAAAAAGCTTAGAGAGAGAGAGAGAGAGAGAGAGAGAGAGAGAGAGAGAGAGAGAGAGAGAGAGAGAGAGAGAGAGAGAGAGAGAGAGAGAGATCTGGGAAGTTTGGTCATAGATGATTTTCATTATGTGGTGCATCAGGAGGAAAGTGACGGAAATACTCAACATCTGCAGTCTAGTAAGCCAACTTTTTGTCCACGACCTTACGACGAAAACTAGTACACAGCCTGTAAACAAATTTTTCAAACACTCTAAGTGCTGTTCTAGATGACAAACAGGACGAAAGGTGCAAACATAGCTCTTTGAATTTTAAAATATCAGTACTAGTATTTTAGGCAGTAAATGTCGTCACAACGAGGAACATAAACTGCTACTGAAAAATTGGAGACATCATGCAGTGGATCGTACCAACCAGTTTGAGGTGCCGGCATCCAGTGCATTTTATTACATCCGCCATATAATTCTATCTATCTGTCTATTGCCAGACGCCTCAATCCCGTTTGGGGTGGCCACAAACAAATCGCCTCAACGTCGTCCTGTCCCCCGCCATTTCACTGCCCTGCTCCCAACTCACACTCCCCTCTTTCATATACCTCTCCATCCCATCCCTCCATCTCATCCTTGGCCTCTCCCTCCCTCTTCCCCCCTCCACCTCACTCACATACACTCTCTTCGTCAGTCTTTCACCCTCCATCCTCTCCACATGGCCAAACCACCTCAGTGTGTTTCTCATAACACTTCCTATCACATCCACATCCACACCACAACGCTCCTTTATATCCTCATTCGTCAGCCTGTCTCTCCATGTGACTCCACAGGCTCCTCTTAAATAACTCATTTCCACTGCTCTCACTCTTGACTTGTGTCCTTCCAACAACGTCCAAGCTTCACTTCAATACGTTAGAGTTGGTATCACAATACTGTCATGTAGTAACTTTTTCACTTCCATGCTCACTTCCCTGTTTCTTATCACTGCTTTCAAAGAACCAGCAACCTTTCTTCCCTGCTGTACCCTTTCAAGCACTCCACTCTCCAAACCTCCATCCTTACTCATCACACTACCCAAGTACTTAAACGTACTCACATTTTCCAATTCCTCACCATCCAACCTAGCTGTACATTCACTGACTTCACCTCTCTCAAAGACAATCATTTTACTCTTCCCTACATTCACCTTTAGATTCTGTTTCTTACACACTCTCCCAAACTCATCCACCAAGCCTTGCAGCTCCCCTTCGTCTTCACTCAACAACACAGTATCATCTGCAAACAACAGTACAGGGAATTTCCAAACACTATCCTCTCTCACCAAGGCCACTCAAACATCCACTACCCTACCTTGTACCTCTTTTATTACCCCACCCATGAACAGATTGAACAACCATGGAGACATGACACATCCCTGTTTCAACACAACCTCCAAAGAGAAAAATTAACTTAGTTCACCATCCACACGCACTGCAGCCTTAGCACCATCATACATACTCTTCACATCATTCAACAACTTTCCATCTACCCCATATATTCTTAATACTTTCCACAATCCTTGTCTATCCACCCTGTCATATGCTTTCTCCAAATCCATGAAAGCCACATACAACTTCTTTCCCTTCTCTAGAAACTTTTCCGCTAAAGATCTAAGAATGAATATCTGATCTACACAACCTCTCCCCTTCCTAAAGCCTCGCTGTTCTTCTCCAACTAATTCTTCTGTTCTTTCTCTAACTCTGTCAATAAGTATCCTACCATACACTTTTCCTATTATACTAAGAAAACAAATGCCTCTATGATTACCAAACACTTCTTTTTCCCTTTTTCCTTTGTACAAAGGAATAATTATACCTGACTTCCAATCCTCCGGGACTCTACCTTCTTCCCAGGCCAATCTGACATCTTCCACATCGATTCTACTACTATCTCTCCCCCATGCTTCAGCATTTCACCACACACTCCATCAATTCCTGGGGCTTTCCCCGATTTAACTTTCTTCATTGCTTCCACAACTTCTCTCCTACTGATTTCTTCCTGTTTTCTCACCTCCCTCCTTCTCCCAGCCATTCCCCAGCCACTTATACTCACATTACTTCCATCCTCTATGTTCAACAATTCCTTAAAGTGTTCTCTCCATCTGCTCAGTTTTTCTCCCTTCTCCACTAGTAATCTACCATTTTTATCTTTCACTCCGCTGCTAACCTCACATCCACCCTGTCTTACTCTCTTCACCTCTTTCCAGAACATTTTCTTACAGTCCCTCCACTTTACACTCAAAAATTCCTTCCAAATTCGTCATCCACTCTCTTCATACTCTCTCTTACTAATCTTTTCACCTCTCTCTTTCTTTCTACATATAACTCTCTCTTCCGCCTCTCAACTTCTTCCACGCCCCCATTTCTCATCCATTCATTGTATGCTGTCTTCTTTTGTGCCACAGCCTGTCTCGCTTCTTCAGTCCACCACGCTGTTCCTTGCACCCCCCTCCGTCTTCTTTTCCTCCCACACACCACATCACATGCTGCACATATTTCTTCACTAAATATCCTGCACACACCTTCCACGTCCCCCATCTGCTCCAATTCATATTTGGCTAATCGTTCCTCCACTTCTCTCTTATACTCTGTCTTTTTCTCATCCTCTTGTAACCTTTCCACTCTCCTTGCAACTACTCCTTCCTCTCGTCTTTCCCTTCTTCTATTCCTCCACCTTACTTGTATCCTTATCTGGCCACCACCAAGTAGTGGTCAGAAAGTCCACTCCCCCAACCTCTATAAGCTCTTGCATCCATTACACATCTTCGCATCCTTTCATCCACACACATGTAATCAATCATTGCCTTCCTTTCATTCAGGTCACCACCCACCCTTCTCATCACTCGCCATGTATACCTGTGGATCATTTTATGCCTTAAGAGGGTATTGGCTATCACTAACCCCCTCCCAGCACAAATGTACAGTAACGCACTGCCATTCTCATCTATCTCAGCAGGCACACCCCACCCACCAACTACTCCATCCACCTTCACATTCCCTACTTTACCATTCATATCATCGATCAAAAACATTCTCTCATTCCTTCCAAACTTTTCCATGCACACTTCCACATTTGTCCAGAACTCTTCTCTCATTCTGCTTGCACGATCTTGCATTGGCACATACACACACACAATCGCCGACATTTGTATTCCAACTTTCAACTTTACCCACACAATCCTTGATGCAACTGATCCATGCTGTCTTATGCTCTTCTTCCATCTTTTACTCACAACTATACATACTCCTTCCTTTGCCCTCTCATTCTCACCTACTCCTGCACATATACCCCATCCATACTTCCATTCTCTCACACTTTCTCCTCTCCATTTTGTTTCAGTCATTCCACATACATCCACTTTTGCACCCTCAAGCACCTGGACAATCTCTCTCTCTTTCACCTCATCATTCGCTCCTCGTACATTCCACGTAGCCACTACCAAGTCCTTTGTCCGGTCCTGGGTCGTCATCGTTTGGTCAGTCCTTGTCAGAGGCTTCTTGTTTGTTTTTTTAGTTAATTGTTTTCCGGGGAGGGGCACTAACCCTCCGCCAACCCTTTTAGTCGCCTTTTATGACAAGCAGGGGTACAGGGGGAGTATTCTTGAAAATCCCCCTACTCTGTTAATATATATATATATATATATATATATATATATATATATATATATATATATATATATATATATATATATATATATATATATATATATATATGGAGCCTCTGTGGTACAGTAGTAGAGTGTGAGTTTCGTACACGTGTGGACCAGGGTTCGCGCCCCGCCAGGGTAATAAACTTTGGGAGTGTTCACCCGGCCATGTACTGCAATGGCGGACACAAGAGGTGAGGTGGTTGAAACAGTGTCGCTTACTATAAAATATGTTTGCACCCAGTCGGCTTGCGCGGGCCGATTACAATTGGTACACAGACATCCAAAGCTATTCCAACATTACAATTACACTTACAAGCACGTCTCATCCTACATACAATCTCTACCAGACAGCCTAAGCCACTTAGTAGAGATACATTGGCTGTATCCTCCCGACTTCGGTCGAGATAGGCCGGTCCTGCAGTGGATACTGAAACGGCTGCTGCTGCTGCTGATATATATATATATATATATATATATATATATCTATATATATATAGATATATATATAGATATATATATATATATATATATATAAGGAGAAGAATCTTACACATTGAGAAATTAACCGTTTGATCTGCAGCAAACAAAGAATAGTCTGAAAGATTCGCATACAGATTTGGTATTTTGTTATACTATAGGAATATGTCCTGATGGTTTAAACGAAAGGGGCATTCTGTGGAGCGCATCTCTCAGACAAGGGCAACGTAATTTCCAAACTACTCCTCCGGTTTTGTCATGATTGATTAAGGTTTCGCAAAAAGTGTTTTCCGGATCCAGAATCTGTAATACGATCCGGATCGGTCCCAAAAGTTAATAGATAGTTCTCTGGAATATAGGTTATCTACCCACCAATTTTGGTCCAAAAGTCTCTCTTTTAGGTTTCGAGTAATCCTGCTAACAGACAATCAAACAAACAACAAACAAACAGGTGTGAAAACATACTCTCCTTGTCGGAGAGGAAAATACACCATTGGAATAGTTACAAGGGGAAAAAAAAAAGTAAACAACAGGAAACGAAAACGTAAAAAAGGCAACGTATAGATGAATGAGTAAGGCAGTAAAGATTTAACATCCTTTAGTAAAAGCCAATGGGGCACAATAGTGATCCGTTGCCGGACGGGTGGGAGTGACAAAAAGTTTTCGACGCTCGATTTTACGAGTTAGTCTCCCGGAAACTTTGGCCGCTGTTTGTCTACCTTTGTCACTCTTTCCCTTTCAGTATTATGTTTTTTTTATTCTTGGTGTTCTGAAACGTTCCTTGTAAGCTTAACCCCTTCAGCTAGACGACTTCGTTCTCATTTATTCTCAATACCACCAGATGGTTTTATTGATCTTAGGAAAAATCGACAGTTGATGAGAGGTTAATGATGACTATCTAATTCTCACTATTCGACGAATGTCTCTTTTTACATAGATATATTGGTCAGAATAAAGTTTTAAATGTGTCATTGGATTCAAGACGTTAAGGAGGAATTCTTGTAATTAAAGGAATGGAAACTCTCAGTTATTTCATTCAGTATGTCAGTCTTATTGTATTCTTGGTCATGCCATATTATTCGCCCTTGAAATGCCCTCGTATTTTTTTTTTTTGTGAGGAAGAATTAACCAAAGGCAACGAGCCCGTAAAGCTGTTCCTTCCAAGAGAAAAACAAAATACAAGAGAGAGCCAAATTCAAGATCCATTCATTTCGAGATGCCTGGACACTGCGTTTGAAAGACTGGAGATCATAGGAAGCAGGAAATACAGACAGAGGGAGACAGTTCCAGAGTTGAGCTGTTGCATAAATGAAGGACTGGGAGTAACGGTTAACTCTTGCATTTAAGAGTTAGACAGAAAAGGGGTGAGAGTTTGCTGCTAGACAGGTGCTACGTGCCCGTCGTAGAGGTGGAGGAATGCATGCAGACAGTATAAAGGAACAGTGACCATTGAAGTAGCGATAGAAAAGAGATAAAGATGCAACAGTGCGGCAAAGAGACAGAGGTTGAAGAGAGTCAGTAAGGGGAGGAGAGTTAATGAGACGAAAAGCCTTTGACTCCACCCTATTGAGAAGAGCTGTATGTGGGGAGCCTCCCTACACATGAGAGTTGTA
The DNA here is from genome assembly GCF_032717465.1 of Coenobita brevimanus. Classification (NCBI taxonomy): domain Eukaryota; kingdom Metazoa; phylum Arthropoda; class Malacostraca; order Decapoda; family Coenobitidae; genus Coenobita; species Coenobita brevimanus. The sequence goes on from NC_136971.1 coordinate 32,333,073, forward strand.
CTCCACACAGGGGCGGATAAAACCCCTGTATAGAGTCAACAATTGTGCAGGGGTAAAGAAGAAACGGAGTCGGCTTAGCACACCCAATCTCTTGGAAGCAGATTTTACAAGAGATGTAATATGATCTTTCCAAGATAAGTCCCGAGTAAATGAAACCCCAATGGTTGCCACTTGTTTAGCTTAGAAATTTTATACCTTCTGACGTTGGACACTTATCCAAAGCTGAAGGGAAACATGGGCATATCAGTGTAAAATAATTAAAACTCTACTGTCCCCAAAGCTCTGATGATTATATACATACATATAAATATATATAGTGCTCGTCAGAAGTATCGAGCACCCTGCGTCCCTCCTATGAAACAAACCTTTCAACATTGGAAAACCATATAAATAATGCATTTTATTTACCTTTAATGCTTGGTAGGGTATCCTTTATGCTTCTTCACGGACCTGAGATGTCGTGGAAGTGAAAGGGCGAAGTTCCTGAGGTGCTGGAGTGGTATTTTTTCCCAGAAGTCATGAATGGCTGCTTCCAGCTTAGGCAGAGAGCTCATGTCCCTTGGAGATTCTTCTTTACGAGGTACCAGAGGTGTTCTATTGGGTTGAGGTCTGGGCTATTGCCTGGCCAGTCTTTCACGAATGATGCGTCGCAGACACGAAGCCAATTGGTGACCGATCTGGCTTTATGAGCAGGTGCACCGTCCTGCTGAAACACTCGTGCACCTGTGAGCTCGAAGGACTCAGGTAAATGATCACAAAGAAGCTCCGGATAAACGTCCTGATTCACTCTGCAGTTCTTAGGAAGCACAATAAGCTTCCCCAAACCTTTCCCAGAGAAACAACCCCATACCATAAGTGAATCAGGGTGTTTAACTGTGCTCTCCACATGATGGGGGTCAAGCGGGTCGCGACCTTTGCACCTGTACACGCGTGCTTCTCGATTACAGGTAACACTAAACGTTGCCTCATCAGACCACAACACTGACAACCATTGGTCCTCACCCAAGTTTAGGTACTTGTTAGCAAAGGCAAGCCTACGAAGTCGCTGGTAACGTGTAAGAAGAGGCTTTCTCACAGGCCTGTGACTTTTGTAACCAAGTTCATGGACTCTTCGAGACACCGTGCACACAGAAACCTCACCAAACACTTCCGGGTTGCTCTCCTTGCATTCACATGAGGATTAGACTCCATTGCACATTTTAAAACATTAACAGACCTCGGGGAAGTTTTCCTGGGCCCCCAGACTGCAGTTTCATTGTTGGAACGTCACCACCATTTTCCACTCGAAAACGGGCGCACCACCTACACACTGTCGATCAAGCCACACCAACCAATTCACTAATTTCCTTCGCGGGGTGGAGTGCCTCCTTTAGAGCAATGACCTGTGATATGATTTCACTCGAAAGTTGACGGGTAGGGGCCATAACAAAGTGGCGAAAGCCAAAACACCATGGGACACTAGGTAAAAAATGGCGCAAGAAGGGAGGGAGACGCAGCGGAGTTCCTCTCTCTCATGCAGCCCGTAGGCAACTGAGGCGGGAGCCAACCAGCATGCAGTAAGGCCTCAAGCTGCCGTGACGTCATGTTAGCGGCCCAAACATCTGGCTCAATTTTTAGTACCAAAAATGGGTGATTCTTTTTTCGCCAAAAGTATTGTCCACCCTGCCATAGGCGCTCGATACTTCTGATGAGCACTGTATATATATATATATATATATATATATATATATATATATATATATATATATATATATATATTTGTGGTAGGTGGGGGCACTCACCATCCACTCACTCAATGTAGTGCTGCTCTCGGGTGTCAGCCCTGTCCTCTCCTCCATCCTTCTTTCCTTCCATCTTCTTCTATCTTTCTTTCCTTCATTTTTTCCTCGTCCTTCTGCCTATGGGTGACATTACACTCCCTCTTCTGTCTTTCATTCCTTCATTCTTTCCTCTTCCTTCTGCCTATGGGTGACTCTACACTGAGTGACAAGCCAAATGGTTTCCTGTACACCAGGAAACTATTGACTATGCTAGGTGGTAACCATATAACCAAATTTTGGCGCCTGGTGGTTAAATGGGTAATTATTGTGCTCCAATCGGAGTGAGCCAGTGAAGGTTTATATCCAAGGGGTGGTTGGGTTTATCGCTCACATAATGCCACTCAGGGATGAGTGAGGTTGGTCACTCTCATCCTAAATGTCAGGACCAACTGCCTAGCCCCGGGCTCCTACGCACCTCATTGGGCAACGTAGGACTTGATGATGGATATATATATATATATATATATATATATATATATATATATATATATATATATATATATATATATATGGAGAGTGTGAGTACATTCAAGTACTTGGGTAGTGTGATGAGTAAGGATGGAACTTTGGGGGATGAAGTGCGTGAAAGGGTACAGCAGGGAAGGAAGGTTGTTGGTTCACTGAAAGCAGTAATGAGAAATAGGGAGGTGAGTATGGAAGTTAAGAAGTCACTGGATGATAGTACTGTGATCCCTACCCTGATGTATGGAAGCGAGGCGTGGACCTTACAAGAGGGGAACAAATCAAGAGTGAGAGCAGTGGAAATGAGTTACATGAGAGGAGCATGTGGAGTGACATGGAGGGACAGGTTGACGAATGAAGATGTGAAGGAATGTTGTGGGGTGGATGTGGATTTGGTTGAGAAGATTAGGAGAAATACACTGAGGTGGTTTGGACATGTGAAGAGAATGGAGAATGAAAGACTGACTAAGACGGAGTATGTAGGTGAGGTGGAGGGAGAGAGAGGGAGGGGTATACCGAGGATGAGGTGAAGTGATGGAGATGAGAGGTATATGAGGGAGGGGGTGAGTTGGGGGAGGGTAGTCAAATGGTGGGTGACAGAGCGACTTGGAGGTGTTTTGTCTGTGGCCACCCTTTGCGGGAATAGGGCGTCGGGCTATATATATATATATATATATATATATATATATATATATATATATATATATATATATATATATATATATATATATATATATATATATATATATATATATATATATATATATATATATATTCATCATCATCATCACCCGGATCTCCTTTCCCACCCTAGGTGAGGAGTAGCAATGTCCAGACAGCCCAAATTTGCCCAGTCCAATGGGCCACGCTTCCATTCACTCATCATTCAAGCCCCCAGAATCCTAGTTCTATCAGATACACCAAAAAAAAAAAAAAAATCACCATGTTCTGTAGCTTCACATAAACGTATTTGATAGACTCAGTCCGGACGCTACCACGTTGAAAAAGGGTGCCAAATCACTGATCAAGCACTCCTCCTCAGAACATTCATTCAGCCAGCTCGACCTCTTGTCAGTTCCCTAGCCTCACAGACTTCCAAACCTCTCTTCCTCACACACTCATCCACCACATCTCTTCACCTTCTCCTTGGTCTACCTCGCCTCCTCGCTCCTTCAAATTCGCTCAGATATACATTTTTCACCAGTCTATTGTCCATTCTCTCTACATGACCATACCATCTTAATACACTCTCTTCATTTCTGATGTCCACCGACTTCCTCATTCCACATCTCTCACGAATCACATTATTTCGTATCCTATCCACCCTCTGCACTCAACATACATCCCTCAGCAGTCCCATCTCCATTGCTCTTACTTTTGACGTCATTTTCATGCCACACCATAGTCTCACATCCATATGTTAAAGTTGGCACTAACACTCCTTCATGCAAGCCTCGTGCAGCTGCAACACTCAAGCCTCTGTTTCTTATCAAGGCCTTCATTGCACCATTCACCTTTCTTCCTTGTGTCACTCTACTTTCCACTTCTGTTGCACATTTTCCTCTTTTCCATCACTGTATCCAGGTACTTGAACTCTCTCACCAATTCCAGTCTCTCTCCATTCACTGTAACATCGCATTGGGAGTCACCTTCTCTCAACAACCATCATTTACTCTTTTCTACATTTATTCTGAAGGCACGATACTCACAGACACCAGCAAAACTTTGCACTAGCCTACCAAGTTTTTGTCTGGTACTTGCAAGCAGCACTGCATCATCAGCATTCAACAAATTTGAGATATTCCATCCATCACCATTCCTTATCAAAGCCATCCCCCTCTTCATGACTCATGTTTTTACTTCTCTCATCACCCCATCCATATATATATTGAACAACCATGTGGACATCACACGACCTTGTCGTACGCCCAAACAGATCGTGAACCATTCACTTAGATGCCCATTAACTCTTACACGTGCTTCACTACCATCATAAAAACTCCTAACGGCACCTAGCAGCTTACCATCTACACCGTACATTCGCAAAACTTTCCACAATCCTTCCCTGTCCAATTTGTCGTATGCTTTTCCCAAATACATGAATGCCACAAATACCTCTTGGTCCTTCTCACAAGCCTTCTCTATTATCTCACTGCAAATATTTGATCCACACATCCTCTGCCACTCCTAAAGCCACCCTGTTCATCACTCACTAGGAATTCTGATATCTCTCTTACTTTCTCTACAATAATTCTTCCATATACCTTCCCTACGACACTCAGTAAACTTATGCCACAATATTTCTTGCTCTCACTTTGCTCACCTTTATTTTTGTACAGGGGTACAATCACAGCCTTTTCCCACTCTGCTGGCACGGTTTCCCTCATCCATACCTTCTTACATATCATCATCAAGCACTTGATTCCACTCTCTCCACTACATTTAATCATCTCTGCATACACCTTATCAACCCCAGCTGCTTTCCCATTTTTCAGCCGTTGCACAGCACTCTTCACCTGTGCGAGTGTCACGTCTCCTGGCACTGCATTCCTTCTCTACACCCCCCCAAAACAAATCATGTTTACAGCCACTCTGCTTTCTCTATTCCCATTCATTAGGCTTTCAAAACATTCTTTCCATCCGGTTCTTACTTCATGCCCATGGGTTAATAATATACCACCTACAGTACATCCTTTACACCATCACATTTCTTTCCGCTTTCACTTCTACATTTCCGCACCTCTTTCCAGTATAACTTTTATTTTTCAGAATAGTTTGCATTCACTTTTCTTCCTAGATCATCATTTGCCTCCTTTTTTTTCCTCTTCACTAGCCTCTTTACGTGCGTCTTGCTCTCAGTATATTCAGTTATTATTTCCAATGAACCCCAGTCCTGTATCCACTTTAGCCACTTCTTCCTATTTTCCTCCACTGCTTTCTTAACCTCATCATCCCATCATGCCATACCTATCTTCTTTTATGTTACTCTTGCCACACCACACACTGTTTTTTCCTAATTAAGCAGTCTCTATATGCATTCCACAGGCTGTCCAGATCCATTTAATTCCAGTTCACTGATTCTATCCCCTCCTCTACTTTGGTCTTGTAATCACCTGCCATTTCTTTGATCCTCAGCTTCTCAACTTTCATTCTTTCTCCCTGACCACTCCTCTCTCTCCTGATCCACTTCACTCCTCTCAGCTTGATCTGACCACAATCATATGATCTGACAGACCTCCACATCGTCCTCTCATGGCCCTCTTATCAGCAACCATTTCCATCATCTACCTCTCTACAAGCACTTAATCAATCAGGCTTCTATTAACACGATCCCCATTCTCTTTATACCATGTATATTTGTGTGCATCTTTGTGTTTGAAATACGAGTTACAAATGAGTAGACATTATATAGGCGTTAGTATATATCTCAAAAACACAATGTACAGGATGTAGTGTCTTTTGGAGACGTACACAGCTTCTCGCTAGGAATGTCAATTCACATAATGTCAATCCACAATCTTGTTGTCCCAGACCATCAAGAATCCTTAACCATAAAATGTATTTCAAACATCCCCCGTAGTCCAGACGACCAAAAATTTCATGACGTATTCCAACACGTGGAGTAACCAGCCCTAGTCAGTTTGTCCACGTGGATGGAAATCTACCAGACACTACAACACACACACACATCCTCTCCAAGCCGTATATAATGTCAGAGAGATCCCCTTCAGATCAGAAAAAGGGAGAAAGGGGCTAGAGAGAAGGTCCAACACTAGGGTCACGCTCGGTAATGCTTTAACTCACTATTAATATAACTGTGCAATAAACTTCATAACCCAAGAGTGCTGTAACTCACCTCGATGACACTACGTCTCACTACTTTATTCTGGCTGAGTTTAGCTATCCAAAATCAGTTTCCCTATCTCCCTACAAGTACCTAAGACCACGCTATCGAGAAATGCACAACCTCCTCTCCTGACACATTTCCTTTAGTCACTTCTCAATATCATTTTCTCCTGGTACTCCATTACATTATGTTATTCTCAAGACCAATGCCTCTCTTCGATTCATGTCACCCATTACGATCACTTTATAGCTCCTGGGCTTTTCTCCCCCTCATCCCAAAACCAGTCTTTCTCTCTCTCACTCCCGTCCTCACACGGTGCATATATATATATATATATATATATATATATATATATATATATATATATATATATATATATATATATATATATATATAAAGGAGCGTTGTGTTGTGGATGTGGATGTGATAGGAAGCGTTATGAGAAACACACTGAGGTGGTTTGGCCATGTGGAGAGGATGGAGGGTAAAAGACTGACGAAGAGAGTGTATGTGAGTGAGGTGGAGGGGGAAGAGGGAGGGGGAGGCCGAGGATGAGATGGAGGGATGGGGTGGAGAGGTATATGAGAGAGGAGGGTGTGAGTTGGGAGCAGGGCAGTGAAATGGCGGGGGAAAGGGCGACTTGGAGGCGATTTGTTTTTGGCCACCCCAAACGGGATTGAGGCGTCTGGCAATAGATAGATATATATATATATATATATATATATATATATATATATATATATATATATATATATATATATATTTTATATTTCCGACTCTGGGCAAAGGCTTCAGGGCCTGTTCTCAAGCCCCAATAGTCCTCCTTGGTGCCCAGTAGTCCTACATCTCCACATGTCACCACTTTGGCACTGACACCCACTATCCATATTGAATACATGCTAGGGCTGTCTCATACAGGACTGCTATACTGGTATTAGCGGGGATACTTTTTATGACATGTCGGCGGGTCATCTTGTAGGTCAGAAAAGTCTGCTTTTTTAAGAAATTCAAATCCTTAAACTATTCCCTGCCCAGCCAGGATTCGAACCTGGGTCCATTAGGACCCATATATATATATATATATATATATGTGTGTGTGTGTGTGTGTGTGTGTGTGTGTGTGTGTGTGTTATTGCTGTCAGGATGAAAACTATGTCTCTGTTTTGGAGGTCTGTGGTTATGAAAGCACTTCGTTACCTCTTATTATCTCTTAATTGACCTCTTTTTCGTTGTCTTAAATAGCTTTCAACCTCACTAAACGTTTTTGTAAGAATCTTGTAGAATCATACTGACAGACTATGGAGCTATATAAACTGTTATCTTCCTGATTACGAAGTTGTATCTTAATTTCAGTACTAAATTATGACAACAAATTCGAGTTCCGTAACACTGTAAATTGCTCTGAAGATTACGGCAAATGTAAAATTCACAACAAATCAGTTTTCCATAAACCGTTATATTGATATCTGTTTTTTGTTATATTTTATATAGGTTTATTTCTTTTAGACGATCACAGCCGCCCTCATGCACCTTGACCTTCCTCTTCCTTCACACATCCAACTGAAAGCTTCTTATATAAATATATATATATATATATATATATATATATATATATATATATATATATATATATATATATATATATATCCAACATCGTGCACTTTTCCCTCAGCGTCGTGGAGGTGGGCGTCAGGCTTTTCTGTGCTGGGCTTCACTGCTCACAATCATATGCAGAAAGCAGTGACAACCTGCCTATATGGCCTTTGGGTCCTCCTCAGCAGAGGTGACGGAGAACATTTCAGCCCTTCTGCTGTTCTTGTTTTGTTGTTTTTGCTGTTTTTTTTGCTGTTTTGTTTTTGTTGTTTATGTTTTGTTTTAGTTGTGTTGGTTTTTTCAGTTTTATTGTTTGTTTTGTTTTTATTGTTCTTTTATGTTGTTTTTGTTTTGTTGTTTTGCTTTGTTATTTTTGCTATTCTGTTTTTTTATTTTTTATTGTTTGTTTGTTTTCATTGCTTTGTTGTTTTCTTTGTTTTGTTTTTGTTTTGCTTTGTAGTTTTTATTTTTGTTTTTTGTTTTTATCTGTTGTTGTTTTGGTTGTTGTTATTGTTGTTGTTGGTGGTGATTGTGGTGGCGATGGCGGTGGTACTTAACCCTAGTTTACCCATCGACCCCATGTAAGTAATTGTCCCTCTAGTGTTGTCGGATAGGTTTCATACTCGTTCACCGTTGATGTACGAGTAGTCGTGTCTGCGTCTTAGTGTAAGCCTGTTCTACAAAGGGGCACGTGTCTTCCGTGATTCCTCTCAACCTAGAACTATGCTGCTACCTTTAGGAGGCTGGGTGATGTCCTAATCTAAGCCTTGCCAGGTGAACGCGATCTGCTTTAATTATGGATACCTCTGATGGGTGGATGTCAGAAGGGGGGGGGGGGGATTACACTACTGTATTGTGCTGATCCGGTTGTTGCATTGCCCTGCACCTGTTTTTTTTTTTTTTCTTTTCACTGATAGTGTAGGAATTTCTGGAGATGGGATGTTGTTGTAGATCGTGTGGTAATGTTTGTGTGGTATTGGTTTTATGTGCCTCCTTGCATTGTATGGCTCTGCCACATAATGAAAAACGTGTTGTGTGTTGACAAAGGATGTCGTGCAGAAATTTGTCTCTCTTATATCGAGATAATTTCTGGCAGGAAGGACTTTAGTTTCAGAGTATAAACGGGCTATAGGAGCAGTAATTGATGCAGCCAATGGTGATTCACCAAGAGATGTCCTGCATAATCTGCATGGTGTTGTAGTGGGTATTAGATAGAATGAAAGCCAATGTCAGGAAAGCATAGGACATGGACACCACTGATCTGATACAGTGCTTATAAAGTAGAGAAAGCGTTTCTTTTTAAAGTCCGAAGTATGTCCCTGTAATTCACCTAAGGATATATAGTCTTGGGTTGCATAACCTCTCTTTGGTTTGTATGTAGTCCTTGAAGGTGTGTTCAGAGTCAAATGTGACTCAAATGGTCGTAGTGAAGGGGATATGAAGCACAGGTAAATCGTTAAATGTGATGTCAGGGGTGTATGTGTGCTCCTGATTGTCACTTGTTATGAGTACGGCATATAATGGATTTGGCTGGATCAGTTGCCAGCCTGATGTCTTAGAGCCACGCACAAAGTGTATCAAGGTAATTTTGTTGCAGTCAGCAGGCTGCGGCTGCAATGTGGTGTTGTAATTGTTATAGTAATATCATCTGCAAATCAGGCTATGTTCTCTGGCAGCTGCGCTGTGGGAACACCATGCATCTACAGTAAAGGGTAAATAGTATAGGTGAGAGAACTGAGCCCTGGGGATCCTCGTCAGGGAAACTTAGTGTTCGTGATGAATTGCCCTGGAATGTAACGTTTGCCTGCCTAGTTGGTAAGCCAGTAACCTATTTGGCGTGTTCTTGTTGAAAAGTGGCGTGTGCTTGTGTTATAGATTGTGGTGACTAGTTTGCAGTAGTGGATGGCATTAAAGGCTTTATTAATGTATAGTGTTGTATTGTTGTAAGAAGTGTATAGTGTGCAGATCTCATAAAGGGATGTTATGTGAGGTTGGTTAGTAATATGTTAGTGGAGCGTAGAGATTAAAGCTACTTGGTGAGGGAACACGGGGTATATGACATGACTTTGTTAAGAACTCGCGTTCATTTATCTTGGATAGTGTGCTGAGTAATGTTTTGTGACTGTATGAGGATAACTGTGACTGACTGTAAGGTCGCCAAAATAGGAAAAAAAAAAAAAAAACTGGTGGAGTGAAGAAGTTAACGGAAGGGCACTGGGGGAGCTGACAATACTTCATGCTTTAATGCTTCTTTATGTTAAAACCCGTTTTTTGAAATGACATGTGCTACACATCTATTGGTAACAAACCCTTTTCACCCAAAATGCATAAGTGCAATGGCTGTTTTGAGTCTTGATTTTTCTTGTTTCAAAAAATCCTACGTATCGTATCACAAACTCCTCAAGCATTGTCTTTTTTAAAATGTTTCTCATAAACACACACACACACGCACACACACACACAAACACACACACACACACACACACACACACACACACACACACACACACACACACACACACACACACACACACACACACACACACACACACACATGACTTTTAAAATATCAACTTGTGGAAGAAATGAATACTGCAAGTCAATTCCCTTAATTATATGCATCTTCTTTCGTAATTTCATGATCAAACTACGAGACAGTTAAGTGTTTCGATATCACATCCGCCGGAAATAACTGTTCAGGTGGAAAATCTGTACCCTGGCCAAAAAAAAGTAAAAAAAAAAAAAAAAAAAAGCTTCTGGGTATGTACACATTTCTGTCACAAAGATACCATTAGGTCGAAGTTACGACACTGAAAAAGAAAGTGAAAAGGATTGAGACAAGGAGACGAATCAGGATGCAATAAAGACAAAACTGAACGGAAAATGTGAAGAGAAATTCCATCAGTAAAACAGCGCTGAAACTTTATAACAGTAAACCTATAGGAAAACATACACTACCCTGATGCTACCTACATGTTACATAAATAACTATTTTATAATTCTCTTGTACTTACTGTTTAAGTTTCGTCTGTTCTTATCTGAATAGATAAAAATGTCAGAGTTGTGTTTCCTGAATACTATTCGGCCTATTGTACAGTATATCCTACATTAAGCCCAATGCCTGAAATGCAAATATTTTCATCCTACCTCTGAAAATAAAGTGAAAAGCACAGACATGTGAATGATAATTTGCAAACACTGAAAGCTCTCTCTCTCTCTCTCTCTCTCTCTCTCTCTCTCTCTCTCTATTGTTACTGAAAACTGGAACAGGCGAGGAGAGGTATATACAGTAGAAGCGATGGAATATCGCTTTTCGTTGCATATGAACCTACAACAGATGACTTTAGTCGCGTCGCGCGACTCTGAGGTTCATATTATCGTGCTTTGGCAACCTACCATGCAAAAGTGATTCTGATTTCGTGTATAATATGAGACGCAAGTGATTCGTGCATAATGTGTTCGTATATAATAATATTCGTGTATGATGTATTCGTGCATAATATGTTCGTGTATAATAATATTCGTGTATGATGTATTCGTGCATAATATGTTCGTGTATAATAATATTCGTGTATGATGTATTCGTGCATAATATGTTCGTGTATAATAATATTCGTGTATGATGTATTCATGCATAATAATATGATTCGTGTATAATATGTTACGAAATCGGACGCACTTTTGAATGGTAGGTTGCCAGGGTGCGATAATGACAACCTCAGAGTCGTGCGCCGCTTCTATAGGTGGATAAATTGGGAAAGGGAGAGACGAGACGACAAGCAGCGAGTGTGAATGACAGGAGGTGAGACATCAAGGGGCAATAGAGAAAGAGAAGGGAATGAGAGGAGAAAAAAATGGAGTATTGACAGGGGAAGAAGAGACGGGAGAAAAAAAAAATGAGTTTGATAGGAAATGAATGCAGAGAAGGAGGGTACAGAGGGAAGGAGAATGAAATAGAGGCAAGGCTAGCAGGAAGGAGGTATGATGAATGTGTATGAACAGCACGAAGTTACGATGGAAATTTTATGAAACAGAAGAAATATACCATTTCGTCCTGGTACCTTCTCACTATTTACCATCATTACATCTGCTTTACTTTCTTGCCTACAGGCAAGCCTGTCACAGCACTGCAGCCACATTCCTTCGTCTACGTTGAAGAAAAAGTTAAAAGTACAGTGCAATACAGTATATTGGTAGACAATGGCAACTGTTAAAGTTGTTAATTTCTTTAACAGCTGAATTTCTTTTTATAGTAGTAATATGCGATATGTCGCGGCAAAGTCTCCACAAATGGATGTGCACATCCACACAACAAAGTCTCTATATGAAAGTCAAGACGGCCATACTGAAAACTACTTCTCTGTGAAACCAGTTAGTCATCTTCATCTAGACAACACCTGCTGTCGGTTTTGATATTACTCAAGAATATTTGCTGGTGTCTTGTAGCGGTCCCCATCCGTGAGTGTCCCTGCCTTATGGCCCAGAACTCACACTCGGTCCTCTCTTATTTGTGAACAGTGAGGCCAGTCACATCCACAATGACTGTGCCTCTAGTTACACTAATTCTGTCATGAATCACCACATTCTACTTGACCTACCCTTTACCCTGATTTCATTCACGAGAGTAGGAAATAGGGTCAGGCTTATGATGATGTATACTATCTCAAATCGGAATGACACCAGATATGAGACTTCAAAACTTAGAAGAAATTTAAAGGTGGAAGCAGGATCAAGATATTTTGAAGACTTCTGTCCCAGCACTTCAGTAACTTGTCGATATCGATTGTTCTTCTGGCATAAGACATAGACAGTTCTTCCTTTCATTGTTATCATCTGCAATATTGATTTGTCCTTTGCTTATTTCATCCAAAGAGTAAAAAACAAACATTTGTGGGGTTGCGATTTTCGAACTATGGTTTTCTCTTAAGCTTTCACTTGGTCACATGTTTTATCATCTTATTTCGGTTCATTGATAGACGATTATTTTGAAGTATCATAGCATCAGAAGAATCCGAGTGATAATACATGTGCCAGCCGTTTTCTCGTGGGCGGTATAATTCATGTATTATATTCCAGTTAACTGTAGACAATTTAATTCAGCTAAGAGTTAGTCATAGGCACTTTAGCATGTTGAAAAGTATATCCCCTAATCTTGCCAAAGACGCCAGTGCTGTTATTGCTAAAGAGAGATGTACTTCTAAGCCAATCAGCTTCTTACTTTGGTCAGAGACAGAATGAATACTCCAGTATAAACTGTGTATCTGTGTGTGCTTCACCAACACTAGCAACACTGGTAAAAAAAAAAAAAAGCGTGGCAACCGTAGCACTGCTAATACAGAGAACCCATAAGAGCCATAGTTACGCACCTTTCTTCACATAACCGCCAGTACTCCACCTTCCACTATGTTCCTCAACCATTTTCCTGAGTTTGCAAGAAAATGTTTACCCAACTTTTTTTTTTTTTTTATGTGAGGAAGAAGGAACCAAGGGCCACGAGCCCGCAAATTTGCTCCTTCCAAGACAAAAACAAAATACAAGAGAGAGCTAAATTCAAGATCCGATCATTTTGAGATGCCTGGACACACTGCGTTTGAAAGACCGGAGATTATAGAAAGCAGGAAATACAGACAGAGGGAGACAGTTCCAGAGTTGACCTGTTACATAAATGAAGAACTGGGAGTAACGGTTAACTCTTGCATTAGAGAGTTGGACTGTAAAGGGATGAGAGTTTGCTGCTAGACGGGTGCTACGCTCCCGTCGTCGAGGTGGAGGAATGCATGCAGACAGTTCAGAGAAGTAGTGACCACTGAAGTAGCGACAGAGATAAAGATGCAACAGTGAGGCGAAGAGACAGAGGTTGAAGGGAGCCAGTAAGAGGAGGAGAGTTAATGAGCCGAAAAGCCTTTGACTCCACCCTATTGAGAAGAGCTGTATGTGGAGAGCCTCCCCACACATGAGAGTTGTACTTCACACAGGGGTGGATAAAACCCTTGCATAGACTCAACAGCTGTGCAGGGGGTAAAGAAGGAACGGAGTCGGCTCAGCACACCCAATCTCTTGGAAGCTGATTTTACAAGAGATGTAATATGATTTTTCCAAGATAAGTCCCGAGTAAATGAAACCCCAAGCATGTTCAAGGATGATGCTGGATTAAGCTGAGTATTATTAAACATTGGTGGGTATATCTGTGGAAGATTTTGTTGGGTTGATAGGTGTAAGAACTGAGTCTTTGATGCAATAAAAACAACCAGATTATTTTTACCCCAGTCAGAGATACGAATCAAGTCAGACTTTAGGTGTGCCATAGCCTCATCCATTGTTGTTGAAGCAACTGCTGAGATGGACTTTGCGGGAACCGAATGGAAAGGTGATGGGTGGAGTCATCAGCGTATGAGTGGATAGGGTTAGATGTACAGCTTAGAAAGTCATTGATGAATAAAAAGAAGAGAGTTGGTGATAGGACAGAGGCCTGAGGAACACCACTGTTAATAGATCTAAGAGAAGAACGATGGCCGTCTACAACAGTGGCTGTAGAACGACCAGAAAGGAAGCTAGCGATGAAGGCACAGATAGAAGGATAGAAACCATAAAAGGGCAGTTTGGAAATTAAAGATTTATGCCAGGCTCGATCGAAAGCCTTTGAGATGTCAAGTGCAATGGCAAAGCTTTCGCCAAAGTCCGGAAAAAAGGAGGATGACCAGGAGTCTGAAAGGTAGGTGAGAAGATCGCCAGTGGATTGTCCCTGACGGAACCCATACTGACGATCAGAAAGTAGGCTGTGATAGGAAAGAAGCTTTAAAATTTTTCTATTAAGATTTGACTCGAAAACTTTTGATATACAGGATGTTAAAGCAACTGGACGATAGTTAGTGGGTTGGGAATGGTCACCCTTCTTTGGGACTGGCTGAATAAGAGCAGACTTCCAGCAAGAAGGAAAGGTACAAGTTAATAGACAAAGGCGAAAGAGTTTGCCTAGGCAGGGTGTACTCACGGAAGCACAGTTCTTGAGAACAACAGGAGGGACTCCATCAGGCCCATATGCCTTAATAGTATTGAGGCCTGTGATGGCAGAAAATACATCAGCTGAAGAAATTTTAATGTCAGCCATGAGGAAGTCTGAGGGGGGAAGCGATGGAGGAACAGCACCGGTAGTGTCTAAGGTGGAATTGGAGGAGAAAGTCTGAGTGAAGAGATCTGCTTTATCAGTAGATGAAACAGCTACAGAGCCATCACAGTAGAGAAGAGGAGGGAAGGATGATGAGGTAAAGTTGTTAGAAAGGTTTTTGGCAAGGTGCCAGAAGAAGCGGGAAGAATTCGAGTTAGAGAGTTGAGAGCATTTAGTACGGATGAAATTATTTTTAGCAGAGCGATGAACAGACTTAGCACGATTCCGGGCAGAAACGTATAAAAGATGTGATTCAGGGGAGAAATATAAAGTCATTCTTAACAACACACACACACACACACACACACACACACACACACACACACACACACACACACACACACACACACACACTTACATACTTAAAGCTGTCCTTCTGCTACAGAAGGCAACGCCTATTATATCCACAAGACTAATAATGTTCCTCATAGTCTTTGGTGTCAACGTGTGTGACTGTGCAGATCAGTCCTGGATCGGCAAACTTTGCCACATAGTTGACATGTCAAATCCAGGTTGGCTGGGAGAACTCGGTTTTTGTGGTGCCACCGTTGCGTACGTTCTTTGGCCAAGTTCTGAGTTTCTTCATGACGAATTGTTCCCTTGCTGCAGAGGGTTCGCCACTGTTTTCTGTCCCAGGCATTGGTTTCAAGATCTTTTGGTATGATGTTGCACTTCTTCATAGTTGTCCTTATATGATCTTTATATCACTTCTTCTGTCCCTGTGGGATGCAGTGTACTGCAGGGAGTTGGTCATACAGAACCTGGCAGGGATAGCGGTGCTCAGGCATACGGAACACATGTCCGACCCATCTCAGCTGCTTTTTAGTTAGCATGGTTTCTATGCTGGTTGACTTTACCTGCAGGAGAATTTATGAGTGAGGGACTCTGTCCTCCCATGTGAGGCCTAGAATTCATTGTAAGCATAGAATGTGAAACTACTCAAGCTCTAGTTCAAGATTCAGCTTCGTATAAGAGGGTGAAGAGGCATACAGCCATATATACTGATACCTTCGACTCGATTTTCAAACTGGTGTTTTCAAAGATTCTAGATCTGAGATGTTCAATAGAAGCTGAGGCGTGGTTGATTCGTGCAAGGGCTTCTGCATTAGAGTTATGTTCATCTGTCAGCACTCTTCCAGGGTAGATAAAATTATCTACCTGTGTTACATTTTGCCATTTATCTGAACTGCAAGAGGTTCTGCTGGGTTCTTTCTCTGAGATATTCTGTTTTATTGACATTTATTTGGAGTCCCATTGCATGGTATATGTTGGAGACGAAAGTGAGAGACTGTTGTTGGCCTTCTCGGGTATGTGCAAGGACAGGACAATCATCAGCGTATTGTAGCTCTGGGAAATGAGCTACTTCAGTCTTTGTGCTTGAAGACGTCTCAGATTATGTAAGTTACCGTACAGATGGAACTGGTTTTTAATTCTATCATCAGGGTTCATTTGTTGGTGACTGCATTTAGATAGATGTTGAAAATTACACGCATCATGACACATCCCTCCTTCACTCCCACGTCCACATTGAAGGGTTCGGATTTTCTTGCACCTGTGGACACACGAGCATTCATGTTGTCATGCAGGCTCTTCAGGATGGTATGAAATATGTTTGGAACTCCAAGATTAGAAAGAGCATTCCATAAATTCTCTGTTAACAGTGTCAAATGCTCCTGCAAAATCGATGGAAGTAAAATGTAAGTCAGGGATCAGTTCCTGGCAGTTTTCTTGTATCTGCCGGGCAACAAAGATCATATCACGTGTGCTTCGTTCTTTCTTAAATCCACGTTGTGTTTTACGGATGTTTTGTCAGTCTGATAATCATTATCTTGGCTACAACTTTGCTAGCATTCACAAGGAGAGAGATACCTCTGCCGTTGTCACAACTTGAGAGGTCCCCTTTCTTCCTGTAGATGGTTTCAGTATTTGATGTAAGCCATTCACATGGAATTCGTTCTTGGTTCCATAGAGTCAGTATGAGATTATGGAGATGCTGATAAGTTCAGATGGAATACCATCAGCGCCAGGGTTTTTGTTATTTTTTAGAGATCGGGTGGCGTTAAGAGTTTCTGCGAGTATAGGTGAAACATCAAGATCTGTTTCTTGAGGAGCATTTAGGATGTTATCAAGGATATTCTGCTCCTCCAGGTTTCTTCGATTCAGTAAGGTGTTAAAGTGTTGTGCCCATCTTTGTAGGACTGCTTGCTTGTCTTTCAAGAGCTCTCCTTCGGATAACTGAACAGGAGCTATGGTGTGTTTGGTTGGCCCATAGATAGTTTTTATGGACTTGTAGAACCCATATTGCTCACTAATATCATGCAGTCTTTGCATCTCTTTTTTGCTTGCTCAGTCCACCATTTGCTCTCCATATCACGCAGTTTTCTTTGCGTTTCACTTCTGAGATTCTGAAATTCAGTTTTTAGGGTTAAGCAGCTAGGACAAACCAACCAATTTTAAGTGCTCTGTTCTTCATCAAATTTTCAAACTCAGGAAGGGAGCACTGATCAGAGTGTTTTATGTGTACACAGCCGAAAATTCTGCAACTAAACGTAACGTGATGGCGATTGAACGGAAGTTCACTTACCTCTCTCCAAATGAATTTGAGGAAGACAGATCCACTAGACTCCGAGTGTAACACAGCTCTCTTTCGATAAAGGATCCAATCACTGTGCGGAGTCTTCAAGAAGAGCCCAAATTCCTAAGGATATGTCTACGAGCCTACATCTCACAGATATTTTTGTCTCATATAATTTTTCTTCCCGCTGCTTTAAATATTTCCTTCTTTTTAGAGTAAGTTGCATATTTTTGGCTTCAGCACTCTTGGTTCTGCAACAAAAGCTAAACTATAAATTGAAGATTGCCAACATTTTCAAGGGAATGCAGGCTGGCTTCCTCACAGCCGCAGCACACTAGCACACTTCTGTACAAATTACCGTGATGTTTAATGAGCATAGAACACAGGTTCCCCAAATTTGTGTTTGTCTGTTTTAACTTTGGACCCCATAAATCCTTTTAAAAGGCCTAAACACAAAATGAAAATGGTGTCTGAAATTATTTGCTCAAAGAACATTTGTACCTACTCTGATGCTTCTTGGTGAAAAAATAAAATAATAGCTCCAAACTGAAAAGTATTAGAAGGAAAATGAGCATGTCCAGTATGTCTCCACCACAACACAACATGTTTATATGAGGGTGTAGGCAAATCACAATTTCTGAGTCATTTGGTCAACCCATATCTGATCGAATATCATTTAAAGACATAATAACTGACAGGAAATAAAAGTGAACCATTACATTAGTCTTATGGCAACAAGGCAATTAATTTAATGAACATTGCAGTCAGTAGCCATTGTACATTTTTTTTTTTTTTTTACTGTATCGTTTTGAAATTGTATGACACATGTACCCGTGAACTATTTTTGGTCAGTTCAACAAGATACAGAGTTATTGCGGTTGGAAATTCCCCAGCTGGAGAGAAATACCAACAATTACAATAGCAGCACTAGCTCCTGTTAGTCTCAGTGAGTTGCCAGTTAGTCCAATAAGGCATAAGTTGAACGTGATGTGCTACTTTAGATAAAACATTTCAGCTTTCCAATTCTTGCCATAGCCACTATCAGCCCCTCTTTCGATTTGAGCATAAATTTTTTTTTTTTTTTCCTAAAGAGGAGGAGCAGGGTGCTAATCCCTGTAAATGCATCAGGAAGTGCATGAATGTCGTTCACAGTAGCTACTTTTTCGTTGTTTCTGGGTTCAATCTTGGGGGTCGTGATGAAAGAGAGCTTAATAACCCATAAAAATTGCTTGAAATTTCTCTTACAAGAAACTTAATGGTGCATTGTTAAAAGTGTCCCTCACTTGAGGTAAGCCACAGCCCCACAGAACTGCCTCACATGCAGTAAGTTGCAAACCATGGGTCAAATGCCTCGAGATCACTCTGCAATATCTCCAGCAAACTCTACTAAATGAAAAAAAAAAAACTGCACCATTAGTAAAGCTAAGATTGTAACCTTAAAATTACTATTTGATACTCCACAGGGACTCTGGCAGTCCAACCCAGTATCCCATTCATAAATGTGTTGAAAAGTGAAGGGACTAGAAAACACACCTCTCCCAGTCCAGAATTAACTGGAAAGAAATCGAATGTTTCCCTCACGATTGTGAGAGCACATCATTGTTCGAATACAGGCCAGCTGTCAGTTGGACAATCCCTGACGGGATCCCACTGAGATGCAAGAATTCCCATATTGCTTCCCGAATTCCTGAGAGACACGCTGTCTTTAGACGGAAGGAGGTTGCAGGCCGTTCTTGTTCAAACCCGCAACATCAGTCCACAAAAACTCAATTTGCCTAGGATCTGGTCAGTTGTAAAATTCTAGGATGGGAATCCAGATTGCTCAGGACTGAAACTTTAGCAAATTGCGAAGGATACATGTCAACAGCACATGAACAAGAATCTCAACATTCACACTGAACACTGTGGAGCCATATCCAACACTTAGGAGAAGAAGGGGGGGGGGGAAGGCGTGATTCCTAATTGAATTACCAAAAGCTTGAATGCAGCCAAATTTCTCATTATTAATTACCAAATCCATGTTCATACCAAAAGTATACTATGCAGATATTTGTGTAAGATAGTTGTACATTATATTGTGTTAAATAACACTTTGTTTCTTACAAGCAATCATGAGTATATAAAAAAAAGGTGGGATGGCATATGCATCACTCCCTCCCAAATCCTGCACTGTAACACCACAGTAGTAGGATTTCACTGAGAGGAAAAATGAGAGAGAGAGAGAGAGAGAGAGAGAGAGAGAGAGAGAGAGAGAGAGAGAGAGAGAGAGAGAGAGAATTGATAAGCAGATAGATAAACAGACACAGACAGACAGATAAATAAAGAAATGACAGGCAAATAAATAGATTGTTAGACTGGCAGATAGATAGATAAGGATACAGATATACTGGACAAAGAGATAGGTAGATAGGCAAAGAGATGGACAGAGAAAGACACACATAGACACATAACAGGAATATATGCAGAGAGAGACAGACAGACAGACAGAGAGGAGGTGGTAATGGATGTGAATGATGACTTTAGGGTACGAAGGAGGCATGAAAAAGACTGCAGGAGGTGCGATGAGAGAGGAATACTGATGTGGGTTCCACATTACCCTTTCATCCATATCCTTTTGATGACTGTTCTTTAGACAATTAACCTAAGCGCGCGCGCTTGCGCATGTGTGTGTGTGTGTGTGTGTGTGTGTGTGTGTGTGAGTTGCTGGATTTATAATATTCTTAATGACTTTCTCAATCATGTACACATATCACCATGGAAATAAGCTTGTCGTACACCCTTAATTAATTGCTCTGAACCAGTAGCCTAATCAGGAATTTACATACTATGGAGAGGGTAAAGTGGCTGGCGGTTACCCCATATATATTATCATCACGCTAATGGATTTGGATGCTGTTCTCGTTAGCTAAGGAGATTTCGTAACATCTGTCTGTCAACAACTTGTTTTTCATGTTGCACAATAACCACTTCAACCCTAGGACATCCATTTTTATTTTATTCTCGCTCTCTTCACAAAAATCCTTTGGGGGAAAAATTTTCTCTACCTTAGCCTCTTAACCTCTCTCTCTCTCTCTCTCTCTCTCTCTCTCTTTCTTAAGAGGCCACCTCGTATTAGAAGCATTAAAATTTTTTGGAATGACTATTATTGATAAAGTTTGCATGTACAATATACAAGAGGCATCTAACCGTCTCGTAATCAAAACAAATGTGCTGCTCTATTCCAGTTAACGCCTGAGGATTTCATTCAGGTAAGAGTGGATTATAATAGTTTGAATGCGTAAAGGTGTTAAATGAACAAAAACAATCGTTCAGGAGCAGGTGATACGAGGTCTATTATGTCATCGAGAACATGGCTTTCACACATTTAATGTGTTATAGATTATTAAACGTGTGTTTGTCAGTCTGTCTGTCTGTTTTCCAATATAGAAATGAATTATATATAATTTAAACGTGTGTCTGTCTGTCTGTTTTCCACTATAGCAATTGAGGGAACAATTAAGAGGACTCAAAAACGGTCTAACAGAAAGGAAGTTAATGGTGTGGCTACGAGAGAGGGTGAAGCCCTCACGAGTTTCTCGACAAGTGGTGGCATTTTCTTACATATGAGCAGCTCGACCCGTCCCAGCCCAACCCGGCCCGGCCCGACCCTGCAACAACCATAACGTTTTTGAGAGCCTTATATCTCAGCAACCACAGGGCCGATCACTGCTTAGTTTGCACCATATGATAGCCCAATTCTTTACGATTTGTTTTTGAAAGGTTTCATCACACCCAGGTGGTGCACGTGGCACGTGACACGCGCCAAGTGCAGCATGTCGAAAATCTTCAAAAGAGGGCCCGAGGTCAGACGGATTGTCATAAAGGTATGAAACTTGGTAGGTATATAGCTATCAGTATACTCTAGGCATCCTCGGGGTGTAAGGCAACATTTCAATGCTTTCCGATTTAAATGGCCTTACTCATACCTCACCGACAAAGGCGTTTCACTGGTTTAACCCACCCCATCCTGGCAGATGTTTCACCAGTGATCTCCCCAGTCCCGGCAGATTTTCGAATTTTTTGGGTGGGCTAAAACCTCCACTTTTTATGAGAAACATTGAAAATTCATACAGAAATTGCTCACCTGAGCTTAAAAATGCTGGTACAGGTGACCATACCCTCACCTGGCACCGTTTTCTATGGGACCCGGCTCCAGAGAAGGCGTTTTCTATGGAAGGGGTAACTATTCCAAACCACTCAGAATATCTATCTATCTATATACCTAGGCTGCTTCCCCCAAGGAAAGGGAGGTAGCCGAGACAGGACGACATACTCCCCATTTACTCATTCATTCAAACACATTCACTCGCATCTTAGCCCCAAAGGGGAGAACGGACATATCCTCACCGCACCACACCGCACAAGAGTCAACTGCGAAATGCAATCAGTGACATTCACATTAGGGCCCGACAGCAGAGCTGGTTTACCCCTGCCACATCATAACAGACTCATCCCCTTACCCGCTCATGACCTGAATAGTTGATCAGACCAAATGCGAGAGAATATCCCCTCAGGGCTGCATCATCACTTATTCATTCACAATTTCTCTCCATTTATTTCTGTCACGCACAGCCACTCTTCCTTGCTCAACAGACATCCCTCAACAGACACTCAGAATAGGTAGATATTTATTTTTTTGGTAAGAATTTATATGTAGTACAAGAGTATATTGGTTATCACACAGTAATATAGGTGATATAAGCATTGTTTCACTCACCAAACCCATCAACATACCCAACCTTTTATGGTGACATTACCTGCTCATCATTTCTCATCGTTTGTTCTTCTAACTCCAAATAAACTCTGTCCTCCACATTGTCATCGATTGGGGAAACACTCTTGCCTTGAATTTAGTACTGTGGCGCAACATGTCTTTACTGGCCAGGTCACTGGTAACAGGTGAGTTGCCGAGACAATAGAGTGCGGGGGGGGGGGGAGGTCATGCTGGGTAAGGCATTGTCCCTGCCTGGCCTTGGGTAGAGGAAGGTGTCCTGCGTATACGTACCAAAAATCAAGTGCAAAATTTGAAAAATGTGCAAATGATGGACCTTGCATTTGCAGCGCATTTATAGGTACCAATGGGAATCACAGTGACGAAACGTTTGGGTGCATATGTACGTCAACAGGATGCGGCGGGTTAAAGCACAGTAGCTAAAGTGGTGCTCCAGATGACCAGATTAGATCTATTTAAGCTAATATCATCACAGAACATATTGACACGATTCTACTACAATTAGAGAACACTAGAGATTGTTTCAGGGCACTTATGCAAGGAATTTCGAATGCTGGTGATGGCAAGATCACAATTGACTTACTCCCAGTTCATGAGCTACGTCAGATAGTTAGTCAAGGCATACATAAACATAAATTGAAGCCGTTGTTCCGCAGTAGGGAATTTATGCAATACTACCCGTATTTAGAAGCAACACTAACACCAACATCAGTGGTAGTTCATGTACCATTCATCACTGAAGACCTGTTCACAGTATACCAAATACACCCCTTCCCCTATAAAAATAACAACACTTTGGTCATCATCAACATCAACATAGACACCGAACTCATCATGGTCTCCAAGAGACGGGACACTGTCACTTTCGCAAGTGAATCAACGATTGAACGAAAGTGCCGCACATCCTTACATGCTGTTCATCTTTGTCCTGTGTACATTTTCACGTTTCAGCCTACTGATACAGTCCCTTGTGAAATGGCTATCATCAGAAATGACAATATTCATCATCATTGCAACTTCACTTTTGCTCCAGATAAACTTGTACACCATCAACGCATTGGACACTCACAGTTTTTTTATTTCCCTCATAACACATCAGTTTACATCGTCTGTCCAGATATACCACCATCTCATACATCAGCATCAGGATTATACATAGCACCAGACTACTGTGCGGTATTTACACGAGCATATCTACTTTATCCACCATCAATCACTACGCCATTCTCAATCATACACACAAATATTTCCACCCACTGCCTGATATGACCTTAAACATGAGCACAAGTATTAAGCTGACTTCACCTAAGTTTGAAACTATGCAGCTGATCAATGAAACAATGAAGCCCTGGGAAGATTTGAGTTTGAGTATGTTCAACCCATATTATGTGTATAGCCCAGCACCTACTGTCTTTATAATCGTCTGCATTGTAGTTGCAGTACTGCTGTTCGCAATGCACAGAATGCATGCAAGAATTGCTAATTTGGAGTCATTTTTTTGTGGGGGGAGAGTTATCATCACAGTTAACCACCCTGAATGAAGTGTATATATTTTGTATATAGTATTAATTATATATATAAAAAAAAAATACAGAGAAGAATGACCCATATATGGCAGACCAGTACCATTATCTTTAAATGAAATATTAATAACTCTTACCATAATCTTAATTTTAAAATATTTTTTTTAAATTCTTGCATGTATGCATTTCACTATAATAATCCAAGTACATACTGTATTATAGTTAAATAATTTACTTTAATGCATTTATTCAAATATGTATACAACTTGTTTAAAATGTAATATTACTAAATAATCACTATTTACCATGAATATTATATGTATAGCCAACGGCCATACCACGTTGAGTACACCGCTTCCCGTCCGATCAGCGAAGTTAAGCAACGTTGGGTCTGGTTAGTACTTGGATGGGTGACCGCCTGGGAACACCAGATGCTGTTGGCATCCCTACGTGTCAAGTGGGGTTGGTGGAGGATTAGTGCCCCTCCCTGTAAAAATAATTAACTCTAAGCCCTTGGCCACCCCGTCTGGGATACATGGCGTCTGGCAATGATGATGATGATGATTATATGTATACAATGTTCATACAATTATGTTACTTTTACAATATTATGTATTTCACTTAATTAGCTTATAAGTTCATTATAATGTGTATATAATATGTATTAATATGTTAGGACTATTAACTGTCGATGGTACGCCATTTTCGCGTGACCGAGCAATGTATTATAATTACAAATCATAATAGATAGATAGATAAATAGATAGATAGACAGCCCTATGCGAGCCTGGGAAAAGGAAATGAGCTTGCAAGTTACACTGAGGAAAAGCTGACGACAGATTACGAAGTAGCCAGTAAGGAGATGATGCAGTTAGTTGTCAGCAGTCCAACCGTGAACAAAGACCTAGTGACCATACACACACATACACACATACTCACACACAGGCTGCTAGAACTTTCCACTCACAAGGAACACACGTGACACAGCCCTGCTACACCAGAATTTAGGAAAGAGAGCTCAGAAGGAGACAAGCCTTAGAACAGGTAGGTCAGAAAAAGAAAGGGCTTAGCAACTTGATAGAGAGAGAGACAGAGAGAGCGAGACAGAGAGATAGCTAGCGGGACTGGACTCTATACTCCGCTCTGTGTGAGAGACTTGTTAATATTTCCAAGACAAATAAAAATAGTCCCATACTATTCTTTACCTCTCCAAGATATAAAAACCGCTCGTCCACAAGTCTAATATATATATAACTCAACCACAAAGGAACCACAAAGTCTTTTATGACATTTAGTCATTTTATGACATATGGTAAAGCTTCGTGGCCACTTGGTATATTAATTGTAATCTTGCTTTGTCTGAATGCCAGTGCTGGCCTATTTCCAAAACAACGTTCAGCGATGGGGAAAGGGGAAGGGCAATATATTCATTACCAGTAAACAGTAAGAATGCAGTGAACACTTGCTTGGTAACCTATTCTTTCGAACCTGTCCCCAGAAATGGCTCCTGTCCTCTGGTCTCCATCTTGAATACTGAGCTATAACTAAAAATATATCAATCTACTGCCAGACACCCTAGCCCCTTAATGGGTGGCCACAAACAAATCACCTCCATGTCGCCCTGTCCCACACCATTCCACTGCCCTCACAGTAGCTCACGCGCCTCTCTCTCATATACCTCTCCACTCCATCCCTTCATCCCACACTTGGCCTCCTCCTCCAGCTGCCCTCCTCCACCTAACTCACATGCATTCTCCTCACTTTTTTATCACATCCACATCCACACCACAACGCTCTTTCATTTTTCCATTTGTTAGTCTGTCTCTCCATGTAACTCCACATGCTCCTCTCAGTTAACTCATTTCCACTGTTCACATTCTTAACTTGTGTCCATTCAACAAGGTCCAAGCTTCACTGTCGTACGTTTAAGTTGGTATCACAGTACTATCACTCAGAGGATTTTTTACTTCCATGCTCACTTCCATATTTATATCACTGCTTTCAAAGAACCAGCAACCTTTCTTCCTTGATGTACACTTTCAAGTATTTCATCCTCCATATTTCGGTACTTACTCATCACACTACCCAAGTACATAAATGTACTCATATTTTCGATTTCGTCATCATCCAGTGACTTCATTTCTTTCAAAGACCATAACTTTATTCTTGCCTACATTCACCTTTAGATACCGTTTCTTACAAACTGTCCCACACTCATTCACCAAGCCTTGCAGTTCCCCTTCACCTTCACTTAACAACACAGTATCATCTGCTAAAAACAGTACAGGAAATTTCCAAATGCTGCCCTCTTTCATTAGGGCCACTCCAACGTCCATTGCCCTATCTTTTATCTCTTTTATATCCCCATCTATGTACCGACTGAACAACCATGGAGACATGACACATCTTTTTTTTCGATCCAATATTCAGACAGAAAAATTCACTCAGTCTACTATCCACATGCACTGTAGCCTTAGCACCCTCATACATCTCTTCACGGCATTCAACAACTTCCAATTTACTCCATACGTTCTTAATATTTTCCACATTCCTTGTCTCTCCACTCTGTCATGTACTTTCTCTAAATCCATGAAGGCCACATATAATTACTTTCCCTTCTCTAGAAACTTTTCCACAATAGACATAAGGATGAATATCTGATCTACACAACTTCTTCCTTTCCTAAAACCTGCCTTTTCTTCAACTAATTCCTCTGTTATCCCCAACTCTGTCAGTAAGAAACCTACCATATACTTTTCCTACTACACTCAGAAGACAAATGCCCCTATGATTATCACACATTTCTTTTTCCCCTTTTCAATTGTACAGGGGAAAAGTTATACCTGACTTTCGATCCTCAGGGACTGTCCTCCTCCCAAGCTAACCTTCACATCTTCCATATCCATTCTGCTATTATCTCCCCCATGCTCCATCATTTCACCACACACTTCCTCAATTACTGGGGCTTTCTCCATTTTGATTTTCTTCTTAGCTTCTATTACTTCCATCCTACTGATTTCTTCCTCCTTTCTCACCTCCCACTTTTTCCTTGCAATTCTCTAGCCACTTATACTCTCATTATTTTCAATCTCTATCTCTAATAGTTCCTCAAAGTGTCCTCTCCATCTGGTCACTTTTTCTCCTCCTTCTCCACTAGCAATATACCATTTTTGTCTTTTACTCCCCTACTAAATTTATCACCCTGTATAACTGTCTTTACTTCTTTCCAGATAATTTTGTTGCATTCCCTCCACTTTACGGTCATATTCCTTCCAAATTCCTCAACCACTCTCTTATTGCTCTCTCTAACTAATCTTTTCACTTCTCTCTCCCGTCTCTCAGCTTCCTCCATGCCTCCGCTTCCCATCTACTCAGTAAATGCTCTCTTCTTGTGTGCAACAGCTTGTCTCACCTCTTCATTTCACCATGCTGTTCCTTGCTCCTCCGTTCTCCTTTCCTTCACCTCACACACCACCTCATATGCTGCACATAATTCTTCTGCAAATATCTTGCACACACCTTCCACCTCCCCTATCTGCTTCAAATCATATTTACCCAATCGCTCCTTCACTTCTTTCTTAAATTCGGCTCTTTTTTTTTTTTCCCCCATCCTCTTGTACCCTTTCTACCCTTCATGTATGAACTACTTCTTTCCTGTCCTTCCTTCCTTCTATTCCTCCATTGCACTTGAACCTTGACTTTCACCACCAGGAAGTGGTGGTACACTATCCCAACCTCTGCATGCTCTTGCATATATTTCATACCTTCACATTCTCTCATTCACACACACGTAATCCATCATTGCCTTCCGTTCATGCAGTTCACCACTCACCCTTTATATCACTCGCAATGTATACCTGTGGATCATATTGTGCCTAAAGAGAGTACTAGCTATCACCAACCCCCTCCTTGCACAAATTCCCACTAGAGCACTGCAATTCTCATCCACTTTTGGAGGCACACCCCACTCACCAATTACTTCATCCATCTTCACGTTCCCTACTTTTCCATTCATACCTCCAATTAAAACACTCTCATTCCTTTCCAACTTTTCCATGCATGCTTCCAAATTTGCCCAGAACTATTCTTTGACTCTGCTTGCACGATCATGAGCGCACGCACGCACGCACGCACGCACGCACGCACGCACGCACGCACGCACGCACACACACACACACACACACACACACACACACACACACACACACACACACACACGATCGCCCTCGTTTGTAATCCTGCTTGTAATCTTACCCAGACTATCTCTGAACCAACTGCACCATACTCTCTTATATTCCTCTTCCATCTCTTGCACACAATGCATACACCCACTTTTGCCCTCTCATTCTCACCTGCTCCCGCGCTTATACCCCATCCATACTCCCAGGCTCTCATACTCTCACCTCCCCATTTAATCTCAGTTAATCCACATACGTCCACTTTTGCATCCTCAAGCACCTGGGCAACCTCTCTCTCTCTGCTTCACCTCATCATTTGCACACCTTACATTCCATGTTGCAATCCGAACCATGTCCTTTATTACGTCCATGATCGTCGCCTGTTTGTCAGTCCTGGTCCGAGGCTTCTCGACTGTATTTTTAGTTAGTTTTTTTTTTTTTTTTTCCCCTGGTAGGGGCACTAACTCTCCGCCAACCCACTTGTTGACATGTAGGGAACACGTGTTGCTTGGTTATAAGGCTATTACCCACCATGTTTAATGATTTCCTGGTTCACAGGAAATCATTTAGCTTGCCACTCAATGTAGAGCTACCCTGAAATGGAGTACGACTCCACTATGTAAGTGGATGATGTTGGTCCCCACCGACCACCCCAAGAAATGATACTAGAATATGGTGCTAGTAACGAAAACAGTTATGGGCTGTATGAAGAACCGTAGTACAGTATCATATTCTGCCATTGAGCTACGGGAAAAAGCTGTAACATGACGGAAATATTTTGCCAAATTAATGTAGGAGAACTATAGCCATCGTAAAGAAAGCTAATGAGTAACTGAAATATCCAGATATAATTATAACTGAGAGCGACCTAAACGAAGCCTTGGGTAACATCAGGATATGAAGACTATAAACCAAAAATGAATTTATTTCCAAATTAAGTGTTGCCGACTAGTTTCATAAATATATGGCTGACGCCACAATAGTTTCATTTTTCACCAAAAAGAATCCAGCCACGCTTCAAAAGTTAATAACTTCTGACAGTTGCTTTGAAAAGCAGCCGGGATAAGAGTTTATATTTTTAGTTTTTCTTTCTTTTCAATATCTGAGATTTCGGGTTGGTGTGGGATGTATATTAAATTTGGCTACAGGACAATTAAAACACTTGAAGATCCAGGAATGACGAAACTTTTGTGAAGGAGCCTACTTGTAACTCCTGACAAACATTGTATGCGAGTGAATAGGCTTAAGAATTCTGCTTTGTAATACGGCAAAGAGAACACGGTCGACGGTGCTATAACGGAGTGAAAAGGCGAGGTTTTATTAGCCTGAAGTGAGAGTTTGGCGTGACACTTAACTCAGTAAAATAAGTTTCCTAATATCCTGATACGATGTTCCGGAAATATATTTGATGGCAATTAATAATATCTTGCCTTGTTTCCCCTCTCCCGGTGACGACTCAACGAGATGCCTGGAACCAATGTTTGACTCACATCTTCATTTCTGCAACATTCGCGGCCTTTCCTCAAAGTTTCTCTCTGTCGAGCACCACCTCTCCTCCTGTAAACCTCACCTTCTCTTCCTGACAAAGACTCAGCTGTCCGAGGCAACTGACAGCAAACCCTTTTCTGTTTCCTCCTACTTTCTCTATACTCATTTCAGAGTCAAATGTGGCTGTTGTGTATATGTACACAATGACTTATCTTGCTCTCATGTTCTTGAACTTGATTCTTCTGAATTCTCTACTCTCTGACTTCAACTTTCCTGTCATTCTCTAAATAAATATATCTGTGCTGTTTACGTATCTCCTAATTCTACTATGAAAAATTCTTTGACTATCTTACTTCTACGATGGAACACATTCTATCCATTTCTCGTTTCTCAGAAACCTCCATTCTAGGAGATTTCAATGTTCACCACCACCTTTGGCTCTCATTTCCTTTCACTGATCCACCTGGTGAACAAGCCTACATCTTTTCTATTAAAGACCTGAGCAGCTCGTACAGCACCCTACCCATATCCCTGACTGCCTTGGAGAGAGCTGCAACATACCTGACCTCTTCCTGACAACTAATCCTTCTGCTTATACTGTTAATCTTTCCTCTCTGTTGGACTCCTCCGATCACAACCTTATTACCGTGACCTGTCCTATCGCTCTGGTACGGCCTGTGGACCCTCCAAAGAAATGTCGTCTGTGGCACTTTGGAGCTGAGGATTGGGAGGCCCTCAGGCGATACTTCTTTGATTTTCCCTGGAATGATTATTGCTTCCATGGCCAGAAGCCACCTCAGTGTGCTTTGCGCAATATGGAGGTTATTCTGTCAGGCATGGAAGCATACATTCCCTTCTCATATCATTTGACTAATGCAAGAAAGCCTTGGTTTAATCACGCTTGTTCTAATGCTGTCCTCAACAAGGAGAGGGCCTATAAAAGGCACCAGAGCAAACCCACGCCTGTATCACATCTTGTTGATGTTTCTGCCCGAAATCGTGCTAAGTCTGTTCTTCACTCTGCTAAAAACAATTTCATCCGTACTAAATGCTCTCAACTCTCCAACTCGAATTCTTCCCGTTCCTTCTGGTACCTTGCCAAAATCCTTTCTAACAACTTTACCTCATCATCCTTCCCTCCTCTTTCCTACTCTGATGTGCTCTGTAGCTATTTATTTCTACTGATAAAGCAGATCTCTTCTCTCAGACTTTCTCCTCCAGTTCTACCTTAGACGATTCCGGTGCTGTTCCTCCATCACTTCTCCCCTCTGACTTTCTCATGGCTGATATTAAAATCTCATCAGGTGATGTATTTTCTGCCATCACTGGCGTCAGTACTAACAAGGCGTATGGGCCTGATGGAGTCCCTCCTGTTGTCCTCAAGAACTGTGCTTCTGTGAATACACCCTGCCTAGGTAAACTCTTTCGCCTTTGTCTTTCAACATGTACCTTTCCTTCTTGCTGGAAGTCTGCTCTCATTCAGCCAGTCCCAAAGAAGGGTGACCATTCCCAACCCTCTACCTATCGTCCAATTGCTTTAACATCCTGCGTCTAAAATGTTTTTGAGTCAATTCTTAACAGAAAAATTTTAAAGCATTTCTCCTATCACAACCTTCCTTTTGATCGTCAATACTGGTTCTGTCAGGGACGCTCCATTGGCGATCTTCTCACCTACCTTTCAGACTCATGGTCATCCTCCTTTCGGGTCATTGGCGAAAGCTTTGCCATTGCACTTGACATCTCAAAGGCTTTCGATCGACTCTGGCATAATTCTTTAATTTCCAAACTGCCCTCTTACGGTTTCTATCCTATCTGTGCCTTCATCTATAGCTTCCTTCCTGTTCGTTCTATAGCTGCTTTTGTAGACGGCCACCGTTCTTCTCCTAGATTTATCAACAGTGGTGTTCCTCAGGGCTCTGTCCTATCACCAACTCTCTTCCTTTTGTTCATCAATGACTTTCTAAACTGTACATCTAACCCTATCCACTCGTACACTGATGATTCCACCCTTCACCTTTCCATTCGGTTCCCACAACATCCATCTCAGCAGTTACTTCAACAAGCAAGGGATGAGGCAATGGCACACCTAATGTCTGACTTGGCTCATATCTCTGACTAGGATAATAAAGACCTTGTTTTTAATACATCAAAAACTCATTTTTTACACCTATCAACCCGACACAATCTTCCACAGGAGTACCCTCTAATGTTTAATAATATTCAGCTGAATCCTGCATCATCCTTGAACATGCTTGGGGTTTCATTCACTCGGGACTTATCTTGTAAAGATCATATTGCATCTCTTGTAAAATCTGCTTCAAAGAGACTGGGTGTGCTAAGCCGACTCCGTACCTTCTTTACCCCTGCACAGTTGTTGACTTTATACACGGGTTTTGTTCGCCCTTGTGTAGAGTACAGCTCTCATGTGTGGGGTGGCTCCCCACATACAGCTCTTCTCAATAGGTTGGAGTCAAAGGCTTTTCGTCTCATTTACTCTCCTCCTCTTACTGGCTCCCTTCAACCTCTGTCTCTGCCACACTGTTGCATCTTTATCTCTTTTCTATCACTGCTTCAATGGTCACTGTTCCTCCGAACTGTCTGTTTGCATCCCTCCATCTCTACGACTGGTGTGTAGCACCCGTCTAGCAGCAAACTCTCATCCCTTTTCTGTCCAACTCTCTAATGCATGAGTTAACCGTTACTCCCAGTCCTTCAATTATGCAACAGGTCAACTCTGGAACTGTCTCCCTTTGTCTGTATTTCCTATTTCCTATGATCTATAGTCTTTCAAACGCAGTGTGTCCAGGCATCTTAAAAATGAACGGATCTTGATTTTGGCTCTCTTTTGTATTTTTCTTAGAAGGAATGGTTTGAGGGCTCCTTGCCATTTGGTTCCTTCTTTCTTGCATAAAAAGAAAAATGTATAGTCTTGAACACTACTAATGGGACAGGGATGCCGTCATTAGTCTGCTACTTATGTGCGGTTAATTGCAGATGTCCAAATCCCCCAACATACCATCCTTACCCCCACTAAAGCACTGATTCGCTTGGCGGATGGATCGAAAGTCTGAAGCTTCTTCCACCATCACGTCTTGCTGAATGTAATGTTTGATTCAGCTATTCTACTATTTGGTGAATAATTACGTGAGTAAATTCACCTTTAATGCCATGTGATGCAATTATTTAGATGTTTTAGCAGATTTCAGTAGGATGACCCAATATATGGACTGTAGAATCCAAATATTTATTTAACAGCTTCTAAAGGATATAATAAAATTCAGGTAACAGCAAAATTTTTTATTTCTAGCCACACGAGTCCCTCTCCTGCCTTGTCGTCTGGGAAGTTACACATCTACCCACCCAGTCATCCACCGACCTACTCAGTCCACTGAGCACATCCCACCAACCCCATCCCGTCCATACCCCCTGCCCAGTTACCTGGGCTACCCAACCTCCCCACTGGTCCCAGTTATCCACCGTTCCCACCCACTACTACCACCTACCAGTCTCACTCAACAGTACCACCCTACACATCCGTTCATTCAACTACCCACCCTGCCCACTTTGGACCTATCCAACCACCCAACCTACCGACCCAACCACTCACCCACCGCCACCCTGGCGACCCACCCTGCCCACTCACCATGGACCCACTCTCCCCACTCATTCCGGGTACACATTTTGCTAATCCACCCAGGGCACCCACGCTCCCCACTGACGAATGCCATCCTGCTCGCCCAACAATGCCATCCATCACATCACCCACCCAACACCGCCACTATACTCACCCACCTCTCCCTGGACTCTCACCCCCCCAGCCCCTCTCCCTCCCTGGAAACTCAACCATCCTATCTAGCCACTCCTCCCACAGACCCATCCGTCCACCCTGCCCATACACATGCCCTACCACCTTCTTACCCTTAGAAACAAACAATCTCATAAAAGACTCTCAACATGGTTTTCGTAATAATCGCTCTTGCCTCACGAATCTGCTGGACTTTTTCAATGATATACTGAACATGTATGACGAGACTAAATCTGTTGATGTGGTCTTACTCGATTTTCAAAAGGCTTTTGACAAAGTTCCACACAAAAGACTCCTTCAGAAGCTAAAGGCACATGGTTTCAGCGGCAGTGTTCTCGGGTGGGTAGAAGATTGGCTTACCGGACAAAAGCAAAGAGTTGTAATAAATGGAAAAGAGTCAGACTGGATAAACGTTACAAGTGGAGTGCCGCAGGGTTCAGTGTTAGATCCTATTCTTTTCTTAATATATGTAAATGATATTGACGAAGGAGTGTGTTGGAAGATTGCAAAATTTGCTGATGATACTAAAATAGGTAACAGAGCAGACACAGCACTGCAAAGGCAGGCAATTCAGAGAGATCTTGATCAACTGTTTAACTGGGCCCAAGATTGGCAAATGGATTTCACTATTAAAATATGCAAAGTGCTAAACATTGGCAGTAAAAATGTAAGAGCTAGTATAGCATGAATAATGTTCAACTTGATAGGGTAAACCATGAAAAAGACTTAGGAGTTATAATAACAAACGATTTGAAACCAAGCAAACAATGTACTGAAGCTGTGAAAAAAGCCAATAAACTGATTGGATTCATAGGCAGAGCATTTGAATATAAATCCGATAATATTGTCCTCACTTTGTATAATTTTTTAGTACGCCCGCACTTGGAGTATTGCATTCAGTTTTGGTCACCGTATTATAAAAAGGATATGGAAAAGCTTGAAAGAGTGCAGCAAAGGATGACAAAGATGATACCTAGACTGAGAAATAAACCGTACGAGGAACGTTTAGAAGCCCTGAATCTCTGTACCTTAACAAAACGGAGGATATAAGGAGATTTGAATTCAAGTATTGAAGATATTCAAAGGACACGATAACATGGCTGTCGATAAATACTTCACAGTTGATCACTCGAATTACACTAGAGGCAATGGGCATAAAATAATTGGCAAGTGATTCCAGTCGCATGAAGCCAAGCATTTCGTCTTCAATAGAGTTGTAAATGGATGGAATAAATTGCCCTCCAACGTAGTAAATTGTAATACAGTACATACCTTTAAAGGTTGCATCGTTAAGTATTTGGCATCTAACCCCAAGCTTAATATGTTTACTCCTGAATAAAACACTTGTGTATGTAAAATTTCAATTCTATTTTATTTTAGTTTTTTTTTAGAGCTTGGATCAATTTATCAAATGCAAATATAGTACATGCACAGACTAGGATATGCACAGATAGCCCTGAGTTAACGGTCACTACTCATACTTTCGACTTGTGATGGGCTGTGGATCACTGAGGGTTCCTGTTAGTTCCATGGTCACCATCGAGATTTTTTTAATGTACCAGGGGTCACTGCTTCAGGAGGTGACTTATGTGCTTGTCCCGCATGGGAAAGTTCTCAGTCTCAATGGAATGAACGAAGCTGTGGCCTGATTGACTGCTGCCTACCTTAATAAAGCCAGGCAAGGCTGGCGCACCATCCCTGTATATTCACACTGTGCACTATGCAATTTCCATACTGTGTCCGCAGACACCCCGTCAACTCAACATACCCGTACATAGTGACATGCATTAATTATTTATTTATTCAATTAACCAATTTTAATTCACTATTTTCTCTTTCAGGTTATTCATACTGGTAGCTTATAGATAATGTATTATAGAATGTAGCTTTTCCTTTTCAGTCTTCCCTATGAAATTTCCATGTCAGTTTTTCCATGCTGCATGGTGGTTTTTCTCACTTTTTCTTGCCAGTTTTAACTGGAGGGTTTGGAGGCGAGGGGAGCCTTCTTGCTTTAGTATCCTTATCCTTTAGCATGTAGAGTTAGATCTCGTAATCATAGTCTACTTTTTTTTTTTTTTTGATAATGAATGGAGGAAGGAAAAACAAAGGAAATAAATAAGTCCATGTGCCTAAAGGCATCCTCCATTTATAAAATACTTATAATAATTGGATTTAAATGAGTTATTTAAGAGGAGCCTGTGGAGTCACATGGAGAAAATGGCTGAAAAATGAGGATATAAAGGAGCTTTGTGGTGTGGATGTGGATGTGATAGGAACCGTTAGGAGGAATACACTGAGGTGGTTTGGCCATGTGGAGAGGATGGAGGGTGAAAGACTGACGAAGAGAGTGTATGTGAGTGAGGTGGAGGGGGGAAGAGGGAGGGGGAGGCCGAGGATGAGATGGAGGGACTGGGTGGAGAGGTATATGAGAGAGGGGGGTGTGAGTTGGGAGCAAGGCAGTGAAATTGCGGGGGAAAGGGCGACGTGGAGGCGATTTATTTGTGGCCACCCCGAACGGGATTGAGGCGTCTGGCAATAGATAGATAGATACGTAGACAGGATTTACAATCGAGAGGATTAAATGTATGTGGGAAGCAACTCCCAGGAAGTGAATTCCAGAGAGTAGTAGTTCTGGGGATAAATGAATTTTGATAAGGAGAGGTTCTGCATTGTGGGGGAGAGAGTGTTAGTTCATGGGCGCTCCCAGTTGCCCGAGTATTTCGGGAGAAAATGTGAAGGGGAGGCACAATTGAAGCCAGTTCGTCAGAGCAATTATGGTAAAGATATCGATAAACTAGTGCTAAAGAAGCAACATCTCGACGTACTGATAACGGAGGAAGGTCCTGCGTTATGGCAGGATTATTGATTAATCTAATGGCTTTATTTTGAAATTTGTCTAACTGCCTCAATGCAACCGCTCCACATCCACTCCACAGTTGTGAACATTATTCGATCTGAGAACGCACATGACTTTTGTATACAGTATTGTGGCCATCTGCTCGTCAGTGAAGAACTCACGAACTCTGTACAGAAGTCCCAGTTTTTTAGAAGCATTTTTAGCGAGGGATTTAACATAGGCTGTCCAGCTTAGGTTCGGGTTTAGAGTAACACCTAGGATATCAACTGTAGTGGATATGGGAATACTGACATAATTTAAAATTATAGGTGAGTCTGAGGGATTCTTTCTATTGGAGAAATTAATGTATTTAGTTTTCTGAGCATTAAATGAGACCAGACTTATTTGTCCCCGTTGATTAATTTTAGAAAGGTCCTGGTTCAAAGAAATTGCTGTGATTATTTGGGATTTTATAATATCATATTGTGTACAGGAGGTACTAAATGTGAAAGAACTATGAAGGGTCAAGTCATCATCATAAGAGTGTATTGGGTTGTACGTGACAAACAGGAGGTCATTTATATGAATGAGAAAAAGGGTTTGCGCCAAAACTGATCCCTGAGGTACACCAGCATTTATGGAATGAAAATGAGAATGAATACCATCTACCATGACCCGTATTTTTCTATTATGAAAATAAGAAAAAATTAAAGGAACCAGTGATGCAAGGCCATAGTGTGACATCTTGGACAATAAGGACTGGTGCCATACTTTGTCAAATGCTTTTGATATATCTAGTGCTATATTGTGTGTTTCACCGTGTTGGACTATTGTTTTGTTAATCTGATGGGTAAGAAGGCAAAGAATATCTACAGTTGAACATTCCTGTCTAAATCCATACTGCCGATCATTGATCAATTTATTGATTTCTAGATTCTTGACTATGTGTTTGTTAATTAGTGTCTCAAAACTTTACCGAGAATGGAAGTTATTGCAATTGGTCTATAGTTTGATGGATCAGAAGTTGCCCCCATTTTAGGAACAGGATGAATATTTGCTTCTTTCCAAGAGGCTGGAAAACTTGAGGTACGGATGCATAAGCGGAAAAATTTTGCCAATACAGGAGCCAACACTGAGGAGCAATTTTTAAGTACTATTGAAGGAATTTCATCTAGACCAGTGACTTTGTCTGCTAAGAGATTCTGTAATATGGCTTGTATGTGTCTGGTGTGAATCATGAAAGGAGGTATTTGTGGGGAATCAAAATCAAGTACAGGAATATTATGACTTTCTGAATTTAGGGTTGAATTTGTTGAAAAAATGTCAACAAGAAGGTTGGCTTTTCCGCGTAGTCACTTACTAGATTTCCACTGGGGAACTGTAACGGTGGAATGGAAGAGGTGGTAGTGAAGTTAGTTTTAAATGAATTAAGGGTTGACCAGAATATTTTGTTATCATTTGGATTGTTTAGTAGTTTGTTAGCTTGTCTATGCAGAAAGTTTGATTTAGAAAGATTGATAATAGTTTTGGCATGGTTTCTGATATTTTTATAATAGTTAAAGGCAACTTTGGTTTTGGTCCTTGTATAAGTGTTATAGGCTATTGTTTTATGTTCTTTTACTCTAGCACAATTGTGGTCAAACCATTTACGAGAATTACATCTTTTTCTATAACTATGATGGGGAATGAATGTTTCTATACCGACTTTAATTAAATCCTGTATGTGGCGCAATGTGGAATTTGCATCATGGGAGAAAAAGGAGGTCCAAGGAACATCCATGAGAAAATTTTGAAGTCCCTCCCAGTCTGCCCTGTAGTAGTGCCATTTAGTCATCACGACAGGTTCAGAGCAGGAGGGTGTGGTAGGTGTGAAACTGGTGGCTTGAATCAGACAATGATCCGAGGATCCGAGGGGGGACTTCACTTCGACATTATAATTATCTGAACTGGTTGTTAGAAACAAGTCCAATAGATGGGGATTTTGGTTGGGGTTGTCTGGTACATGGGTGGGTTGACTGACTAACTGGGTGAGATTCAATGAGTCTGCAAATAGCTCACATTCAAGACCAGAGTCATCAGTACTGGGTGAATAAGTGAGCCATTCGACATTATGGACATTAAAGTCACCAAGAATAGTAATTTCTGATGCAGTATTAATGTTGAGGACACTTAGTTGTGAAGACAGAGAGTCAAATAAACTCGGCTCTGAAGGGGGATTAGGGAAACGATAAACACAACAGAAATACTTAATTTTACCAAAAGAATTTAATTTCTATATGGAATAGTCAAAAAAAGGACAATTAAATTTATAATCTCCTCCAGGGCAATTTCTGATTTAGCAAGGCAACATACGCCTCCTTTGGGTCTGAAATTTTGAATCAAGATACATCCAGGAAAATTAAATTTAGCTAAATCAGAGGTGGAGCTTACTTGTCTCTCTGTCAGAAATAGCAACAGCCTCGAAAGGACCATAAAGTCTGTTGCTGTTTGGTTTCCTCTGAACTCCTTTGCACTCCCTATTCAACCTACCCATTTGGACCGCACTCATCCACCGAACCCATCCCATCCAGAGCTAACTTATCAACCTCTCTCAGACCACCCACTCATCCACCCAGCCCACCCCACACATCCACTCACCAACCCATCCACCCCTACAACTCACCCCAAGAAACTCAACACATCACACCCAACCTGCCCATCCCAGCCTTAACACCCAGTTTGCCCACCCACCCAGGCGATGCACCGAACTACCCCATCCACCATTGCAACCTCACCCACCAAACCAACTAACTCCAACCATCCTACCAACCCTGCTCACCATTCTAACATCCTTGCACACCCACCATCTACACTGGGCAGTCACCCACATACTCATACATTTTGCGCAAACCCATAAGAAACCCACACACCCTGTGTGCCCACCCATCACAACCCCCCACACCCCACCCTCCAACCCTGCTAACACAATCTTCCAAACCACCAAATCTGGCCACTCGCCCCAGTCACCCCAGCCTGCCCCTGTAAACCAGCCACCTCATCTCACCTAGTCCATTCACTCCCTTGCCCACCCTCCTAACCAACCATACCAATCCAACAGATCCAGCCATCCCCATATATCCACCCTACACCCACACACCCAAATACCAACCCTGACCACACCTCCCATTCCCCTACCTGCCCATCTATTCCTCCCACCCAACCCACATCACATGCCCTACCAGCCCCACCCACCCTTCCTGCTTACTCACGCTTTCCACCCAACCCTCCACACCCAACCCTCCCACCAGCCCCACCAACCCCACACTACCCACCCTCCACATCTACCCACCATTCCCATCCACTCATCTACCCACCTGACCCACCCACCCATTCCACTGACTCTCCCATCTAGCCACCAGACGCGCCCACACACCCAAGCACTAACCCGCCCTGCCCCACGTAACCACCCTCTCTCCCCCCCCTGTCCCTACCACCAAAGCCAACTTACCACCCCTCCCTCACCCTCAACACACCCAACCCACCCAAAAACCCAGCCTATCCACCCACCTTACCCATCTCATTCGCACGCCTAGCCTACCGATCTGTCTACTCTTCCCTATCCATTCATGCTACCCTGCAACACCATCACAGCCCGTCCATCCCGGCCACATTTTTTTCTCTTTGGGTATAGTTGGTTTTCCAGTCATATTGGCAACATTGGATCTAGTGTATCGAGAAAGGACATGACAGTGCCACAAATTCATCATCCCCCCAAACAAAATATGGTACTGAGATAGGTTAACTTTAGGTTAGGCCTAAGTTAGTTAGGTATAAGTTCCTTTAACCCGCCCCGTCCCGGAGACGTGAATTCACGTCCTCACATGATGTGCACTCATATCCCAGAGACGTAAATTAACGTGGCAACATAGCAAGGTCCCTAATTTGCACAATTTTCAATTTTCGCGAGTGATTTTTGGCACGTGTACACGGGACACCTTCCTCTACAATTTGCCAGGCAGGGACAATGCCTTACCCAGCATGACCTCCTCCCCCCCTGCAGGACGTTTCCTCAGCAATTCACCTGTTATCAGTGACCTGGCCAGTAAAGCCATGTCATGCCACGGTACGAAATTCAGGGCCAGAGTGATTCCCCAATCAATGACAATGTGGAGGACAAACATTAGAGGAAGAAACAGTCAGAAATGATGATCAGGTAATGTGGCAAAAAAGGGTCAGGAATGGTGATGAGTTAGTGAGTGAAACAAAGCTTATAATGCCTATATTACCGTTTGAAAACCAATATACTCTCGTACTACATATAAATTCGTACCAAGTAAATAAATAAATACCGTTTATGAGTGGTGTAGAATAGTTATCCTCCCATAGAACTCGTTTTCTTTGCAGCCAGCCTGATGGAAAACCCTGTAAGTTAAGGAGGTACTCCTACCTGGATTGAGTATTTTAAACCTCAGGTGAGCGATTTCTCTATGAATTTTCGATGTTTCTCACCAAAAGCGGATGTTTGAGCCAAAAAAAATAAAGGTCCAAAAATGTCGGGACTGGGGTGTACCACTGCCCAGAAAATGCTGGGGTGGGGGGGGTTAATGTCAAAACATGGCTTTTCTGATGAATTCTGATACGATGAGATGAATTGTTTCATCTATTCTTGAGCGAATGCGCAAAGCTGCCAAGCCTTTCTCGAGGCACTGGATCCAGTGTTGCCATATGACTGGATGGCCAATTACACCTGAAGAAAAAAACATGCATCCCGGCGATGCTTCTCCATTCTCCTAACCCAGTCATGTTGAGCTGTGGTGAATGTCACAACAATTAGTTTTATTTCCTCTTCGAACAATCGACCTCCAATGATCATTTTGGCCAGCATGGCTCTACCTTAGTGAACTATTATCCAACACCATCTCAGCTGTACTGGCCACCCCACTTTTTTCTAGACTACCCTAATCATGATTTCAAAACCTTAAGTGTTGGTCTCAGAAGCAGTACTTGCTGTGCAGCACCATCTCACAGCGATCATGTGAAACCCAGTCAGATGTGACAACATGTTTTAGATGATCCCCTCATGAAAAGGTTCATTTTGCATATGCAAAAGCATCTCCTACACTCACCACCAGCGAAAACAAAGGAACCAACCAGGACTAATTTGCTCTACTGCCATCAGAAGCATATGGAGTGGCCACATGGTGGTGTATGTCACTATCGCCTGCAAGTGAGGCCTCCTTCAGTAGGTTGGGGTGCACCTCACACAGATGCAACCAGACCTCTGTTGGTGCTCCAGGAAGTATGAAACTGAGACCCCCTTCACACCTCTCCAGCAGATTTTGGCTAAGCTCTGGTTAATGGATATTTAATCTCAAAATCTTTTGATCATCTTAACATGAGCTTACCCTGCTCTATCAACCTTCTGTTCCTCATTCACCCAGCTTTAAAATTCTTCATCAGGTCTCGCTACATCTGACCTCTCTGTTCCATACAACGCTGCATCCTCATTTTCTTTTTCGCGTGTCCTGTCAGTGTCATCACTTTTCTGTTTTGTCTTACCTGGCCAACCTGCACCTTCCTAATTTACCTGTATCCCCTTAGCCATCTCGTCCAGCTCTCCAGACTTTGCATAAAACATAAGTAAACAATGAGCCATAAGTAGATTATTCAACGGTGTTACCACCTATCAACCAAATGGAATAGTCAAATGAGTTATGAATCAATATGATGAATGTAGGACCTTTGACGAAGAAAGGGCTCCGAAACATAATATCCGATCTATCTATCACTTTGTCTATTGCCAGTCGCCTTCATCTCATAAGGAGTGGCCACAAAGAAGTTGCCTCCATGTCGTCCTGTGCCCTGCCATTTCGCTACCGTCTCCCCAACTTACATCTCTCACTCTCATATACCTCTTTATTTCATCCTTCCATCTAATCCTCGATATTCCCCTCCCTTATCCCCCCTCCACCTCATTCACACCCTCTTTCCTAGTTAGTTTCTCAGTCTCCATCTACTCCACATGGCCAAACCACCTCAGTGTATTTCTCTTCATGCTTTCCATCACAGCCACGTTCACACCACATCACTCCTTCACTTTCTCATTTGTCAGTCTGTCTCTCCATGTAACTCCACTTGCCCTCTCAAATAACTCATTTCCACTGTTCTCACTCTTGACTCGTGTCCTTCCAACAGGGCCCAAGCTTCGCTTCCATACGTTAGGGCGAGGATCACAATACTGTCATGCAGCAACTGTTTTTATTTAACTTCTATGCTCACTTCCGTATTTCTTATCACTGCATTCAGTTCATCAGCAACGTTTCTTCCATGTTGTATCCTTTCAAGCACTTAAGCTTTCAAACTTCCATCCTCACTCATCAATTTGAATGCACTCACATTTTCCATTTCCCCATTATCCAGCCTCATCGTGCATTCAGTGACTTCATTTCCCTTGAAAACCATAACTTTACTCTTCCCTACATTCATCTTTAGGATTCTTGCATGCTCTCCAAAACTTAATCAACAAGCCTTGGAGGTCCGCTTTGTCTTCACTTAACAATACAGTATCATCTGCAAACAACTGAACACGAAGCTTTCAAACTCTGCCCTCTCTCATTAGGGTGGTTCCAACATCCACTGCCCTACAGTACCTTGTATCTCTTTTATAACTCGATCCATATACAAACTGAGCATTCATGGAGACATGGCACAACCTTGTTTCAGTATAACAGTCAGATAGAAAAATTCACTTAGTTAACTCTCCAAGCGCACTGCAGTCCAAACACCCTCATGCATACTTTTCAGGGCCTTCAACACCTTCTCATTTACTCCATATATTATTACTGTTTTCTACATTTCTTGTCAATTTACTGTGTCATATGGTTTCTCCAAATCAATGAAGACTGCATATCCGATGCCATGCTTATTTCTTAAATCATATGGGACTAATCCATAAATCCTTTAGTAGTAGTTTCTTCCCACCACCCTCTTTTCCATACTGGCACTTTTTTGTCTCACTCAACAGTGTAAATACTGTATTTCCAACATAATAACTTTTCAAATCTGTCCACCTACATTACCAACTTGATTACAAATAGACCAAAATGCATATAAATATGGCAGTGTCCATATATGATGAGTTGTTGTGCCTCAAGGATCATGTGGACATAACGAGTTAACCATCTAGTTGGATGTGTTAACAAAGAGCCCTAACACATATCTACACCTTGAACTGAATTCCATGTATGTGGTG
Source organism: Coenobita brevimanus (assembly GCF_032717465.1). Classification (NCBI taxonomy): domain Eukaryota; kingdom Metazoa; phylum Arthropoda; class Malacostraca; order Decapoda; family Coenobitidae; genus Coenobita; species Coenobita brevimanus. The sequence continues at coordinate 32,376,367 of NC_136971.1, forward strand.
TAGATGTGTGTTTTTGTCTGGTGAAACTCTTGTATCATATCATCTCCAGGCGATGTGATATCCAGTGATGAGATCTGTAATGGTGAAGGTTTTCATTACTCTTCTATTTCCTCTAACCATCGACAAGTCACCCGTAGATATAGGAAGCGGTAAATATAAAATATAAAGGAGATAGACTGGGATAAATTAAGGACATCTCAAAATGCAATGACTTACCACAGTTGGCTTGTTTCTTAGGTAGTGAATTTCATTTGATTAGTTTCTTTTTTGTCAATTTAGACATCAGCCTGTGTCCACCTACACCATTGGAGGTCAAAAACACCCTGCCATCTTTTGTCTCAATGATTCTTTTCTCGCATATACTAGTTTATACCTACGAACCTTCTGTATATACCTCAGTGAGCTGGTTTTCCCCACAGAATGATTACATCCATGAAACAATTTTTCATTTATTCCTCCATGGACCAAATTTCATACCAGGGTCAAAAATCTATGCTCAAAGTGGATATGTTTTCTACCATTTTTTGATTTTTGCAGTTACCCTAGCATTAACCAATAGGCCCATTTTGCCTACTTGGGGTTGTTTTTCATGTAAATCTATTTCTGGAAGGAATTGTTTTTGCTACAGGGGACCTATTCCCACGATGGCCTGGTGTTACTTTCACATGAACCTTCCATAATATTCATTGGGTTTATTTTAAGCACGCAGTGGGACTTACCCATTCCAATTGGACCTGTATTTAGTTGTAAAAGGCCACTTCTGCATTCTTCGCTGTCCTGTTTCCCCATACGAAGGGAACTAACTTTTCCTTCCTGGATCTACTTCCCATTATGTGGGAGAGATCTGTTTCCTCATGGACTAATTTAACTGCTGTGGAGGGGAAGGACATATCCATTCCTCCATCACTTGCAGTATATATGAGTATATCCTCCATGGTAACATACCTCTTCCCCAACACACATGCTACCCCTTCAAATGGCCTTTCCTATTCTACACCGAGCTGCGTTCCCTATATGGGAGGATTCAAATGTCGTCATGATGGAGATGGACCTATTTCCTCTTCATGGGATGACTTACTTATTCCCACCAAGTACCGCCTAATTATATTCTCTAGGCCGGCCTATTTACCAGTGAACCTGATATCCCTGTACCCAATCATTTATCACCAACCCATATATCCAGTGAAAGATGTCTCAGCAGCAGCAGTGCCAAGAAAAGCCATCACGTTAACGCACACACACACACACACACACACACACACACACACACACACACACACACACACACACACACACACACACACACACACACACACACACAGGAGCACAGGAAAAAGCAAACTAAAAGTGGAAAAAATGAGACACAAAACAGATGAACTCCTGGTTAAAGTAGCTGCGTTGAAGTTGATGAATTAGAAGCAAATGGATGTGGGCAACTTGTGGAATGCATATTGGGACTATGTAGCTGCAAAGTTCAAAGGAATGTGTGGTGTTGAGAGGTTGGCAACTAAGAAAAAGTGTACAGCTTTGTGGTATGAAGAGGTTGAGAGAACAGTGGAGGAAGTGACTAAAGTGGACGAATCAAATGGGTTTAAATGAAAGAAGGAAATACAAAGAGGGTAAGAAACATGCAAACAGAATACTTAAGGGCAAAACAGGAGGTAATTAAAGATCTTCCAAGGAAAAAGAATGCCAATTACTTCTAAAATAGGAAATGTTCTGGAAAGACGTACGAAAATGTAGAAGTGAAAGTGGAAGGAAGTGTGAAAATGTGAGTTATGGAAAAGAATACTAACCAGTGGAAGAGAAGCATGAAGGAGATACAATAAGTATTTTGAAATGCTTATGAATGGGACTGGTGATAGTACAGCGGCTTTCAACGTCATTGGTGTTGTTAGTGTGCAGAGCAAGAATGTAGTGCCAGGAAACATGACATTGGCAGAAGTGACGAATGTTGTGATGCAGTTTAAAAATGCAAAAGCAGCAAATGCTGGTGGAAGTGTATTCTAAGATGGTTAATCCTCATCCTTCGGGTCACAGTATACCCAGCATAAAGGAGAGGTTCTAGTTCTTTCAGGTCATGAGTAAACATGCAGTCACTGCTATTACATTGTTTGAAAGGTGCGCTAAAAAATTCTCAACTGTCCTCGTACATTTCATCTGAGTAGACTGAGCGTGCAAGCTACTGCATTAGTTACTCCTTATTGCCATGTAGATGTTACATGATTTCCTTATCGTTCAGGTCTTCATCTGCCCTCCCACGGCGCACCAACTCCTCATCCTCCTACACCCGCCAATCTGCTCCCAATAAATAGATGAAGAAAAAGGCAAAGTGATAGTGCCACAGTGCTTAGACTGGACATACCAGTCTCTCCTCTGTCAAACCATAAGTCATCACCAGAGGAGACATGTCATGTGTAGAACATGGCACCAGCCTTGCACCCCTCCTCTTCTATGATACCTTTCCTGGAGGAAGTAATGTTTTGGTGTTTTTCTTAGTTTTCGCTCCCGCGGTGTAAATAATGTAGAACAGCTACGTTTGTAAACAGTTTGCAACAGTGGCGTTAGAAAATTTTATGCTCAAGTGACGTGTGGGTAGCAGGTGACGTGTTGAGGAAGTGGGTGACAGTGAAGTGTAATTTACAGAAGTGACGTGGTGAAATACTTTGTGTAGCAGTGACGTGTATATATTTACTACAGTGACGTCTATATAGTTTACAACAGTGAAGTGTGAATATAGTATCTGTAAGTATTTATTTTTAGACAAGGATGGTAAACGTAAAGTGCCTTTAGAAAAATACACGATTTCTTGTGTAATTAGTGAGGATAGAAAAAAAGTACCTATCCACAGAGTACGAAATAACAATAAGAAATTTGCAGAAAAATTATTGTTTAGCATAGTTAGCAATATGTGCACTAATATATATTGGTGAGAAATGGTGAAAAGAAATATACATATTACGAGTCATTATAATCATCATCATCATCATCATCATCATCATCATCATCATGGGGGGCAAACGCCGTGGGGCGCACGGTCTCATTTACCCTCCGACTCCACTCACAATGGTCCCTTCATGCAACCCTCCAGACAGCAACTCATCCTATTCTAAATACCTCTCTACATGAATGATCAACTTGTTCAAGCCATGAGTTCCGTGGCCTTCCCCTTGGCCTCCTCCAGCCCAGGTTAACTCCCTCAGGGATCACCCTGTGTGGAGGTCAGCCTTGGGAAAACGGGCCACGTGCCCATATAACTGGAGTTGGTACTGACATAGTATGTGGGTAATGTGCCTCAGCTCAGTCTCATGGGGTAGTCACTCGTTACGTATCGTGTTGTACTAGGGATATCTCATGATCCTGTGAAGGCTTTTAGTACCAAAGGAGTTGATTCGCCTCTTGAAGTCATTGTTTAATGTCCATTTGTCACAGTCATAGAGAAAGGTAGGGAGCACAATGCCCTGAAGATTCGAAGTTTTGTCTTTCTATACAAGTAATGGCAAAGCTAAACAACTGACTTGAGTGAACTCATAACCTCATAGGCCCGCCAGGTGCAAATAAATCTCTCATTGTCTGACCTACTGTTATTATTCACCACACCTAGAAGATAAGTGAATCTCCAAGATACCGGTATGCACATAGTCACCACATGCTGGAACAGACTAAACTACTTCATCCAAAATGTCACTAAATGCCTGGACCTTGGCCTTGGCCCAAGAAACCTTTAATCCTAGTGGCATCACATTCTTGTGAAATTCCTCGAGAACACCCAGTTATTTCTCCAGCAGCTCTGCTATGTTGACTACATCAGCAGCAATGTCAAGGTCAGTAACCCTGAACCTGCCAGTTGATATTCTCCAGTGACTTCGGCTCACAGCCCGGCCAAGTACCCAGTCCATGCACATGTTCATGAGTATGGAAACAAATACACACTCCTGTCGTACTCCATTAGTGTCTGGTCTCATTATATGACTATTCGGCATGCGATAAATTGCTAGATTGATAATTCTAAAGTTATGCTTTTTTATGGAATTAAAATAAAAATAATAGCAATTGTGCTTGAATAGTGTTTTCAGTCGCCACCTCCGAGAATCTTGTACAGATGCAGTGACGCACATAAGCCGACAGTCAGCTGTCAGAGCAACGATGTCAATAGACGTAGCCGAGGGGTTTAATTAGATAGAGAAGGTTATCTGGTTGTATCGTCGATGGGAGTGGCACCAGGAGAGAGAGTGATGATGATACGTCATAGGAGATGTCAGTTAGTCCTTCTCGGTTCCGTTATCCTCTTCGTATTCTAAGTCGGGTGATGAAATAGGCAGATTGGGGTAGATGGAGTTTATTGTGAGACAGTTACTTGAATAAATGTTTAGAGCTTGGCGTGACCTGTGTATGGTTAGTAGCAGTTTGTGCTTGCTGCTGTCCTCCTACTTTACTTCACTCTCCTTCTCCCTATTCTTCTCTGGGAATCTCTCTCCTTCTCTCCTAGCCATCTCTGGCTCTCTCCTTCTCTCTTGGCTGTCTCTGGCCCTCTCTCTGGTTCTCTCTCCTTCTCTCCTGGCCGTCTCTGACTCTCTAACCTTCCTACATGTGATATCGGACTCATATTCCCCTCAAGCTTCCGGCTAAAGTGTGTGTGTGTGTGTGTGTGTGTGTGTGTGTGTGTGTGTGTGTGTGTGTGTGTGTGTGTGTGTGTGTGTGTGTGTGTGTGTGTGTGTGTGTGTGTGTGTGTGTGTCATGTTTCTGGCATATGATCAGAGGTGTTTGGCATTCTTGACTAGTCTAGGCTAGGGGATGTGTAGTTGTCTCTTCCTGGAGAACTTCAGACATTACCTGTTTTACATTTTGTTACCTACAGCTATATAGTTACATACCTTAGTTACATACAGTACTGTGTCATAACTTGTTATGCCTACATATCGCTCGGTCATGCCCACTGTCATACCAACGACAGTAAATACTGTCATGACGTATTAATGCATCTCATAAACACATTACAATCAACTTGTAAGCTAATTAAATGAAATACATAATATTGTAAAAGTAAAATAATTGTACGAATATTGTATGATATTTGCAGTTACATCATGTTAATGCAATTTTAGGTACATTGTCTAAATGCAACTGTTATGCGAGTATGGCTGCAAGATACCATTGTGTTAATGCAACTGTTACATAACTGTGGCTGCAAACCTCTTGTCCAGTCAGAAACAATGATATTTGTCTGACAAATGACTTATATGACTGCATGTAATGCCCTGATCAGACTTCACCCCCAGCTTTGATCAGTTCCACCAGGCTGCCACAAACACCAGCTGCTCTACCAATTTTCAACCTACCCACTGGCATCTTGATTTCCTCTAGAGAGGGCACCGAATCATCAGTTGGTGGGAAAGCAGTCAATGTTTGTATACCAGCTGATGGACGCTCTCCACTGGGATGTTCAGCCATGGCCAGCTGTTCAAAGTACTCAGCCCAACGAGCCCTATGCTCAATCACTCCCGAGATGAGCAGTTCATCTGCTGTCTGAACAGAGTTAACCTGAGAAGAGGGGTCTGAATGGAGCTTCTTCTGGGCTTGGTAAGCAGGTCTCAGGCCATTATGACAGTGATATGTATATAATTGTTACAATAGTGATATGTATATAGTAACTGTAAATATTTATTTCTAGAAAAATCAGGCCCACATATAAAAGCCTCTAGGTAAATGTGATTTTCTACTAATTAACATGGGTAGAAAATAAGTGTCTGTTCATATTTTTTCACAGCATAAGAAATAATAATGGGACAATTATATTTTAAAAAATATACGTGCATAACGCAGTAAACGATAAGGTTGCAACGTTATGATAGTGAAGTAAGATGAAAAAAGAGTGATTTTATAATGTCTGTTATTTTCATTTACGGATTATTTACTAATAAGATCATTACCTTCTGCAAATCACAGGGCACTCTGTCACTCTGGAATGGCTGGAAAAAGGGCAATTTGGTAAGCACCACATGTGCAGGAGTATGTAACATTCTTCGCGGCTGGGAAAATGTATGGGGAGGCAGCACACAACGGCCAGTCATGGTTGCAGCCACTGCATAGATCTGAACACAGCGTCTTAGCATGGCCAATAGTTACCTTTGTTCTCCTCCTCTTTGCTATACCTAGCGGCCGAGGAAAACTTTATATTGAAAAGAGGAGGGACTGAAAAGTATTTTTATAGTTAATTAGGTGGTATGACTGCTGAGATTTTAGTGTGTGGAAATAACTCATTTCAGCCTTTATACCTGTATGTAGATGCGGCACGCAGTTTAAAATCCCCCGAAGGATGTGAGTTAAGTGTGGTGGAGAGATTGGAATGAGGTGCTTGTTGAAGGATGTAAGAAGGTTTGAATGAGTATAATCGGGCCAGTAGCATGGATGTTCTTTTTTTTTTTTTCTGTACACAGGTAGTACAATACTGGTGGGCAAAGTGAGAACAAAAACTATCGTGGCAAAAGTCTCTTGAGTGTTATGGGAAAGGCACATGGATGAGTTATGACACTGAAAGTAAGGGGTATATCACAAGGCCTTGTGAGTGGCTAACAGGGTTATTTCCACACATTAAAATCTCAGCAGTCATACCACCTAATTGTGAGAAGCACTGTAAGGAATGTATTGCATATATGAATTTAAAAAAAAAAAAGGCTCATGGCAAGGTAAACAAAGAAGAGGTTTGTGTATGTATTAAGTACATGGTGAGTTCCTGGATGCTACTGAGACCTTATGACAGAAACTTTTTTTTTTTTTTTAATGCAAAGGAGTAGGAACCAAACAGCAGAAGCCCGTGAGATTGTTTCCTCCAAGGGAAAAAAAAAACGAGATAACAGAGAACAAAACTCAAGATCTGTAGATTTCGAGGTGTCTGGACACACTGCGTCTGAAAGACTGAAGGTCATAGGCAGTCGGAAATAAGAACAGAGGAAGACAGTTCCGGAGCTGAGCTGTGTAGCATACATGAAAGACTGAGAGTAATGGGTAGCTCTTGCATTAGAGAGCTGGAGAAAAAAAGGATGTACACCTTTGTAGCTTGACGGGTGCTATGTGCAAGCTGACAGTTCAAAGGAGCAGTGACCACTGAAGTAGCAATAGGAAAAAGATAAAGATGAAACAGTGCGGTACAAGAGACAGAGGTTAAAGGAAGCCAGTAAGAGGAGTAGAGTAAATGAAACGTAAAGCCTTTAGCGCTACCTTGCTGAGAAGAGCTGCATGTGGGGAGTCTCCCACACATGAGAGTTGTACTGTACACAGGGTCAAGTAGAACCCGCGAGTAAAGCCAAGAGCTGTGCAGTAATAAAAAAGGCACGGAATTGGGTTAGCACGCCTAATCTCTTGTAAGCATATTTACATGAAAGGTAATATATTTCCAAGATAAATCCCTATAGAATGAAACTCCAATTACGTTTAAAGATGGTGCTGGATTGACTTGGATTTTGGTAAAATTTAGATGGTAATTCTATGGATGCTTTTGATGAGTTGAAAGTTGTAAGAACTGAGTTTGTGAAGCACTAAAAAACAACAGGATTACTTTTACCCCATCCCGAGATATGAGCCAAGTCAGACATTAGGTATGCAATACCCTCATCCCTCCCTTGCCGAAGTAAGTGCTGAGATGAACGCTGCAGGAAGTGAATGGAAATGTAGAGGGTGGAGTCATCAGCATATGAGTGGATAGGGTTAAATGTACAGCTTTGAGGGTCATTGATGAAGAGAAGGAAGAGAGTTGGTATTAGGACGGCACCCTGAGGAACATCACTAATGATAGCTCTAGGAGGGGAATGGTGGCGATCTACTACAGCAGCTATAGAACGACCAGAAAGGAAGCAAAAGATGAAGGAACAGGTAAGAAGGATAGAAACCATAAGAGGGCAGTTTGGAAATTAAAGATTTATGCCAGATTCGATTGAAAGCTTTTGAGATGTCAAGTGCAATGACAAAGCTTTCGCTAAAGTTCCAAAAGGAGGATGACCAGGATTCTGAAAGGTAGGCGAGAAGATCCCCAGTGGACTGTCCCTGGCAGAACGCTTACTGACGATCACAAAGAAAGACTCAATAGGAAAGATGTTTTAAACTTCTTGCTTATGAATATTTTCAAAAGCTTTTGAATTACAGGATGTTAAAGTATCTGGGCGATAGTTAGGGGACTGGGAATAGTTGCTTTACTATGGAACAAGCTGGATGAATGCAAACTTCCAGGAAGAAGGAAAGGTACAAGTTGACAAACAAAGGGGAAATAGTTTGCCTAGGGGGTGTAAGCACAGAAGCACAGTTCTTCAGGACAACAGGAGGCACCCCATCAGACCCATATGCCTTGTCAGTATTAAGACCAGTGATGACAGAAAATGCAGCAAATGAAGAAATTTAAATGTCAGCCCTGAGGAAGTCCGAGGGGAGAAATGATGGAGGAACAACACAGGAATCTTCTAAGGTGGAATTGGAGAAGAGAGTCTGAATGAAGAGCTCAGCTTTATCAGTAGATGAAAGAGCAACCAAGCCATCAGAGTGGAAAAGAGGAGGGAAGGATGATAAGGTAATTGTTATAAAAGGATTTGACAAGATGTCAGGAGCGGGAAGAATGTGAGTTGGAGAGTTCAGAGCATCTAGTACCAACGAAATTTTTCTTAAAAGAGTGAAGAACAGACTTAGCACGATTCCGGGAAGAAACACAGAAGAGGAGAGATTCAAGGGTGGGTTGGCTCTGGTACCGTTTGTAGGCCCTCTCTTTGTTGTGGACAGCATTAGAACAAGCGTGATTAAACAATTCTTTTTTCCCATTAGTCACAGGGTAAGAGAAAGGGAAAGTATGCTTCCATGCTCCAGAGAAGAACCTCTGTGATGTGCAAGGCACACTCCGATGGCTCTGGGCCTTGGAAGCAATAATCATTCCAGGGATAGGCTAATGAAAGGAGTACTGCCTGAGGGTCTCCCAATCATCTGCTCCAAAATGCCACAGCCGCCGCTTTATGGAAGAGTCCACAAGCCATACTGGAGCGATAGAACAGGATTATGTGATAAGGCTGTGATAGGAGAAGCCCAACGAAGAGAAAAGATTAACAGCATGAGCAGAAGAATTAGTTGTAAGGAGGAGGCCAAGTATGTTGGAACTCTCTCCAAGGTGGATAGGGATACAGGTAGGGTACTGGACATACTGCTGTAAGTCATTAAGGATAGAAAAGATGTAGGCTTGTTCACCAGGTGGATCAGTGAAAGGAGAGAAGAGCCAAAGGTGGTGGGGAATACTGCAATCACCTAGGATGGAGGTTTAAGAGAAACGAATATTCGATAGGATTTGTCCCATTTAAGAAGGTGGATAGTTGAAGAATTTTCCATAGTCAGTAGAATCAGGGGACAAGTAAACAACACAGATATTTTTAGTCAAAAAATTATAGGATAGCCAAAGCAAGAGAATAGATAATTCACAAGATTCAATTTCAGGAATACGAGTGCTAGATATGTTTTTGCGTATAGATACAAACAGTCACCTATGGCTTTGAAATGAGTATAGAGAAAGTAGGAGAATATGGAGAAGGGTTTGCTATCAGTCTTCTCAGACAGTTGAGTCTCTGTGAGGAAAAAAAGGTGAGATTTAGATAAGGAAAGGTGTAATGATCGGGGTCATATACATGAATGGTTTACGATCACTGGTGGATTGAAACAGCCCCATGGCTGTTAAGCAACGTGAATGAGGTTACGAAAGAGGTAAAATATGAATTATGGAGAGAGGAGTGCCTTTGGTATTGATTGGTAAAGTGTAGAGTACCTGAAGTTTGTTTTGTGCAGACTTTGCTGTACTATATACTTCCAGATAGTAGATAAGAGCTTGATAGAATGGAGCAGAGTTTTTTAGATGTTTGTGAGCGTCGTGAATTGAAAGTAAATGTGCATGAGAGTAAGGCGATACTTGCTGAGACAGAAACTGACGCCTAATGTGATGTTAGTGTGCAGTGAGACACTCTTGAATTAATGACAGTGTTTAATTACATGGGTGTAGTGTTAGAAAAGAGAGGTAAATGTGCAAAAGAATGGAAAGTAGAGTGGTATAAGGAAGGAAGTGGCTGGTGCTATGAAGACCACAATAAGATGCAGAAGTCTTGGTAGCTGGAAGAGACTTGTATGGCGGACGTTTAGTGCCTAGTCCAGCATACGAGTGCGAGATTATGATGTGTAATGAAAATAACAAGAAGCGGTGCCAAGACACAGCAAACCCGTCCCCGGCAGTCATTTTGCTGTTGACGTATAAATACAACAGGATATCTAGTCAAAGATGTCACATATCAAATCTGGAGTAAAGCAGGTGGAAATTGATGATTTCATGCCCATTTGAAATTTTAGGCCTAACTCACCTGACACTGATCCCCCTACCGCTAACTGGGGGGTGACCCTCCTGATGTAATGAGGCATGTTATAGGATGCAGAGAAAGATGCACCTTTAGTTTTGGTTTCAGGTCAAAATGACGAATTTCAAAGGAGTTACGGCGAAAAAACTATTTTTTTTTTTTTTTTGGGGGGGGGCCTACAGCCTGGGCCTTGGCCCAGTTTGGCAAAAAATTTAATCACGTGATCAGAAGGTCATAGTCCATCACCCCTGTAACTTTAGTCAGAATCGCATTGGTAGTTTTCGCGTAAAGTTGTTAATAGACATACAAACAAACAAACAAACAAACAGACAGGCAAACCGAGTGAAAGCAATATCCGTCCCTGAGCCCTTCCGGGGCGGGGACACGTAAAAAGCAAGAGTATTACCAGTTGGGATGTGGTTGTTGAGGTATGAGTGTAGAGTGAATAGAATAAGGAATAATGTGATTTGTGAAAGATGCGGAGTACGGAAGTCAGTGAAAGCCAAGAGTCGAACAGAGTGTGCTTAACATGCTCTTGTGGACAGAATAGATGTGAATGGAAGGGTGGAAAGGAAACACGTTAATGAATTAGAAAGTGGGAGGAAGCGTGGTAGACTATGAAGGTGGATAGATTTAGTAAATGCGTATGTGAGAGGCGTGGACGCTACAGCATTAGGCTAAGGTAATAACAAGCGAGCGACCTGGCTGGATTAATTTTGTATGGAGGAGTGTATGGCAAGTATCTTGGACTCCTTTCTAACTTGTCAGCCATCAAATCCACTCTCCCAGATATGTGAATAGGAAGCTATGTGTGGAAAATGTGTACCTGTCAGGTGGAGCCAGGATTTCGGAGGTATGAACGGTGAATGATTACGTGTGTGGTCCATTTCATTGGGGATGCTGTTGATTAGTTCCTCCACTACAGTATACATTCCTTTTCCTGATGATGATGATGGTGATGATGATTTATGTCTCATGTTTCACCTTAATATTCACAATGGTTTGGATGTGATGTGTTTGGTAGTTGCGCGAGTAATGAAACAGTAAGAAGATTTTAACCCTATAGAGAACATGAGTTAAAGAGAGTTTATGACTATGGATCCACGCGTGTTCAGGAACAGACTTCAGGTTACTCCAGCCTTGCCACATTTACTGTTGCCGCCACCAGATGATCTGAATATGGTGTGAATCAGATTTCTTTTTTTTTTTTGGGGGGGGGGGTCACAGAAACGTCAGACAACAATATTTAATACAAGAGAGTTCTCGTGTAAGGAAGGAGTTCATGTAGGTTATATCCAACATCGCCAGCCTGAAGGTAGGAAGAAAGAAAGAACATCTTTCCATCCATCTATCTATCTATCAATCTATCTATCTATCTATCTATCTATCTGTCTATTTTTCCATATATTTATCTATCTATATATGGATTTCATCGGAGTGAGGAGTCAGATCCTATGCTACGAAAGGTCTGTCTTAAGTTACATAAAGGAGCCTGTGTTAAAAAGAATTAAATGTAAACACCTCCTTGATAAGATGGGGATTATTTAGGAATGTTTTAATGCATAAGACTAAAATCGTCTAGGGACTGCAGTTATGGAGTAAATGAGACGTTATTGTGCTGACGTAAATTCAGACTCTAATGTAACTCCAGTCTAGTGCAGGTTGCCCGATGACTGGAACAATTGCCATTAAGTTGATAAAAAAAGGCATATTTTTTTCATTATCTAAGTGCAATAGCTATGTGTGTAAAACAATTGTTTAGTATGAAAAATTACTAGTATGCGAGTAAGTTAATCACACTAGCTTACAACTTAAGTACTGATTTATTGATGCGCCTGCTAGTGATACTGTTTTCTCAAAAGCATGCTCAAGTATTCCATAAAAAATAAATAAATAAATAAATAAATAATGTTGCATTGATTAGCTTTAATAACTCAAGGTGTGAATCCTGTACTTTTTGATTAACTGACTTTTTTTTTTTTTTTTCAAGCAAATATTCTACGTTTTATTGCAATGAGAAATGGAAATATTTTTTTCGTGTTACATAATCTTCGTATCCACAGAGAAAGGCTCAGCTTTAATTATTAAAATCATATGCTTCCTACAGGGAGACTCATGCTGATCATATTTAAAGCTGACTTTTCTTTTTTTTTTCTCTCTTTTTTTTTTTAGAATCATTCCTGCTTATATCACATGAATGGTATACTATGACGATGCTTTCAAAGTTATTCAAGTCTCAATTCCGCATGCACTCATAATTATTCGTGCGCCTTGTTAACACGAGACACATTTAGAGAGTCTTTTTTTAATTTCTCTCTTGTCACTAACAGGTGTGGAAGAGATCTGACTGTGTCCTTATTCACGTCACTTGACATAAATACATTAGATTTTAATCACTGAGTCAAGTTCCTTTTATCAGAATGCAAACACAAAGTACTATCAAGGAAGTTTTGTAGGTAAGCTACCTTTTTATATAAAAATCTTTAATGAAACAGAGCCGCGCTTAAAGGTAATTAGCTTATAATGTGAAACAAGTTTTCTAGATAAAAGTTTTAGTTACACACATATTTGTTGCCTGCAAGGAAGCAATTTAGTTTGGTGCAAGATACTGTATATGTGTCTTTGTAAATATTACATGTGTTGGTGTGCTGCACTTTTGCAAAAGTTGGGAACCACTGGTTTAAGCAAGTAAGAGTGCACGGAAAAAGAGGTGGAGAGAATGAGGCAAATTAGGTGAGCATATTCTGCGCCATAAAACTCTGACAGCACCACCACCGGCCTAACACAAGCCTTACCCAATTAAGGCCATCACCATACCCGGCCGCTGTGTCCCTGCTCATCAACGGCTGCTTGTGTGCACAATTAGGGTTTATTCAGCCAGGTAATCACAAATGAACCCCCTTCCCCCTCCCTTCTCCTACTCGCCCTTCCATGTCCCCCTCTCATTGGCTAACTTGATTTGCTCCTTCGCTAGTTTGACCCTCGTTTCTAGCTTCATCTCCACTTTACTAACTTCACCCTGTTTGTACAGAGTGCAGATGAATACAAAGGAAAGTAAACAATAATAGACCTGTTGGTCACTTCGTGGTGGTTTGGTACAGGGAAGGTCATAACTAACAAACTATTCTATCAACTAACTTGGTACCCCATTGCTAATTTCCCCTATCTCTTTCTTAGCATGAACTTTCCTTTGATGTCCTGATCCCACGTTGTTAGCGTCACCTCCCAGTATTTGTTAAGCTGTCCCCCTATACAGTACTAACTTAACATCCCCCCTTTACTAACTTGGTTCCTAGTTGCCTGCTTGGCCCCCGTATATTTACATAACCCTTCTTTACTAAATCAGTCATCAACTTGCAAGCTTTACTTATTTTTTGTAAACGTGACTCTCATATCTTGACTTGCTTGATTCTTTGGAACTTAACTCACCTATCCCTCTTTACCAGATATATTGTGCTGTTTCACATATACCAACTGAATCCTTTCGCCACTTATTCTCCATCACTAGCATGAGCCCCTTACCTCCCTTTCACTTCCCTGTCCCCTTACAATCCCAGTAGCATGGCCACCTCCACCTTTCCCTCGTCCAGTTTCTGCCACATTCAACCATATCTCCCTATCCTCTCCCCCATCTCTCTTTCTCCCCGTCTAGACTCCCCTTCTACCAATCCTCTTCACTCTTTCTCGCCCAGAATCCTATCATTCCTTTCCCCCTCCCCACTCCCCATCACTCGTCCTCTCCCCCTCTGGTTTCTCCTTTCCCTCCCCTACCTCTTCCCCCTCGCCCTCCACCTCCAATCGTTCTCCCCTCAATCCTCCACCCACCTTTGCTAATTACCGCTCTTGTTTTGCCAGCGTCTATTGTTTGGGGTTATTCCGAGCTGATGTAGTGGAAATTATTGCTCGGTTGGGGTAAACAGTTTAATATGTTTACGGCACGGTGGCGCCCCATCTCTCTCTCTCTCTCTCTCTCTCTCTCTCTCTCACACACACACACACACACACACACACACACACACACACAGTTATAGTATATTAGATGATTAGTAACATATTCAAGGCTGGATTCAGCACTTTGAAAAAAGGGGAGGGGTGATTCCTGGTTGAGTGAAAAATCCCCATAATATATTACCAAATCTCTCCTTTTAATTGAAATGACTATGATAGGTAAAATAAGCATTGCACATATTTTGATCAATAAAATTCTTTTGCAATTATAAATCATTAGTCTGCCGAAAATAATAGGGGCGTACGCTCCCCCCCCCCAAATCCGTGCCTGCACATTACCCAATTCCGTAAAGCACTTTGAAATATATTATCTTTTTTTTTTTTTATTGTTTCAGGTACATCTAATTAATTACTGGAGCTACACATTTCCAGTACTAGATATGTACAGTACCTTAGTATCCCCCAAATGTGAAGCATCTTGCTCTTCAGCACACCAAGGTGACTGTCATGACATACTAGTATACCGAGAAGCATCGTTTGAAAACTATGGCCATGATCATGAGACCAGACGTTGGCCATCATCTGTTTGTGAGTGTGCTCTTCTGTACATGTAGCTTGCATACTATTTTGCTGAATTGTGCAGAAATATACACATTTTTAGATCCTGTGGGTTGAATTCAGAACATAGTTTTGACCATGGTTTTCCTAAAGTTAGTACTGTAGAGCTATCCACCTCATATGAATACGGATAAATGAGTTAAGATGATGAAAACATTTACACAATTATGCTTCCGCCCACCTATGATGGAAGAGGCATTTAAGTGATTGGTCTGTCCTTGCGTGCGTGTGTGGGTCCGAGCGCCCACAAGCTCTTGAACCCATCGACGGATTTCCACTAAAATTTTGGCAGTGATGCAGATTGAGGAGATGATGAGCTATTTTCGTCAGCAAGGTCATGGAGGCTGTATGGCGAGTCCGTGCGCAAAGGTTGGGGACCGAGCGAACTTTTATGTCAACAGCTCGGGTCCCAACTTCTTCCTGTTTGCTTAATATTGTATATCTTTTTAATTCATTTACTGGTAAGTACCAATTGAGTGAAATTAACAGCATCACCAGTTACCCACAATTACATGAAAGTATCAAATCTACAGTACAACATGCTTCTTTTTTTTTTTTCCTCTTGAGTCATGTTTCAGAAGACAATAATCAACAGGAAAAATGATAATCATGACTCTCTCTCATGAAAATTATCATCCAGAAGAGAAAAGTGAGAAGTAGAGCAGTTGAAATAGGCCTAATTAACAGGAGAACTTTTACTCCCTACTCAGCTGTACGTAAGTGTTTGCATCGCAGCTGGTGGCGGGGGGAATACGGAATTCCTCTTCCACTACTAAGAGGACGGGTTTTCCATCTCTCCACTTCTGTGCCGTTTACTTGCATTATACGCAGTGTGTGTGTGTGTGTGTGTGTGTGTGTGTGTGTGTGTGTGAGAGAGAGAGAGAGAGAGAGAGAGATTCCACTACGGAATGAAATAGAATCACCAAGTCTAGAGGCAGCAGGCAAAAATGAAAAATAAAACAAGTACTGGTTTGTTCAATTTAATCCAGCCTCGGCAGCAAAACATTAAAATTATCAGTTACCTGACGCCATAAAAATCTGAACCTGGCTTCATTACAGGACGATGTTTAGCTTCATATTACGCCAATATGGGTACGAAACCGCCAAATATTTATTAAGGCATTTTTCTCTGAAGGGTGCATGATGAATAACATTTAGGTGGACTGAAGTTTATGATAAGTTTGATGAAAGCCCTAGGTCTGTCATACTGGAATTTCATCATCGTGCCACAAGAATGTGTGAGCTTTTTTGTTCCTCATAAGCAAGCCAGTGCGGACGAAAAAAAAAAAAAAAAAAAAAAACACGGAAAAGAATGGAGCATGCGTGTACCAAATAGCACACCTGCCGGGTATGGAACACAGTAGGGAGGCCATGTGCTTTGCAATACTCTTTTTTTTCTTTTTGCCACGAGTCTCCGTCTGCTGATGTACTCCTTCGATCAGATGACTTTCATTTTTATTTGTGGTATATACGGACGGATATCTATATCTATCTATCTATCTCTCTATATCTATCTGTCTATCTATCTATCTATCTATCTATCTATCTATATCTATCTATCTGTCTATCTATCTATCTATCTATCTATATCTATCTATCTGTCTATCTATCTATCTATCTATCTATCTATCTATAATAGATATGGCACCCCTTTTTAATGTGGCAGCGTCCGGATTGACTCAATCGGATACGTTTATGTGAAACTACAGAACGTGGTGAATGTTTTTGGCGTATCCGATAGAGCCAGGATTCCGGGGGCTTGATTGATGAGTGAATGGAAGCGTGGCCCATTGGACTGGGCAAATTTGGGCTGTCTGGACATTGCTACTCCTCATCCTGCCCTAGGGTGGGAAAGGAGGTCCGGATGATGATGATGATATATAATAGTCTTTCTAAGGCGAATGAATTAGGTACCACCAGAATTAGCACCTTCCCTATCATATGGCCCTCCAAAGCTAAATGAATTTATCCTAGAGCAGCAGGAATAAAAGCCACATTACATCTTTGGCCTGAAGGCTGTAACATCATCTCCCGGAAACCAAAAAAAAAAAAAAAAAAAAAAATGGATATTGTCCATTTTCACGGGGGAAAAAATACCGTTTTCTGTTTGACTTTTCTGTTTGCCAGGTAAAATAATCTGCCAGGAGCTCAAGATCCAGATGAAAACCGTAAATGTGTTAAAAGATTTCGAAAAAAAAGAAAAGAAAAAAGAATAAAGAAGCCTTTGGTGTAGCACAGGTTTGTTTTTGATTGTTTTGTGGTTGACTTCCAGGAAAAATAAACAATGTATGTCTATTGTCTAAGAAAGTATACCTATACACGATATCCACCTCTCTTTAATGCT
Organism: Coenobita brevimanus; assembly: GCF_032717465.1. NCBI lineage: Eukaryota > Metazoa > Arthropoda > Malacostraca > Decapoda > Coenobitidae > Coenobita > Coenobita brevimanus. The sequence continues at coordinate 32,393,641 of NC_136971.1, forward strand.
TATAGTCGTCTGTCAGCATTCCGAACACAATACGAAGTGTGTCCATCAACTTAATTATTTTGTTAGGGCTAATAATACTGATAATCTGGAGCCACGTCTAACATTAATTACCATCAAAAAACACCATTACAAACGAACATAAATCCGCCTATGACATTACAACAAAATTTACCCTATAAATGCGACTCATCTACTGTAGTCAGCTAAATAGTACAAGCTATACAAATCTACTGCCACCATTGAGTCATCCTGATATAAAACTAACATAAAATAAAACTATTGCAACATACAGCCACTCAAACATGTAACCATTCTAACATACAAACATCCTAACATAGCATACAGCTACCGTAAAACCATCACCCCAAAAACATACAACCACACAACATGCGATCACAGAACCATTAATCACAACTTCCCTACTGCTCTTTCTTATACAGTAACCCCCGTGATACGATCAAACTAACCTTTTAACTACGACTGAGTCTTTTATATTTTATTTTTACAACTACCTCACCATCATACGGAGCGAAGAAAAGCACCCTGGCCTTGTGTTAAGGTAAGCTATGCCAGGCCTTTCCACTTCTATACGTCTCCTCTGCACTGGATAAAACCTTCAGTAGACAGCAAAAATAACAATGCAAAAGACATTTTCATTACTAAGGTATAAACATATACTTATTCCGCTGTACAATACCATCACACTAATATACAACCAAACAAAAATACAGGACCTTCAGTGTTTTTGAAATAATAATAATAATAATAATAATAATGATAATTATTTTTATTATTATAGTATTACCATTATTAACATGTAATAGGTGTCCACCATAAAAGTGTGGAACGTGTTTGAGCAAGCGAGCGAGCAAGTCAGGAAGTGCTGAATATTGTCTCATATGGCTGTCACGGGGTTTTTAAAATATCACGGGGTTTTTTAAATAAATGCTAAATATTATTTAATTGATAATAATATTCAATAATATTGAAGAGCAGGGACAATGATTGTCTTACTAAATCAAGCAACGATTACACGATTCTCTAAGAACGAGAATTTATAAACTTCCTCAACAGTACACAGCAGACTAATTACTCAACTGCTGTTTCTTAGTACTGTTAGCCTCTGGAGAAAGTTACTTCACCCCTGACAATAAATAACTAATACTAATAATAATATCAGGCTCTTGCTGGTACTTAACTCCTAGGAGGCACAACGGATTTTAAGTTTAATACAAGACTGGCCTAAGTACCAGTTATGAATAGCAAAACGTTTATGCAAGCTAGGAGCTATATGGAAAATAAGCTTAATTGTGGAGAAATGAAACAAGAGTTTACATTACATTAAGCTCAAGGAAAAGAACTGTTAAATTTATTGATTACAAAAATAAATTTAACGTTACACTTCAAATGAATTCAAATAAAGAGATCGTACTCACTCACTCACTCGAGCTAAATTCTTACGCCTAGGAAAAACACCTTAATTAAACTCTTAAGACTAGGAAAACGAAAAGAAATACTGGTCGATGAATGCTGTGTATCACCCAAATCTAGGGTGGGAGCTTGGACCTGTGATCTTGTGGAGCTTGGGTTGACCTCTCACACTGCTGGAGCACAGAACCTCTCTCCGTCAGAGCAAACACTCGACTGAGTAAGTCGTGGGAAAGAAATGGGAGCAATAGGCCACATTTTTTAACGGTCGAGTGAGCGAAACGCTCCCAAAACAAATTGCTCAGCGGAAGCGCTAATGTCTCACACAGAGACGATCACGTATGACAATGAAAAATTGATTTGACAAAGCTTCCGTCCGAATGAGCAGTTAACTGAACGATACACAGTGAGTTTTCCACTAATAGTTCGTGGCTTCTCACAAAAGGGAAATGTCACGAATTTGATTCGTGACATTACGCCCCTACAAAATTAAATTTTTTCCTCACGGGAAAAAATTTGTGGATATATATGTATATATGTACACATCCTAACTCATTCACACAAGATTCACACTGTGGTGTGTGTGCTATCCTGCTACAGGAGAAAGTCGCAGTCGGCAGTGAGCGAAAAAAAACCTCGTATTTAAGTTAATAGAAGCAAGCTTGAGGGAAAAACTCCGTGACGACAGTGAAAATCCTGTACTCAGGTCAAACTGAGTGAAAGTTCGGTACATTTACACTGACAACTAATTGTTGTGTAGCGTGGTGTATGTAATACACGGTGTAGGTGTGACAGTTGTAGTGTAACTGTACCTACGTGTAAAATGACACAGTAAATAATAATATGGCGACGACGAAGGCAGAGGAGAAAAGGCGGCAGCGTGCGGCAGATGATCAGCTGGCCCGCACAGCAAAACTGCTACACCCATTGTTGTACCTGCAAAACCAATTAAGGTGGAGCATCAAAAGTGTCAATGAGACAAAATTCTTATTACGTTACAATTACTCTCTCTGCCTAGCAATCAGTACATGCTACGAAAAGTACGCTCTAGCTGAAAAATACAAGTGACAGCCTAAGCTTCGTACATTCGAGGTCGCCATTAATTATAGCACACGATTACTGTCAGCAAGTTGAGAATCCTTGTGCAAACTCGGGTCTTCCATAGCCTCGAGTCGCCTCTGTGGAGTTCTCACTTCCCCCTTTACCTACAGTACTTATATTAATATTGGGGAGCTGAGAATCCTTTGTGGAAACTCGGGTCTTCCATAGCCTCGAGTCACCTCTGCGGAGTTCTCTCTCGAACTTCTCCCTTAACCCGCCCCGTCCCGACCACTTTTCGACCACTGGTACCCCCCAATCCCGACCATTTTTCGACCCTTTTTTTTTTTTGCTTAAACTTTCGCTTTTGGTCAGAAACAATGGTCGGTGGCAAAGAAATTGGTCCCCGGGGTCCCTAATTAGCTTAACCAGGTATGCCTTGGTCCCACCTGGCCCCGTGTTCTCCCTAGGCGGTCTGAGCCTCAAACGTTTTCTATGGTATTATAAGTCTGGGAAACCAATGAAAGTAAGTAGAAATGAATTTATTACAAACATAAAAACATGTGATAAAAGAGTATATTGGATTTTATACAAAAATAGAGCAGAAATAAGCATTGTACCATCGTGCGAAACGAGCAAAATCGGCCAACTTGGTCACGATGAATCGCTAACATTCTAAAATCATGATACATATAATTTTTTTTACTTACATAATACTTCTACAATAACATTATACCATTTTACATTTTATTGAACTGTTTTTACGTATTCACAGGCCTTTTGATAACATTTAGCGTAATGTTAGCACTTATATACGTAGTGAGTGAACTCGCTGTGACTGTTGTTTCAACTCGTATTGTGCTTTTTCTACTTACATAATACTTTTCTAATATTATTATACACTTTTCAACTTTATAGAACTGTTATGAGATTATTTCAGGCCTTACGTAAATATATAGCGTAATAATAGCGCATAATAACACACACGGTGAAGTCGCTATGACAACTATTTCAACTTACAACCTATTTTTGTACTTATATAATAATTCTCCACTAACATTGCACATGTTTACACTTGATATAATTGATATCACATCATTTCTGAACTTACGATGGAACTGAGCGTCATATTTGCGCGTACTTACACAGGGAGTGTTATCGCGATATCATTTGTTTCATCTTACACTAGTATTCAACTTATAAAATACCTTACTACTAACATTACAACATCTTCCACTGTATATAATTCCTATCACATACTTACTGACCAGAATGTGGGTGTACTCGTGACATCATTTATGACAACTTACACTATTGTTCAAGTTATATGTTTTATTCATGCTAACATTACACCCGTTTCCACTTTATTTCCTTGCTATCACATATTTACTGACCAGATTTACACAGTGGGTGTAGTTTTGATAACAATTCTTTCCACTTACACTAATTCTCAACTTATACATTACTTTTCTGAAAAAATAACACCCGTTTCAACTTTATATTTGACTTAGCACCTACTAACTGGCCTTACCATTATCATGAGCGTCATTTCGCCTTCCCACACAGTTTCAGTAGTGTAGGAAATTATGATACTCCTTGAAACAAGGCTGAAGGCACAACGCAACATTGCACTCGACACACTCGTATCTTGTGTCTTTTCTCTGAGTGGATGGTCTGACTGTTGAGTGCCTACATACATGGCAGCGACGCTGGGGTTTATGACGGTTTGGTTCGGAAGGGATTGCGTTGGGATAGTGGCGTCCTGCAAGACGTAGGGGAGTCTGAGCAGCCATGGGGGTGCGGGTGCGGTGTGTGGGTCTGTCCTGGGCATGCTTGGCGATTATTTCACATGCCAGCTCCCTCACAAACCCCTCAAACGTCTCAGATACTCCGGTGGTCATTGCATGCAAGTAGTGGGCGTTCAGGACCGTGATGTCGAGCAAGTGGAAAAAGAGTTTCTTGTACCACTTCATCGTGGTCCTGGCACAGTCAACACTTGAAATCATCGAGTCTGACTGATCAACTTGCCTCATGTTCAGATTATAGGCAAGTACAGACTCTGGTTTCCATACGTTGCGCCTCCTCTCGCTACGGTGATCCACGGAGTCTGTGCGGTGCATCAGGGGGCTGTGAACAGTTGATAGGAGGCAAATTTCTCTGTTGTGGTTCCACAGGGTTGCAAGGATGTTATTGGCCTGGAAGAAAACCACCTCGTTCTTGTCAAGTTTCCTCCCTATCTTGACCATATGGCGACGGTTTCTCTTGACTGTACCACAGACTCCGGTGTCGTGTTGGTGGAGGAACCTAGCGAGAAGAGGGCTAGTGTACCAGTTGTCCAGGTACAACACATGACCACGATGAAGGTACTCTTCTATCATTGTCTTCACCACGGCCCCAGAGAGTCCTATACTTCTATCTTCTATTATATCTGTCTGTGCGCCCGTGTACAAGACTATGTCTTGCACATAACCAGTCTTACAGTCACACATAACAAAGATCTTGAACCCGAAACGGTGTCTCTTGCTGGGTATGTACTGCCTAAAGGAAATATTGCCTCTCCACAATACAAGACTCCCGTCTATGACGAGGTCTCTGTAGGGATAAAATGAGAAGCGGAACATTTTCCGTAAATGATCAAATACCAGCCTAATTCTCCTCATTTTATCGGTGTTATTTGCATTGGCTGGATCATCTGCATCAAAAAAGTGGAGGCGGCCAAGAATATACTGAAATCGGTTACGACCCATCACCTTTCCAAAGAAAGGTGTGAGGATGATTGGGTCAGTTGTCCAGTAGGCAGGAATATGGTTTTTCCTTACCACACTCATCAAGATAACCAGGGCCAAAAATAGGAACATCTCTGAAATAGTCACGGGATAGTCATACTGTTGGGAATACCTGCTCGTGGTTCCCAAACGTTCACTTTCACGGCGCTGTGATTGTGAAAAAATATTTGTTTGTTCAACTATGCGCCCCACAAACGCCTCACCAAAGAACAAGTTGAACAAATCCACCCGTGACGAACCTGCATTTACACCTGGAGCCGTGCAACCTGACCGCCACTCCTCAGTGAAATGGTGAATGATGGGAGTAAAATTACTCCCATCTTCCCAGTTCCACGTGACACCACCGTCTCCAGCCACGTCACCATCGTCCCCTTCGTCAGGGTGGGGAGGTGAGGGTGGTGGGGGAGGTTGGGGAGGTGGAGAGCGGCGCCTCTCATCACTCGCACTTCTCTTCCCTCTCCCTTTTCCTTTACCCTTTCCCTTCCCTTTCTTTCCTTTCCCCACATCCTGGGGCTGTGGGGAGGAAGTTTGGGAATATTCAGGGGTGAAAGAAGTGCTGGGGAGTGACTCAACCTCCTCTCCCCTAGGCCTATGAGCACCATGTGCTCGTGCTGCCTCCCTCACACCACTTGCCCCTTCACCCCGCACTACCCCCACATCACTCTCACTTTCACCCCGCGCTGCCGCCACAACACTCCTTTTCTCCCAGCAATCCCATCACACCACTTGCCACTTCCCCAGACAAAGTACTTTCACCATACCTTATGTGTCGTCTCGCCCCACCTTCTGATCCTCGTGGTGATATTTTCTCTTTTCCCAACCACGCGGCGATATCACGTCCTAGGCCTCCGTCATCCTCATCGTCCTCATCCTCGTCCTCATCAGATTCGAGATGGAGAGATAGCTGTGCACGTGGTTGGGGAGCAGGCTGGCCTTCCCTTGCCTTACGGTATGTCACATACCGCGTTTTTCGGGGCAAAGGGACCTCCTCATCACTGCTACTTATTTCTTCCTCTGGCTGCACGTAATCGCGATCCACCACATCATCATCGAGTGGAGAATCACTGTCTCCAGTGAAGGCTTCCAGGACGGATGCAATTTCCTCGTCTGAGAGACCTTTCCGCGCCATGTCTGACCTGGATCACTGCTAGCAGGTGAGTGACCGAGACAAGGGCGAGCGCGGGTCACGTGGGGTCTAGGACGCTGCCCGCCTGGCGGCAGGTAGGGGAGGCTTGGGTACCCGGGCGAAACGAAAATCTCGCGCGAATTTTGAAAATTGTGGAAATTATGAACCTTGCAATTGCAGGACGTTGAAGTACGTCGACGGGATTAGCTGTGACATAACGTGAGGACGTGGAAGTACGTCGACGGGACGCCGCGGGTTAACCTACAGTACTTATATTAGTATCGGGGAGCTGAGAATCCTTGTGCAAACTCGGGTCTTCCATAGCCTCAAGTCGCCTCTGCGGAGTTCTCACTTCCCCCTTAACCTACAGTACTTAAATTAGTATCGGGGAGCTGAGAATCCTTGTGCAAACTTGGGTCTTCCATAGCCTCGAGTCGCCTCTGCGGAGTTCTCTCTTCCCCCTTAACCTACAGTACACGTGTATGTACAGGCCCTGGACATACTGTGTCCTGTGGGGCCAACAAATGAGACGTCAGGTCTACACTTTTGACTGGGAACCAGGCTGGTCCTTGGATTACTCAAATCTCTGAGGATGCCTATCACGGAACCCAGCATACAACAACTGCCCATGTTAGTCAGCAGTTAGCAGGCGAGACATCAGGTCTGCACCTATGTTATCACTTCCCTTGATGTATCTCACAACAAGGTTAAACTGCTGTAAATACAGTGTCCAGGGTGTTAATCTTGCATTAGCCGTCTTGGTCGTGCTAAGACTAGTGAGTGGCATATGGTCAGTTTCCAGAGTAAATGATACCCCAAATAAATAATAATAATATTTTTTAACACCATCAACCACAGCCAAGAGTTCTTTCTCAACAGTACTGTAATTCCTCTCGGCGGGTTTTAGCCTACGCCTGTGGTATGCCACTGGGAAGATTCCACCTTCCAATTCCTGCATCAATACAGCACCTACTCCATCTTGTGAAGCATCAGTGCGCAGTATGAAAGGTTTGCTGGAATCAGGCAACTGCAAGATAGGCTCCTTGCACAACATATTCTTGAGGGTGGCAAAAGATCTCTCTTGCGCTTCTCCCCATTCAATGGTGTTAGGAGCATATTTCCGTAGCACTTCGTACAACGGTTGGGCAATGAGAGCAAAGTTGGGGATAAAACTCCTATAATATCCCACTAGGCCAAGAAATGCCCTAACCTGTTTCTTGGTCACGGGTCTCGGGGCTTCTGTAACCTTCCTGATCTTGTCACCCTGACACCTGCAGTGATTGTTGCCAACAATATGACCGAGGAACTCCACCTCACTGTGAGCAATCTTGCATTTGCTAGGCTTCACAGTCATGTGTGAAACTCTGGAGTCTACTGAAGACAATTTCCAAGAGTCTGAGGTGCTCTTCCAACATGGCGGAATGAACGAGGACATCGTCAACGAACATCTCTACTCCTACAATACCATGGAGCACTTGTCTCATGGCACGATTGAATACTGCTGGGGAATTGGTAAGTCCAAATGGGAGGACTTTATACTGGTACAACCCCCTAGGAGTAGCAAAGGCAGTGAACTGACGACTCTCAGGATGAAGGGGAATCTGGAAGAAACCCTTTGCTAGGTCGAGCTTCGTGAAATATCGTGACCCTGCCAGCTTGGAGAAGATGGCAATATGGTCACCCATTGGCTCAGCATCCACTTTGGTGATTGCATTGAGCCTTCTATAGTCGCCACAAATCCTGACGCCACCATCTTTCTTGCGAACTACTACCATTGGACTACAGTAAGGAGATGAGGACTTTTCAATAATGCCTGCAGTCTCCATGTCAGCAATTTCCTTATCTACTGCATCCTGTAGTCGCATGGGAATCGGATATGGCTTAACCTTTATAGGAGCATTGCTGGTCAATTCAATTTTATGACACGCAACCTTTGCAAGTCTAGGTTGGTCTGAGAAGACATCAGCATACTGACAGAGCAGTGACCATAAGGAATTTTGGTCTCCTACTGCTAAGTCAGGGTCAAGTAAAACATCTCCGACAGTCTCTTCCTGACGGGACTGAGCGGTTAAGGGCTCGTCGTCATGGTCATCAGCTGGGATTACTGCGGCTGCCCCGGTTTCTTCCAGTGGCTGGTCACTATCATCAGCTACTCGTAGACCAGTCTCCTCGGGGTCTGACTCATGATAAGCCTTCAACATGTTAATGTGGAACTTTTACGAAGATTCCCCATCTGTATTATGTAGTTGAAGTCTGAAATGCGCTCTACTACATCGAGTGGACTCTTCCACTGCGCCAACAACTTGTTCTGGGCAGTGGGGAGTAATACCAAGCATTTATTGCCTGGGCTAAACTTCCGAAGCTTTGCCTTCTTATCATAATAAGCCTTTTGAACTTCACGCGCCTTGATCAGTTCTTCCTTAGCTAACTCGCACGTCGACTGGAGGCGGTCAGCCAGATCAAGGATGTAGGTGTAGGTGGTCTTGACTTCAGGGTCGGGTTCTTCATCGTCCCATAACTCACGAAGGACTTGAAGTGGGCCCCGGACCGACCTTCCATACACCAGTTCAAAGGGTGAGAATTTCAATGAATGCTGTGGGGCTTCTCGATAAGCAAATAGAAGAGGAGCAATGAACCACGGCCATTCCTTTGGCTGTTCGGCGGTCATGCACCTCAACATCTTCTTGAGAGTTCCATTGAACCTCTCACACAGCCCGTTACACATGGGATGATACAGCGTAGTTCGTAAGCCTCGGATGGACAGCAACCTGAACGCTTCGTTCATCATTGCTGAAGTGAACTGCGAACCCCAGTCGCTTAAGACCTCCTTAGGGATACCTACACGACAGAACACTTCAATTAATGCCTCAGCAACAGTGACAGCCTCTATATTCTTAAGGGCCACGGCTTCAGGCCACCGTGTGCTGAAATCAACAATAGTGAGGATATACTTTGATCCATCACTAGCCCTAGGGGAGATTGGCCCAACTATGTCAACTGCTACTCTCTCAAACGGTTCAGAGATTATGGGCATTGGTTTCAATGGCGCAGGATGGACACGTCCCCGGTCCGAGGTACGCTGACACACATCACAGGAACGTACGAGCCTCGTTATTTCCCGTCCCATTCCTGGGCAGAAAAAGTCAGCATGGATGCGGTCAGAGGTCTTCTTTTGACCCATGTGACCTCCCATCGCTGAACAGTGACCTAATTCAAACACTGCTCGGTGATACTTTGCAGGAACGACAAACTGCAGTCGAACCTCACCCTAGGGTGTCTGTGACTCACGGTACAGCCGTCCTCGCTTATGAAGGAACCTGGCTTGTCCTCCCCGTGAATACTTGATCACTTTACCCTCCAGCTTCTTGCACACTGAGGCAAGTGTCGAGTCAGTCTGTTGCTCTTGGACAACATCTTGACTACGAATCAGATCTTGCGGCGTTGCGACGGTCAACGGAGTGACGCAATTTGGAGCCTTGGCCATGGCTCATGTTATCGCAGCAGCCGAAGTCTGAGCAGCAACATCTACAGCGCAACTATTTTTGACACCATAAATGTTGCCAATGATGAGGTCAAATAAAGGTTCTGGCATGACAACTGCAAGTGTCGTACCAGTATAAAATGGAGATGCCACCTGGATACGTGCCTCAGGGAACAATCTCACTGATCCATCAATAAGTCTAACTTCGATCTGTCGACCTGTATACTCATCAGGCCGAACTAAACTCTGCTTAACAGAGCAACCTGAGGAACCATTGTCCCTCAGAACATTTACAGAAACACCTCCCACAGACCCTGGCTGAACAAGAAAGGCGGTGTTGCTGGTGGAGGGGTCTGAGGAGGTAGCACCCAGTCATTCATGAGACTGCGGAACAACAAATGCAGCAAACGTGGCGCCCTGGGAACTAGGTGTCTGAGGAGAGTTCATGGTCGGAGGGGGACTTGTGAACTATTGGGAAGTACCTGTACTGGTAGAGATGGCACCACCGGGGACTTGTTGTGGAATGAAGGCTGCATTTGCCTCCTGCCTCCGATACACTAATTGACCTGACTGATGGTTACGTGGCTTGTCCTTGTATTGCTGCTGCTGCCTGGGGAACTGCTGCTGATTGGGGTGCTTGTTGTACCGCTTCCAAGCAGGCTGCTGTGTATTTTGCCCCTGGTCCTTCTGTGGTTTGCTTGGACCTTGGCCGTTACTCTGAGAACAGCCTTGTTGCTGGGGTTCAGTCTGAGACTGCTTCCCAGACTTGGCAGTATCTTTTCTGCTGTTCCAGGTGTTTTGCTTACGAGTTTGATACCCGTATGCAGTAAAGAATGCTTCAGCCTTTTCTGCCATTTGGCTGGCATCTTTCACCTGGCAGATCTTAAGCTGTGCTATGAGCTCAGCAGGCCACGACCTCTCTAGCTGTGTACGCAGCATAAGGTCAATTATCCCCTCACGCGTGGAAGGAGTTTCATCTTTCTCCATCCACTCATTTAAGTAAGCAGTGAGACGATCGAGGAACTGAACAGCTGTCTCCTTGTCTTGGAGATGAGCTCGCATGAACTGAACTTTGGCGTCGTCTACTGTGAGACCATACACCTTAATGAGTGCAGCTTTCATCATCTCATACATGAGGTTGTCTCCACGAATTCTGTGGAGAATATCGAGGGCAGGGCCCTCAAATAAACTAAGAAATTGGATCCGCTTAGCTGCCTCATCCAGTTGATACATGTCTGCCATGTCCTCAAAACGAGCTATGTACGGCCCGATTCACTCGCTTTCCTTGTTTGAAGGAAGCTTGATGCGTGGGGTCGCCAGGACATGTGTAGGAAGAGCGCTAGTGGAGCTTGGATTAACTCCACCAGATGTGTCTGAAGCCAAGGAATCTCACTTGAGCTTCAGCACTTCAAGTTCATGTTTTTCGCGTGCTTCTCGCTCGGCACGTTCGTGTTCTCGTTCTCTGTCTCGTTGTTCACACTCGTATTCGCGCTGTTCTCGCTCTTGTACTAGCTCGAGTTCGCGTTGTTTTTGCTCGTGTTCGCGCTGTTCTCGCTCGTATTCGTGCTCCTTTTCGCGTTCCTCACGCTGTTCTCGCTCGTATTCGCACTGAATCTTACGCTCTTCATGGGCATCGTTTTTGTGCTGCGGCTCCTGATTATGCCGTGAGAGTATATACTCTTTAATTTCGGTTGGGTCCGAAAGACCCATTTCTTTGGCTTCCTGTAAAAATACAGTGGTAGCCATGGCACTAATTTATTAAGCAAACGAAACTGAGTACTGACTGCTTCGCAAACGAATGCTAATAACACAAGTAAAGAATACAGACACAAGCTAGTGGTGACCAGTCTTATCTAGTTAACTGGAAAAGAATAAAGCAAAAATGCAAATAACTGGGAAGACTCAATAATTAACACAATGGGTAAGGCGACTTCCCAGGAGCGAATAAAATTGTCTGGCATTACCAAGAATAAACTAGAGTTAAGTACTCTATTGATTAATAAAGCAAAATTCACTTGCTAAATTAACGGTAACCACCAGTAAACTTGTGCCTATAAACTTTAATGATAAATTCCTAAATATGAACGAGTGAGTACTATCTCGTGAATAGCTTTAGAGCTAAGAGCTAATATCCTGGAATGAGGTCGCCAGTTGTCACGGGGTTTTTAAAATATCACGGTTTTTTTTTAATAAATGCTAAATATTATTTAATTGATAATAATATTCAATAATATTGAAGAGCAGGGACAATGATTGTCTTACTAAATCAAGCAACGATTACTTTACGCTGACTTCTTCGCACGATTCTCTAAGAACGAGAATTTATAAACTTCCTCAACAGTACACAGCAGAGACTAATTACTCAATTGCTGTTTCTTAGTACTGTTAGCCTCTGGAGAAAGTTACTTCACCCCTGACAATAAATAACTAATACTAATAATAATATCAGGCTCTTGCTGGTGCTTAACTCCTAGGAGGCACAACGGATTTTAAGTTTAATACAAGACTGGCCTAAGTACCAGTTATGAATAGCAAAACGTTTATGGAAGCTAGGAGCTATATGGAAAATAAGCTTAACTGTGGAGAAATGAAACAAGAGTTTACATTACATTAAGCTCAAGGAAAAGAACTGTTAAATTTATTGATTACAAAAATAAATTTAACGTTACACTTCAAATGAATTCAAATAAAGAGATCGTACTCACTCACTCACTCGAGCTAAATTCTTACGCCTAGGAAAAACACCTTAATTAAACTCTTAAGACTAGGAAAACGAAAAGAAATACTGGTCGATGAATGCTGTGTATCACCCAAATCTAGGGTGGGAGCTTGGAGCTGTGATCTTGTGGAGCTTGGGTTGACCTCTCACACTGCTGGAGCACAGAACCTCTCTCCGTCAGAGCAAACACTCGACTGAGTAAGTCATGGGAAAGAAATAGGAGCAATAGGCCGCATTTTTAAACGGTCGAGTGAGCGAAACGCGCCCAAAACAAATCGCTCAGTTGAAGCGCTAATGTCTCACACAGAGACGATCACGTATGACAATGAAAAATTGATTTGACAAAGCTTCCATCCGAATGAACAGTTAACTGAACGATACACAGTGAGTTTTCCACTAATAGTTCGTGGCTTCTCACAAAAGGGAAATGTCGCAAATTTGATTCGTGACAATGGCTCATCATCTTCCTCTGATTTTCTGACCTGAAAATACTAAAAAGAACTTATTAGGTTATTTCTAAAACCAACT
>NC_136971.1:32411746-32436746 GCF_032717465.1 Coenobita brevimanus
AGCATCTTCTCAGACTTGCATAGGTGCACGTCTCCTCACTGCGAGGTTCCCGCCTCTGGGAATTTGGGGAAGTGGGCACGATTACTTTTCACAGTGCCGCAGGAGCCAATGCCGTGCTCAGAAAGGTATTTGGCAAGTTTCGGTGCTGTATAGTAGTTGTCTGTATACAGCACATGATTCCCACCAAAATACTTTTCTAGGAGCACTTTCACTACACAGCCTGAGAAGCCAAGGGTGTGTGTTTTGTCCAGATCGACAGTGCTGGCTGAATATATGACGAAGTCAAAGATGTACCCCGTCTTACAGTCGCACAGTACAAAGAATTTAATTCCAAAGCGATGGCGTTTGCTTGGAATGTACTGAACAAACTGAAGACGTCCTCTGAACAAAACCAAGGATTCGTCAATGACAACCTTCTGAAATGGGTGGAAGAATGACATAAACTTATCCTTCATTCTGCTCAGAATCTCCCAGATCTTCCAGAGTGGGTCGGTTTGGGAAGGTACATCGTTGTCGGCAAAGTGCAGGTTTCCCATGATGTTCCAGAAGCGATCTCTGGCCATGTACTTATTGAAGGTGGGTGAGGGTAGTAAGGGGTCCATGGACCAGTATTCTTCCAACTCATGCTTCTTGGAGTGTAGCATGAGAAGCATGAGGGCAAAGAACACATACAGCTCCTGCACTCCCAGCATGGACCACTGTTGCATCTTGGCTGCACCTGTACCACTTGCAGCACGTTGTGATTCATACCTGTTGGTCTCATCACATATGTGCTGCATGACTTCGTCATCTAGGAAGGCCAAAAGGTAGTCGACACACAGCATTTTCGTCCATAGTGAAGGCAGGCTGAACTCCTGAGGAGCTCTCATCAAAAACTAGATTTTCTGGCACAAAATCTGACCCTTCCGTCCATGCGAAGGCGTCCAGGATTCCCTGTCATGGCGGTGTAGGGCAGGTGGTGGTGGTGGTGGTGGAGGTTGGCTATGAGGGAGGTTTATCTCGGTCAAGGTCACTTGCACTGACCCGCCGTACAGCACTAGCAGCCCTTACCCTACTAGCTACACTACTTTTCACTCTCCTTGATTTACCTCTACCTCTACGGCCTGCCTTCACTGTTGATGCTGGTGGTGACTCCGACGATGAAGACTCCGGAGATAACTCAGCCGATGATGATGAAGAAATGAGTGAAGTGGGGCTTGGGGAATGGGGAGGTGAATGCACTCGTGACTCATGGCGGGCTGGGTCACGTGGGGGCATTGTTCTGGGGCTAACACGCCGCCTTTTCACTCCCTTCCCAAATTCCTGTCCTTGCTGCACTAAAGGCTCCTTTCCCTTGGAGCTAGACACTGATTCACACACTGTAGCACTCGTTGTTGCTGTTTCTGGCACGATAACCTCACCCGGCTCATCACAAGATTCACCCGAATCGTCATAGTCACTGTCCATCATAATCATGGACAATTCTGCCAGTTCACGTGTCACTGCAGAGTCACTAAGGCCTTTCCTGCTTGCCTCACTACTTTTCTTAGGAGTAGAGGTCACGGGGCCCTTTGCAATGGGCGCAGAAGCGGCAGGAATGGCGGGGCGCGAGTGCGACATCGTTTCTCTACAGCGGAGGACAAGGAACTAAATGCCGTGGCTTATCTGAGAAGGGAAGGGTTGACAATGACACTTTTGGCTGACTGATGCTAACTTACATGCTAATTTTTTATAGGTAGAAAATCTCGGCAATACATAAAGAAATAGGTAGTTCCAGGTGAATGTAATTGTCAATTAGGATTCTCCCTTCCTTTCTGATATATATTTTTATTACAGACATTGATTACAAGGCATAATTCAAAGGGGAAATTACCGTGGTAATGTAGCGAATGAATGCACGTGAGGTTTTGTCAGGTGATAATTAGCCAATTTCTGGTGTATAACACTATCACTTACCTGTTTTTTTTTTTGGTATATATTATTTTGTATAAGTATAGGGCATAGGGATTATTTCAATGGATGAAATCTGTGGAAAAATCCGGGGGAAATTTGCGTAGCACAGTGCGGCGTGGGAGGTGAGAGGACAGGGTAATGGAGGGCAGGTAGGGAGGGGAGTTACGAAGGGGGTAAAATCGCTAAATTGTCAACAATGGATGGGAGTACAGATGAGATTTGGAGTGCTGACTAGTGTTGGACATTGGCAGTACTGATAGATGATACAAGCCACCACTTGAGAGGCCGGGATAATTCAAAATAACACAGAATCACAAAAGTGACGCCCCGCGGTATGATCCATTGTGGCCGAGCGTCACGAAAGTGACGCCCCGCGGTTAAGGGGTTAAGCTGTCCCTAAAGTGTGATTTTGACCTTTGACCTACAAACCTTAAAATTCAACGTCTGAATCTTTACCTTACCCTGAATGATGCTACGGTGCTTAATCTGAACTAAATAAAAATCTTTTGGGGTTATATGGCTGGCAGTTTATCATTGTCCAATGACCTTAAATTTTGACCGATTGTAAAAGTGAACCAATTATCCCATTGCTCACCCTCCACGCTTCTATCAAATTTAGTCTAAATCGGGTGAAAGAATGTATAGGTACTATTGTCATATGAACAATACTGCCGTCAGTATTGATGAATTATGTGCTTTAAGAAATTAGGAGTAACGAGGTATGACAAAGGTAACGGAATTGTACTTCTGGGCAAACCGATGTATGGGAAAACTCTTAGCGATTTTGAATGGCGCTTGCAAGTTTAAGAAAATTAAGGGAGATATATTTTCAGTGATTTTAAGATACAATAGTAACATGAACATTTTTCTTAGATAAGAAGTTCAGACACAATCTGAGTGACAATTACGCTACTCTGTTTGCTTCAGGTTCGAAACCACTTATTATGTATGGTATGGCAAAGGTTCACAAATCGCACTGTCCTCTCCGACCTGGGTTATCTGCAGTTCGCACACATAACTGTAATCTACCTCATTTTTAGTCCCAGTGCTTGCTTCTACTGTAGTAATCAGTTCTCTGTAAGAGACTCTTTTCTTTTGTAGAAGAGATACCCAACCTTAACACGGTAACTGTAATACGGCTAGTTTTGATGTCCACCACTGATTAACAAATATACATATATACCTAAATACATATATACCTAAATATTTTATACAGAACCAAGGAAAGGATCAATGGATATGAAAAGTCACAGTGGAAGGAAATGCTTAAATAATCTCTTATAGATGTCATTTTTCCTTTCAGCGGTGAGGCAAACAAGCAGATCGACAGAGTAGCGATGGTTTCTCCCTTATCATTGTCAGTAACAAATGATTTCCTTTCCTTTCTTGAAACTAAATGATTATAAGTATGCCCTGCAGAAATTAAACCTTTGATATGTTGGAGATATGTGGATGATTAGTTATATTTTATTCTTATTTAGGAAGAAAACCTTCAGCAGACTTCTTTCTAATCACTTAATATAATTCACAGCATTTGATCTCTCCACACCTCTTTGGGCATTTCCCAACTCTCTTTCCAAGGGTTCGGTCAGTGTTCACCACTCTGAGCGGTAAATCATTATATATATATATATATATATATATATATATATATATATATATATATATATATATATATATATATATATATATATATATACCGTTTGCGTGGAAAACTCAGTCGAAAAATGAAAAGGAATACCGGCGATAAAAAAAAAAAATTCATATTGATTTATGTCTAGGTTATGTGCTTATTTTTTTTTTATTATTTTTTTTTTTTACTGATTTCAGTTAAGTTTATCCCTGTTAAACTAGTGTACTTTTTCTTGCTTAGAACTGTGATTATTTCTGTTCATTTGAAGCATAATCGATTTCAGTCTTGCATAACTAGAATATTACCAGTAATTATGCACACTAGAGTTATTTGGTATACTGATTACTGTTAGTTAATTTATTTACCTGTTTTTATACATTGATTTGGCAATCACTATTAGTGTTTCGACACTTTTATTTTGAAGTTGCAATTGTCTAACGAGTTTTTTACAAGGACTGTCTAATCAATGGTTTTTACTTTAAATCTGAAAGTAGTCCATCTTGTTCTACAATGTTGATTTATCTGGCTGATGTTATGTTACCGAAACGTCAGCCAGATAAATCAATTTCTATCTATCTATCTATTGCCAGACGCCATAATCCTGTAAGGGGTGGCCATTTGACTTTGAGTTATTGGTTTTATGGGGAGGGGCACTAACCCTCCACCAACCCACTTGTTGACACGTAGGGAACCCGTATGGGTTGGGTATATGGTTACCACCCAGCGTTGAAAAATGGTTTCTTGGCTTACAGGAAACCATTTGGCTTGTCACTCAATAAATCACTTTGATGATGCTTATTCAAGCCGTGGTATTCCTTTTCATTATGTATATATATATATATATATATATATATATATATATATATATATATATTATATATATATATATATATAAATAAATAAATATATATATATATCATTTATATATATATATATATATATTGAGAGAGAGAGAGAGAGAGAGAGAGAGAGAGAGAGAGATCAAGTACAGAAGCATACTATATTGCAATAAAAAATGCTATATATATTTAAAATATTGGCAATGCAAAAATGGTATATCTGAAATCTGATATGCTTATAATATATGGCAAGTTATACATTTCACAATATTCTTAGCAAGTTTTCATAACAATATGTTCCATGTACGAGTAAACAGTTGCTGAACATGTAGGGAAGCGCTGTTCTCGTTGACTCTCATATGCTTTTGAACAACTGTAATATTCTTGTTCAGCTAACTCGACCCGAGTGTGTTCGGTTGCGGGGTAGTCTTAGGAGCCTCTTATTGTTAATACATGTACTTTACAATTAACTCTGGCATTTTCTGGTCAACTCAGATACTCTGCTCCAACTAAACCCATTTTTTTTTTTAACTGACAGTGAGTAATGGAATATGAAAAAGTTAAAGCTTTTCCCATCAACCCGCTCATGATAGGGACAACTCGAGCATTCTAATCCAGCCAATGTTGGGTTATCTGTGAATGAATCATAGGGATCTCAGAAAGATAGAAAGCTTAAAAAAAGGAAATTTATATTCCCAGTGATTTACTCTATATATTAGTTACACATGCATTTTCAAGGAGGAAAATTAACAGGTATATATAATTCATTTTATTTGGTGATAATCGTGCGACCATCATTTTTCACAATAGCCAACTTATTCAAACTGTATCTTTGAATCTCTCTCTCTCTCTCTCTCTCTCTCTCTCTCTCTCTCTCTCTCATCAGTCTATCTACCTATCTATCTATTCGTCTCTATGTACCCTAGACCCGTAAGTAGGGCTTTGTCTCGCAATACCAGGGACAAAACTGTGCCTACAATTCCACTGCTTTTATTTCACATCTGGGACATTTTCCTAACTATTCTCCCTCACGTATCGTATTAAGGAGCAACATCAATGTGGAAATAAACACCAACCCTCAGTCAGCTCAGAAATATTAAGCATCAGACTGAAGGGTTCATTACACTTGGACAAATATTGTAAGAAATTTTGTCCCCGTCGAGCTGGCTCCTTTATGCGTCCAAGTCACAGTGGAGTAAGAGGAGCTGTGAGGGAGAGGCCAGAGAGAGAAGGGGAGGTGGGTGAGGGGACGAGCGATGTGCACGGGTGCAGTGAGGATGGGGAGGGAGGGTAGGTAGGGAAGGGAGAATGAACTGTGAAGTGCATGGTCACCTTATTTGTCTACTTTCTTTCATTCAGAGCATGATATAAAGGAGATATATCCGGTAGATAATGCTGCATTACACCTTCTACAGCGGCGCCAGGCAACAAGCATTAGAGTGGTGGTATTAAGGACTGGCTCGTGAGAGAAATATACTGACGTGACAGATCAAACATTAGTGCGGAGCCAGATAGTTGTGTTTATACGCGTATTTTGACTTCGGACGCAGAATGGATCTGGGTGGCTTTGACATCCGCAGTGTTTGTGTATGGAACGTCCTCTACCCTTACATGTAATTAATTTTTGGAACTAAATATCATGTGCAGCCTTCGACATGGCTTTGTCCACAGTACATATGATCATCCTCTCGGTATACACTCCCTCTATACAGTCACCATCACGTCAGCTATTTTATACCATCTCTATATGAAAAGGCTATTTAAAGTACTTGTGCATAAAAGGCAAATAAATTTGGTGTCTGTGCACATGGGTGGATATAACAACAGTATCTCTCATAATCTGTTGCCTGGACTCCATGCCAGTATGGGTTTGAATGGCCTTTCAACTACCCCAACATCCTCTCATCACCTTGGAATGACATTTTCCTCCGACAAAAAAACAGTTAGTTACAAACTGGTGGACAAGGCAATACTGTGTTGTGTTGGAAACTTCTGGCTCTGCACTAATGTTATATGTCACGTCAGCATATTTCTTTCTTGAGCCAGCCCTTGATATCATCACCTGTCTAAAGCTTGTTATCTGACACTGCTGTACAAGTTGTAGTGCAGCATTATCTACCAAATAGTAACTCTTTTATTTCGTGCCCTAAATGAAAGAATATGAACAAATAATGTGACCACCACTTCGCATTTCATTCTCCCTCCCCCTGCCTACCCTCCCTCCCCTCCCTCTATCCATGACCACCACGTCGCATTTCATTCTCCCTCCCCCTGCCTACCCTCCCTCCCCTCCCTCTATCCATCCCCCACCATCACTCGTCCCCCCATCCACCTTCCATTCTCTCTCTGGCCCGTCCCTCTTAGCCTCTCTTACTCCTCTGTGACTTGCCGCGCATAACGGAGCCAGCCTGAGGCACGAGGTACCGGAGAATTGGTGACTATTTATGACCACGACTGTACATGATGTTTAATTTAGGCGAAAATATTTTTGCCACTAGCTGTAAGTGTTCATTACGTAGATGTGTTACACAAATGTTCTTATTAAAAACTAGGGTAGTTTCGAGACATTAAGTAACTTCGTCAGTAATAAAAAATTTCTTTACTACATTTCAGTGATGTAATTGCACAGTCATTAATCAACTCACTTTGGGTGCGTCGCTTCGATAATTCAACTCATTTTTATATAGATATGATGCTGCTGATGAGGTCAATTGTATTCGCCACAGCGTTATCCAACACACACATGCACACTGGCAACAACTCCAGTTTTTAAGAGGTGACAAAGGGTATTCTCGACCAACAAATTATCTCTACATAGGTGACCGATGATTTCACAATGGGCACTGTTGTTTATTACGTTTTTTTTTCTTTAGGCCAATATTTCTGAATGAACTGTTTACTACATATGTTCGATATATCTTCATATCCTGCTACTGAAATTACTGGCCATGTACTGTACAACTATGAGAAGTTCCTGAAGAATGTTCTAATTACGTTTTGTTCTGTACTTCAAAAAGTAAGACGGAAAGTTGTAAATATCATTGTTTGATCGAGTGTACTTCTTTCATGCAGGATGGTGCCGAGAGTCAGTGATGTGCATAAAAGATCCAGATCTTACTGTAATAATAAGCACCAAATACCAACTTAAAAATATTTAAAGGCTAAATACAATACTGAAAGCTTATGCACAGTTAGATAAATAAATATTTTACAAATGAATTGAAATACAACGTATACATACATCTTAAATACATATTATTCATTATTTTCTGTTATTTTGCAGGCCTGCTAATTATCCAAAATAAAAAAAGGCTATCTATATATATATATATATATATATATATATATATATAGATATATATATATATATATATATATATATATATACTATGAGCTTAAAAGAACGTGAGACTAAAATACTCCACCCCCCAAATCCTTCCATTCTCCAACATTTTGTCTGTATACTCTTTTCCACATACGCACCCAACGAAGTGTAATCGCGAGTAATGTTCGTCGAGTTAATAACATCTCATTATGCAAACAAGAGTAATGGAAATAGCAAAGTGTACCACTCACTGACCTTCGTTATTACAGAGCTGGCAAATACTCTTTATACAGGTAGGAATGAAGTAATGAATTTGCCTTACAAGCCAGTATATTCTAAATACTGTACCATCAAATGTATGCACAGACTGGTTATTGAATAGACTGATGCCAGTGGTAGGTGGTGGCGACCATCATTCACTCACTTGTAGTGCTGCCTACTTCTTCCTTCACCTTTATCATTCTTTTTTTGTCTGTTCCCTCTCTTCCTATTTCTCACCATCATCCACTCACTTGATGTTGTGCTGCCTACTTCTGCCTTCACCATTATCACTCTTTTTCTGTGTCTGCCCTCTTCCCTTCCCATTTCTCCCATCATTCCTATCACATTTTATTACTCCTTTTTCCATTTCAGGTGGCGAATGAGTGACAAGCCTAATGGTTTCCTGTAAGCCAGGAAATCATTTTCAACGCTGGGTGGTAACCATATAACCAACCCATACGTGTTCCCTACGTGTCAGCAAGTGGGTTGGCAGAGGGTTAGTGCCCCTCCCCGTAAAACAACTAACTCAAAGACTAACGGCCACCCCTTACGGGATTATGGCGTCTGGCAATAGACAGATAGATAGATGATGCCAGTAGAGTCTTGCCGCTTCGGCACAGCATGCAGATACACTTGCTACTCTTTCCTTCAGTATTATTTCTTTTTTTATTATTTTCGTGTTCAGCCTAATCATTATCAGGTATGACATGTTCAGGGGTGTGCACAGGATTCTCCCTTTGCCCTGCCAGTTACGAGGTGCTCTCTTGACTAAAAATAATATAAGGTATTAAAGATTTCGAGTGTCCTCTGTGGGACTGGGTGTAGGTAATACAGTATATGAAAGCAATGCTGGAGCTATAAAGGTGATTAGTCTAGTTAAGCATAATAAATTTATTGCAGCAAGAAAAGGAGGCGTATTTACGTCTTATGAATGATATACATCCATCCATCTATCATCCAATCCTGTGTCGCTCCATGAGGAGCGTGGGAACCCAGGGCTAGGCAAGTTGGTCCTGACATTTAAGATGACAGTGGGCAGCCTCACTCATCCCGAGTGTCATTGCTTGAGCAATAAACCCGAACAATCCTTTGGATATAAACCTACACATGCTTAATCCGACTGGAGCACCTTAATTACCCAATAAACCACCAGGTGCCATAATTTGGTTATATGGTTACCACTCAGCCTGGTAAACGGTTTCCTGGTATACAGGAAACCATTTGGTTTGTCACCCAGTGTAGAGTCACCCATAGGCAGAAGGAAGAAGAAAGAAAGAAAGAAAGAAAGATAGATAGAAGAGGGAGTGTAAAGTCACCCGCAGGCAGAAGGAAGAGGAAAAAATGAAGGAAAGACAAGAGGAAGGATGGAAGAGAGGAAAGGGCAGACACCCAAAGCAGCACTACATCGATTTAGTGGATGGTAAGCATCCCCACCGACCACTAATGATATGCATACAGGCATTCATATATATACTCGTGTATATATATATATATATATATATATATATATATATATATATATATATATATAGTAGTGCTGCTCTCGGGTGTCTGCCCTGTCCTCTCCTCCATCTTTCTTTCCTTCCATCTTCATCTATCTTTCTTTCCTTCATTCTTTCCTCGTCCTGCCTACGGGTGACTTTACACTCCCTCTTCTGTCATTCATTCTTCCATTCTATCCTCTTCCTTCTGCCTATGGGTGGCTCTACACTGAGTGACAAGCCAAATGGTTTCCTGTACACCAGGAAACCATTTACTACGCTGGGTGGTAACCATATAACCAAATTTTGGTGCCTGGTGGTTTAGTGGGTAATTATTATGCTCCAATCGGATTGAGCTGGTGAAGGTTTATATTCAAGGGATGGTTGGGGTTTATTGCACACATAGTGCCACTCAGGGATAAGTGAGGTTGGTCACTCTCATCTTAAATGTAAGGACCAACTGCCTAGCCCCGGGCTTCTACGCTCCTCATGGGGCAACGTAGGACTGGATGATGGATGGATATATATATATATATATATATATATATATATATATATATATATATATATATATATATATATATATATATATATATATTTGGTAGGTCGGGCGCTCACCATCCACTCACTCGATGTAGTGCTGCTCTCAGGTGTCCGTCCTTTCCTTTCCTTCATCCTTCTTTCCTTTCATCCTCCTCTGTTTTACTTTCCTTCATTCTTTCCTCGTCCTTCTGCCTCCAGGTGACTTAACACTCCCTCTTCTGTCTTTCCTTCATTCTTTCCACTTCCTTCTGCCTGTTGGTGACTCTACACTGAGTGACAGGCCAAATGGTTTCCTGTACACCAGGACACCATTTACTATGCTGAGTGGTAACCATGTAACCAAATTTTGGCGGCAGGTGGTTCATTGGGTAATTATGGCGCTCCAATCGAATTGAGCCAGTGAAGGTTTATATCCAAGGGATGGTTGGGGTTTATTGCACATGTAATGTCACTCACGGATGAGTGAGGCTGGTCACTCTCATCTTAAATGTCAAGACCAACTTGCCAAGCCCTTGGCTCGTACACTCCTCATGGGGCAACGTAGGATTGGATGATGGATGGATATACACTATATATATATATATATATATATATATATATATATATATATATATATATATATATATATATATATATATATGTTTGAGAAACATATTACACGTGCTTACATAACGTACAAGTAGTAGAGCAACATGGTATAGTAACACGGTGGCTCCTATTTAGGAGTCCAGCGTTCAGTCCCTGGCTAAAGCGTTAAACACTTTCCACATATATACAGTACACACGTGTAAGTTGTGTTACTCCTTGGTTCTCGACCAGACAGACGGGTTACTTAAGAGCCACAACAACCTGTCGTTTTTTCACCGTTCGCTATAAGGAAGTAATTTTAACTCGTTTTTCACCGTTCCCTATAAGGAAGTAGTTTTCACTTGATTCCCTCTATCTCCAGACAGTTACATTTGATTTAAGAATTACTTTTCAAGAGGAAAGGGTTAGATCCAGCCTTCGTCAAATCATCCACTACAAGAGATTCATATGTTGAATAAAATCGTCATGTGGTATCCTGAAAATGTGAAAAAAGACGTTAATAAAAAAAGAGGTTAATGGAAAATTCTGTCCCCTATATGAGAGGTTTCCGGGGAATTATTCCCATTTCCACAATACACAGGCTTGACTGATATGGGATGTTAAGAAGCTACACCTGAAATATTACAATAATAACTGCTGATAACACTGCCGTAGCAGACGGATGTGGGGTTAAGAAATTACTGTAAAAAAATTGACAGTACTCAGCTGAAGAGAGTTACCTTACTGAGTATATGTTAGGCGGAGTTAGGTTCTTGTCTTTAACTCACAGATTTCATTTATACTGTAGTTATTGCCCAACCTTCTTGTAGGGGTTGTGCATAAACATCGAAAAAGCGTAAAAACCCAAATTTCCAGATAGTTTTTGGTGTCGTCTGTTGCATTTTGTCATCCAGCTCCATATATATATATATATATATATATATATATATATATATATATATATATATATATATATATATATATATATATATATATATATGTATCAATATAATCACTCGTTTTCGTTTATTGAGGTTGAGGATCGGCACAATATCTCAAAAACTAGTGATTTGCAGTGGAATCGGAGAGTATATTAGAACACATGTGGATTTCAGTTCCAAATCAAACTTTGGTCGAAACTGCAAATTTACCATTGACAGATATATCAGGAAAATGCGTCAGACTAAAGGTGCGTACCTGAGCAAATGTGTGGCTCCCCTCGCTACGCCCCTCCTTCCCGCCAGCATCCATGTTGTGACCTCACCACACCTCCACCATTTTCACCACGACTGTGAGACTCTAACCCGTATCACCTTCCTGTCTTCCCGTACCTCCCCCTCCTCCACCTCACCCACATACTGTACATACTGCCCACACACTCACTGCTCAAGGGGGACAACTGTGATCATATCTTCTGTCGATTCACATAATAAATTAAATCGAGAACTTTGAGACGATACATCATTTGGAGAACACACACACACACACACACACACACACACCATCAAGGCGCACACAAACACACGGACGCTCACGTAGCAAAAATCAATACTGGCTCCCTGGCCTCGAGTCTGCAGTGGGCGGGCTGATCAAAAACAAACAGCGGTGCACTCAGCTGTCGGTAAAGTGTCTGTTCAGTGGCCGGCGGTAATTCTTCAGTACATATGCTCCCACCTGTTTGAACTTTGGCTGTGTTTTCGCCGACTTAATAGGCTCCTTGGCACTTCTTCCAGTTCTGTTTAAATTTGCGAATGGAGCATTAATATTCATTTATATGATATTTATGCCGACTAGGTCGATGTACCCAGAGGTCCACAAAGCACAGAAAAGAATATTTAACTAAAATATACAACATAAATCGTTAAAGCATTCACGTGTTTGCTATTCAAGTCAGTTAGGTAGATATTGCAGATATCCACAAGACAAAGAAAACGACAGAAAAGCCGACACGTGCAAAATAAACACCCAAGAAAAAAACGTCAGAAAGACTCCGAAGCCGACGAGAATATGAGTCTTGATCATGTTTTCCCTGGTCAATATGTGACTCGTATACATTTCAAACGTTGCGCAGAAAAAAAAATGGAAATGACCATTCCGTATTTATAATTCTGGATTAATAGAGAATTCTATTCAACAGTGGCGGTCATAAATAACGATACACTTAATTACTTTAAACAGCAAAACAATGAAAAAATGACTTTCGGAATAAAGTAATGTGCTCTTCGGACCTAAGAATATTTTCAGAAGTACTGAGAAGTTCCATGTTTGTTCGAGTAATACAGTGAAGCTATATTCATGTTCTCAAAAGCACATCCACTTCTCTCATTGACTTGATATTTTATTTTGCTCGCAGTATCGGATGAATGACTGGTATTCAGCTTAAAAATTTAGCAAAGTCAAAGCTGCATTTGGACCTAACTTATTTTTCGACATCTATTCCTTCCACCTGTTACTTTGATGAAGTTATATATATTTTAGATCTCAAATATAATTCTTTAATGAAAAGGACGTAATGAATTATCTACATTTACTCCCTTCCACTCGTGTAAACGTTGTTCATGTTCTCGGTATCACATGTCACATTTTCAATTTTGCATTAATAAAGACAGTTTCATCATACATCTATT
Source organism: Coenobita brevimanus (assembly GCF_032717465.1). NCBI lineage: Eukaryota > Metazoa > Arthropoda > Malacostraca > Decapoda > Coenobitidae > Coenobita > Coenobita brevimanus. The sequence continues at coordinate 32,424,955 of NC_136971.1, forward strand.
CCTCTTACCTATGCAAACGCTCATCAAGTTCTCATATCACAAGTGTGGTTAGTTTAAAACTTAAAGAATGCAGAAAAATATATGGTATATAAATGAATATCATAATTTTGGATTCATCAATAAGTACTTCCATTGGATTGAGCACCAGATTCACTCTCTTACAATATATTTAAAATCTGAAACTTTACCCTTTAAGATAGTCTACTCAGTCACGGACATCTGCCTGGCAGAGAATGGGTAAATGAAGGATATACTAATTCCTCCATTTGAAAAGGTCTATCTCGCAGTGACAACCCGTCTGGCGGGAACAAATATAAATTTTAACTATATCAGTTTATTTTTTGGTGGGGGCCTCCTGGGAGCTTTATTCATCTTAAGAGAGTCTTAAAATTCGCTGGGTTGGGGTATGGCTTTAGCTCATTCTTTCATTACTATAGGTGCACAGCTGTTTCAGTAAAATATTTGGCAGTGGCTTGATTACAGTGCAAAATGCGTCATCGGAGTGAAGGAGTTAAAAAGGCTTAGCAAACTGAAGAAGAGTGTGGATGTGTGGGCTGCCATTAGTTGGCAACATGTTTCACCACCACCAGTTCCCTTCTACCACCGCCTTGACAAATTTTGCTTCCCTAGCTGAAAAGTTCTGTTGGCGTTTGCTTCAATACAGTGCTAAAGTTGTGTAGACGATAATGAGGTTACTGGTGATAGTATTGACATTTTCAGGCTCCTGTGACTCATTCTCCCTCGAATAAACTCGTTAGCTAGAATAGCAAGTCAGAGTTGTTCTGATCAGGAGAGGGTTAATAGTGGGAGTTATAGAACTCTGAAGCACGTATGAAATACATTCAGTCGAAAACGATCGTCTAACGTTAGGTGAAACAGAATGCTAGAGTTTCCTCGAGCATGAGAAGGCTACTTGTGAATTAACACTGAGGATCGTATGACTCATTTTCAGCTGAGTCAAATCGTCTAGCATTGACTGTTTAATGACACTAGGGAAGGCGTGACTATGAGTATGATGGAAACGGAGCTAGGTTAGGGTCAATGTCTAACATGTGCATCAGGGTGACTGAGGCAAACACTCATTTCTTACCAAGTCACATTCCTCACTTGCAATACAACATGGAATAACTGAAAATGCAACCGGGCCTTCACCTGTGCTGCTGAGTGAACAGGGACACAGTGCAAAACGTTGTCAGAGTTTCTCACTGGCCTTGAAATATATATATATATTTTTTGATCTCCATATGATCAAGAGCTATGCTAAGAGCATGGTTGTTTGGGGCTCACGCTAAATGGCAGTACCAGAGACCAGCCACCACTGACATGACATTCTGTGCTTCTGTTAACACTCCCATGTTTCTCTCTCTCTTTCTCTCTCTCTCTCTCTCTGCTGAATTTACATTCGACTGGCTTTAGATGTAACAGAATACGAGAGTTAAGTCTGCCAAGCACTTCTTAGTGGCGACAGTAAAAACACTCACTGTTGCGGCACATTCACACCTGCATTAATCGTTTGGCATTTGTTTGAATACAATGACAGAGCCGCCCCGAGTATGAGAAGGTAAACGAGCATCGACAATAGTGTGGCTGTGGCGGGTCACTAGATGGCAGCGCATTCCATTACCATCATAGGCCTGCCAACACCACAATGACACGCTACTGTAGCACAACTATGCCAACACAGAACCTCATTGCCTGTCTCGGGCAGTCTCTCACTCACTATAGCTCGACCACCCAACCCGCATCCAAGAAAGGACTGGGTCCACCTCCTCGCAAACATCATCCACCACCTTGGCCTCTCCCGTACATTCGAAGGTTCTGACCTCTGCAATGCCGCCTACACGCCTCCCCCCCCCCCCCGGCGGCCTCCCACCATCCAGTACATTGCCCCCATCAGCGTTTGTCCGAAGGCATCACCTCCAGCTCTCCTCCGACAGGACAGCATCAGGTGAATCTCATCCCTCCGAACTCCCTACACACGAGAGCACTACACAGATCGATCGGTCTCACCTGACGGGTCTGCAGGTGCCGCATTCATCAGTGAAGGTCAAGTCGAGACCTCGCGGCTCCCCACGGGAGCCACCACCTATGAGACAGAACCCATCGCCATTCTTGACGCCCTCCGACATGCGCAATCACTCCAGCACAGTTGCATAGTCATCTACACTAATTCGCTCTCGTCCATACACGGCCTCCAAGCACGACGTTTCACTGACTATGTGAACCTGCTGACCTCTATTCACGCTGTGGCCGCCTCATCTCTCATCGTGGGGGTGAGATCCTCCTTCACTGGCTGCCCAGCCACGTCGGCATCCTGGGAAATGAGCGTGCTGACTCCGCAGCACGATCAGCAACCGCCCTACCAGAAACCACATTCCCTCTATTATCCAGCCTCTCACACATAAAATGAGCAGCCAGACAAATCACGCATGACCTTACCATCTCTGCTCATGAAAATCAAGCAGCTGAAGGCTCCACCTGGCTCGCCAGGGCCACTGCATATAAGCCACTCGTACACCCACTACACGTGCCTCACTCGCTCACCACCCATCTTCACCGACTCCGCCTTGGTTACTCATGCCACTCCCAAATCACCCACCTCAACCCCACCCTATGCCCTCATTGTCACCAACTCGATGAGTGGCCCCTGCTCCACTACGTTCTAGACTGCCCAGCCACCACTACCCTCCGTTCCGCCATCCGTGGCAGCCTCATCGGACGCATATCTAGAGCCCACACTGCTGCAGAAATTATTTTCCTTTCTCCTTCCCCAATACTTCTCAGTCTAGTTACTTCCTACCACCCCCCTTCTTAGCCACCTTTCCCCTGAGCATGTACTGCCAGTCCCCCCCATATCCCTACTCACATCAAGCCCATTTCCCTGACGGGCTTCATCTGCCAGTGTCCACTCTTCAGGTGAAGGTGGACGAATCTATAATTATCATCATCATCAGTGATACACTTGGTTTCTCTTTATGACATTTTAGCGTCTGGACATCACCATCTACTTAATTTAACAAACTATATTAGCTCTTCGAACTCGGTCCAGATGTCACTGTCTTAAGTTATAAAACAAACTATCGTAATACCCTTTCAACCTTTTACTAATGTATTCTTACCATTTCCTGACAGTTTTATTTTGTTCAGGGGAGACTTCGAACTCGAGACTGATATTCTTTTTACTTCTTGCTATCAGCACTTCAACAGACGAATATATTCAACTCAGGTGGTTGAATATAGACTTAATTAAACACTCTGGAACGAGGATGCCTTCTTTTCCTTAATACTGGCTACAAACCGGACAATGTAATACATGTTTAGTAACGTAGCTTGTGGTAAACTGATAAATAAAGGTCACAGTCACCTCTTTTGCTTCGCACTGTATCTATCAAAATTCATAATATCAAGTAGTAGCAATAATATAATGAAAAGTCACCGTCCTGCTACGAGAGTTAACACATTCAGTTTGGGCCGTCATATCTTGACTGAACAAATTCGTCAGAGGATGGTGAGAATACTAAAACCAGTAAAGTGCGCCTCTTGGGCGCGTGACGAGCGAGCAAGAGCCATGTTTTCACAGTTTCCCTTTGATATAAGATTATAGTCGGAATCTCCGATATTTACTTGTTAGAGCTAATGCGAAAAAACACAGTGTTATGATGGAAAATCTATTTTAAATTGATTTTGCAACTGAGGCTTTCACGATTTAAGCCGAACACTCCCTCAGAGAACTCGAGATTCCAAGGGGTTCCTACGCCTTTACAGTGACATTTTAGGTGACAGCAAATTATTGAATGAATGTATTACATGAAGAAAGAATTTTAACTCTACTTCACCCGGATGTAATGTTATCAGCTTTTGTTTAGCATGGCATCGGGTTGGGCAGGGCCGCTCATTTCCAGACTTAACTAAGTAAACATCGCTCGCTTGCTCGTAAAAACAGTCTTTGGAGTGAAGGACCTTACTCTTTAGATGATCCTTTATGACCATGAATTCGATGACATTTTTAAAAGTTTAGTTTTGCTGCCATCAAACGATTTTATTCACCGAACGAGAAAGTACCTCCTACTTGAGGGGATAAGGATGGCAACATTAATCATTCCAGTTCCAAGAGTTTCCTTTATGAGACCTATAATTTTCTGATAGTAACAAACGTTAAACCTGGGGAAAAATAAAAAAAGAAAAGAAAAAGCGATTGCAACACTCAACCTCGCCACCGGGAATTAGGGCCAACTATTTGACTTTGGCCTGTAAATTTAGCCTTCTAGAGATCCCTCTCAAAATCAAATTACTTGCCTAGCCCATATCACTTCTACCCATTCAAATGAGATCAAAATTGTTAGCGTTGACTGCCCAGTGACCTTGACACTTAGCCTTTCTCTTTTCTCTTTAACCCCAATTAAATTGTTACCTCTTCATCTTGAATGTTGAGTTGCAACATTATAATAACACTAACTTACGATACAAGTTAGTAAGAAGTGCTATGGAAAGGATGTAAAGCCGTAATACTGTTATAATCTGCAATTAAGTTATGTGATGTTATTGCAAAAGGACTCTATTAACTTCACAGCTACACTGCTATAACGTCTTTATACTGTATGATATATTTTCCTCATCCTGCTCTAGGGTGGGAAAGGGGGTCCGGATATATATATATATATATATATATATATATATATATATATATATATATATATATATATATATATATATATATATATATATATATATATATATTGTAATGCTAGGTGAAATTAGGCTCGACTTCTCGTTCCTATTTCACCTAACGTGGAGCGGGGTCCTCTTTCGAGACCGGAGCTTAGTGTAATAAAGAGAGGCAGGACACAAAAACTCTAGGCAACAACCTTTACACGTACTGTATATTACCACAATCAGACACAGGACAAATCAGCAGATATTACAGCACAATATATAGCAATATAAAACCTTGTCTAGGATATGTGTATCTCGCAGGATACTTGCTTCTCTGATAGTAATGACAACACAATCAATTCTAGTGTATCAAGACTGCAGTAAATATAGGTGCGCGCGGGAGGCGCGGGGGGTAGGATTGAGTCTCACTAGGAGGAGATAGGGGAGGTGCGGGAAGTGACTTGTGACGGCTAGGGGAAAGTTATGGTAATTCTGGAGAGCGGCAGATATTAGCCGTGAAGTTTATATGGTTTCCACTAGCCAAGGGACTTTGGTAATTGATTTATTTCTTGATTCACACTTACTCGGGATATTGGAGTGAGAGAGGGTGGTAAACAAGATTTATGGGTAGCGTGGGGGAGGGAGAGAATACCATTAATACATCCTTTCACAATATTCCTTCACAGTAACTGGGGTATGTCTTTATAGGGGAATCTCCAGGCGGCACAGGCTTATTAATTGTATAATAGGGATGTCACTCATAAGTATAGTCAATCAGATCTTGTTCCACACTCTCGTCCTTTTAACTTCTCACTGTGATCTTATTTACCCCGACATTCACTATATGAAATCACTGCACAATACTTACATTAGGGGAAATCACACTTAACCTAAATCACTTGTGCTACAATATCACACGTATGCATCAGGGGGATAGGCAGGAACATGTCATCGGCGATCCTGCCGGGCTAGGGGCACCGCCAATGCAAGGCGTGCCGAGAGGGCACGGGATAACTCGTGAGGGCGTCCTCTCGCGTCCCGGGCTTCCCATGGCTTTCGGGCTTGGCTCCAGCGTGTGGCCCTCGGGACTGGGGCCGAATAGCTCCAGAAACCCCTGTGATAAGTCCCGGTGTCGTGGGGGCGTAGAGAGATCATGCCCGGGTGTCCTGGGGAGAACCGAGAGAGACTGTGGGCTGCGGTCTCCAGTGTCTAGGGGCGCCGACAGGGGGGAGGGCTGCGGCAGCGACTTCCACTGGGGTCCGTCAGGTGCGTCTGCTCTACAGCCAGGCGTAGGGATCAGAGACCAGGGGAGGCTGTGAGGCCTGTCTGGGTCACTCTGGGACAGGAAGCCTGGGCTCTAGTCTCCTGCCTTGGGGACGTCTCTCCACTCACCTCTCTCTGCACACCCTCGGAGCGACAATAGATCATCTCACGAGGAAGGAAGCGACAATGGGTCGTCTCTACCAAGACACTCTCGGAGCGACCATAGATCGTCTCACGAGGATGGGAGCGACCATAGATCGTCTCTACTGGAGCACTTTCGGAGCAACCATAGATCGTCTCACGAGGATGGGAGCTACCATAGATCGTCTCTACCAGAGGGGCGCCATCTGGAGTGTCTTTTCAACTCCACCCCTAGCTGACTCAACAATTCCACTCCACGAAGGTAGTGTCCTTCTCCTACAGTGGCGACGGCGTGGTGGCTGCATGACACAGGGGCGCACGGCCCGGGCTGACATATGTCGCTGTTGCTGGGAGTGGTGATTACTGGTGGCGGCTACCCCATGGGGTCCGTGTGGGGGTGTCGGCGCATCCTCGGGCATACTGAGCTGTGTTTGGCTTGCCCTGTCATGGGGGGTACTATGGCATTTTTCGGGGGCACTGTTCTTTAAGCCACACATTTTACCACTCTCCCCCTGTAAAAAGTCACGTCCTCGTGGCTGGAGGTGGAACGCTTGTGTGTTGGAGGTGGTGTACACGGGCTGGAGGTGTTGCAGCGTAGTTTGCCAGGCGACAGTGTAGGGGTTCTCTTCTTGTGCTGGGTTGCAGGTGAGGAAGAGTATGGAGGTGGTGGTGGTAGACTGGAGGAGGTTTAGCAGGTGGTGTGGCCCGTGGAGTCTGTGGTTCCAGCCAAGGGCAGGTGCCCATACGGCCCGCTTTACTCTCATCTTGCTTGGTGTGGCTGTCGGTGTGGTTGGGGGCTGAATACTGGATACCGAGGGTAAGGGCCGGGTTTTGTGCCGTGGTAATGCGGCGTTGAGTCTCTGGGGAGTACAGGTAGAGGAGATTTGGGCCTGATGTAGCTTGATGGTGTGAAGTCGTGGAGAGGTGGCCGGTGTAGGGGTGTGTGTGTATCGGGTGGGTGGGCATGGGAGTCATCCAGAGGGGGTGGTGGTGGTGGTTCTGAGGGTGGGTGTGGGTGGGGAAGTAGGCGTGCGATGTGGGCGGGGTCGGTTAGCACGGGCTGTCGCGCGTGTTGGGGGCGCGGTGGAAGGTGAGATCATCGGAGTGGGCGTGCGTAGGTGTGGAGGGGAGAGGGCGGTGGTAGTGGGTTGTTCTGCGGGGGTGGTGGGGTGGGCGGGGCACATGGGCTTGGGTGGAAAGGGTGAGGCGGCGGAGTGAAGGGGTGAGGGTGAGCGAGGTGTGGCGGGTGAGATGTCAGGTGAGGTGCGGGGGGTGGTGGAGGCGGTGGAGGCTGAGATGGTAGGGGAGGTGGAGGGGGATGGCGAGGAGGAAACATAGCACTCGTATGTGGAAGTGACAGGCGGTGCGGGAGCAGGGGGAGGTTGGGGGTGTGGGGTCGGCAGCGGTGGTGAGGTGGCAGGAGAGTTGGCTTGGAGGGTAGGTGGCGAGGAGGGAGTGCAATCTTGTGGCGCCATCCCGGTGTTTGGTGGTGGGGTGGTTTGGGCGGTAGCAGGGTTCTGTGCTAGTGGTGTGGGGTGGGCGGTGGGTACGAAGCTAGGAGACAGTGCGGGTGTGGGGGTGATGGAGGACGGTGTGCGGTGCTGGAACCGTGGTGGCTTGGCAGGGGCTGTGGAGTGGGATATGGCAGGTGGTGTGTGTCGTCGGAGGCGAGGAAAGGTGGGGTGAGGTGTAGGGGGAGAGGGAGCCGGTGGTGGTGGGGAGATGCAGCCTCGCGGGGTTGTCTGAATGTTCAGGGATGGGGCAGTGCAGGTGGTAGCAGGGGGCTGAGCTCGTGAGAGAGTGATGGGTGGTGGGGTGCGGGGTGTGGTGGGTGGCGAGGCATCTGGTGGGGTTATTGGGGACGAGGTGGTGGTCCGTGGGGATGGTGAGGTTGAAGGTGGGGTAGGAATAGGGGAAGGTAGAATAGAAGAGATAGTGAGAAGGGAGGAAAAGGAAAGATAACGTTCCCCCCTGTTGTAGACTGGGGGAGATGTGAGGTGGCCCCCACCGTTACGGTGGGATGCGGGGGCAGTGGGGGGACGCTTTTTGTATTTCCTTTTTTGTATTTTCTTCCCCTGAGGCTTAGGGGAATTTGCGTATGGTGGGGAGGTTTGTAAGCACCCTCGTGTCATTTGGCTGCACTGGGCAGCTTCTAGCTGCTCGCGGATGTCGTGGATCGGGCATCCGTGGTAGCACGGAGAAAATTCCCACGGGTTGACGGTGATGAGGTCAACGGGGAATTGATTTATTTCGCCGATGCCTTGAGGGGTGGCATGGACGGCTAAAAGGCGCCTCATTAAACTGATATCTCTATCCATGTCTCCTGTTGGGTCATGGATGGTGAAGTGTTGTTTCACAACACTTGGGAGTACTCTGAGCAGAGTGTTAAATGTATGTTGATCCCGGGTTTCCTCATCTGCCTCCGGGTGGGCAGCAGTAACCAGGCATCTTGCCTGTATCAGGGTATTATCTAAATCCCCGTCGAATGAAAAACTATCCAATTTGGATAGAGCCACTACTTTCCCCAATGATGGGGTGATGGCTTGTACAGTGAACTTTGTAAAGTTCTGCCAGGTGAGTTCTGGGACGATTTTCGGCGCTATGTTCGCCGTCCTTTTACCCAACAGTGGTAGTGTGACTGCAATATTTTGTTGGTCATTTTTAAAGCCAATATCCAGTAAGGGTTTATTTATTGCCAGATATGTGTGTATATCATACTGGTCGGGGTAAAATTTGGGTAACTGAACGTGCAGTTTAGTTGCCATTTTGCCAAATATTTCCTGATTACCTCTCTTTTACGCCCGGGTCTAGAACCACCACTGGCCACCAGTGTAATGCTAGGTGAAATTAGGCTCAACTTCTCGTTCATATTTCACCTAACATGGAGCGGGGTCCTCTTTCGAGACCGGAGCTTAGTGCAATAAAGAGAGGCAGGACACAAAAACTCTAGGCAACAACCTTTACACGTATATTACCACAATCAGACACAGGGCAAATCAGCAGATATTACAGCACAATACATAGCAATATAAAACCTTGTCTAGGATATGTGTATCTTGCAGGATACTTGCTTCTCTGATAGTAATGACAACACAGTCAATCCTAGTGTATTAAGAGTGCAGTAAATATAGGCGCGCACAGGAGGCGGGAGGGGGGGGTTGAGTCTCACTAGGAGGAGATAGGGGAGGTGCGGGGAGTGACTTGTGACGGCTAGGGGAAAGTTATGGTAATTCTGGAGAGCGGCAGATATTAGGTGTGAAGTTTATATGGTTTTCACTAGCCAAGGGACTTTGGTAATTGATTTATTTTTTGATTCACACTTACTCAGGATATTGGAGTGAGAGAGGGTGATAAACAAGATTTATGGGTAGCGTGGGGGAGGGAGAGAATACCATTAATACTTCCATTCACAATATTCCTTCACAGTAATGGGGGTATGTCTTTATAGGGGAATCTCCAGGCGGCACAGGCTTATTAATTGTATAATAGGGATGTCACTCATAAGTATAGTCAATCAGATCTTGTTCCACACTCTTGTCCTTTTAACTTCTCACTGTGATCTTATTTACCCCGATATTCACTATATGAAATCACTGCACAATACTTACATTAAGGGAAATCACACTTAACCTAAATCACTCGTGCTACAATATCACACGTATTCATCAGGGGGATAGGCAGGAACATGTCATCGGCGATCCTGCCGGGCTAGGGGCACCACCAATTCAAGGCGTGCCGAGAGGGCACGGGATTACTCGTGAGGGCATCCTCTCGCGTCCTGGGCTTCCCGTGGCTTTCGGGCTTGGCTCCGGCGTGTGGCCCTCGGGACTGGGGCCGAATAGCTCCAGAAACCTCTGTGATAAGTCCCGGCGTCGTGGGGGCATAGAGAGATCATGCCCGGGTGTCCTGGGGAGAACCGAGAGAGACTGTGGGCTGTGGTCTCCAGCATCTAGGGGCGCTGACAGGGGAGGGCTGCGGCAGCGACTTCCACTGGGGTCCGTTAGGTGCGTCTGTTCTAGAGCCAGGCGTAGGGAACAGAGACCAGGGGAGGCTGTGAGGCCTATCTGGGTCACCCTGGGACAGGAAGCCTGGGCTCTAGTCTCCTGCTGTGGGGACATCTCTCCACTCACCTCTCTCTGCACACCCTCGGAGCGACAATAGATCATCTCACGAGGAAGGGAGCGACAATAGGTCGTCTCTACCAAGACACTCTCGGAGCGACCATAGATCGTCTCACGAGGATGGGAGCGACCATAGATCGTCTCACGAGGATGGGAGCGACCATAGATCGTCTCTACCAAGACACTCTCGGAGCGACCATAGATCGTCTCACGAGGATGGGAGCGACCATGGATCATCTCTACCAAGACACTCTCGGAGCGACCATAGATCGTCTCACGAGGATGGGAGCGACCATAGATCGTCTCTACCGGAGCACTTTCGGAGCGACCATAGATCGTCTCACGAGGATGGGAGCGACCATAGATCGTCTCTACCAGAGGGGCGCCGTCTGGAGTGTCTTTTCAACTCCACCCCTAGCTGACTCAACAATTCCACTCCACGAAGGTAGTGTCCTTCTCGTACGGTGTTGACGGCGTGGTGGCTGCATGACACAGGGGCGCACGGCCCGGGCTGACATATGTCGCTGTTGCCGGGAGTGGTGGTGACTGGTGGCGGCTACCCCGTGGGGTCCGTGTGGGGGTGTCGGCGCATCCTCGGGCATAGTGAGGTGTGTTTGGCTTGCCCTGTCGTCGGGGGTACTATGGTATATTTCGGGGGCACTGTTCTTTAAGCCACGCATTTTATACAGGGGGGTGGTTGCTTTCTCAGGCAGAGGAACTCCTTGAGAGTGAAATGGCTGGGAAGCATGCCGGCACGTGACTGGCTACAGCATAGCTGGGTCTTTCGGGTGTGGGCAATCAGGCAAGTTAGCTGCCTACTGCGACTGCAACACAATGGCAAGGTGTTCAGGAAGTTAGCCAAAGAAACCTTGATGGACTCTGAAAGAACAATAATGGCCCCCAGTCCCGTGCAGCCCTTAAATGGGCAGGGGGTGCTAAGAATCTCACGGTTGCCTCAGTTACAATCTAATTCCTTTGTCAATGGAAAAAATACAATTAAAATTGGTAACTGGAATGTGAGAACGCTAAATCATGCCGGTAAAATCGATGAGTTAGTGAAGGTTTTTCAAAATTACGGACTTGATATTTGTGCTCTGACAGAAACTAGATTAACTGGAGTCGATAAGTTGGATTTGGAGGATGGTATACGTTTATTGATATCTGGCCGACAGGACGGAATGCATTATCAGGGAGTAGGATTGTTGCTGGGTTGTAAAGCAAATAAGGCTTTATGTGAGTGGGATCCTATAGATGAGCGATTGCTATACGCACGGTTTAAATCAAATCATGGCAACATCAGTCTGTTTGTGTGTTATGCACCTACTAATGATGCACTCGATGAAAGGAAAGACACATTTTATGAAAAGTTGCAAGAAGGAGTAGGAAGGGTACCTAGACATGATGTTTTGATCTGCGTTGGAGACTTTAATGCAGTAATGGGCTGTTCAAATGAGGGATTTGAGGCATGTATGGGTAAGATGGGAGTTGGTAGTAGGATGAGTGAAAACGGAGTGAGGTTTGGAAGCTTCTGTCTAGCAAATGACTTAGTCATCGGGGGCACACTCTTTCAGCATTGCAATATACACAAGACAACTTGGGTGTCGCCGTGTGGAA
>NC_136971.1:32441746-32669246 GCF_032717465.1 Coenobita brevimanus
CATACAAACCACCAGACCAGTGTGAAATATTAATAAATGACTTAGCATATCATGTGAATGGTGAGTATTTGCTCCAGAGCGGCGATATAAGATTATGCGTGGCACTCAGTACTCACGCTCAGGGAAAAGGCTGACTTGTCTATGTTTTGAGTCAAAAACACCACACACACACACACACACACACACACACACACACACACACACACACACACACATATATATATATATATATATATATATATATATATATATATATATATATATGTAACTTGCAATACTTTGGTGATAGAAACTCCGTGTACAAACAGCTAGGTGAGGAGTTTATTACAAGCTCACAGTAAAACAGTCTACCCGACCAGGCTGCCTGATATCAACTAATGCAATAACACCGTCTTCAGGCGTGGGAAAGCATGCTGACCTAGCAAATTTAGTGGGGGCATGTATGCATTGTGGGGGGACATATATACATCGGGGGTAGACATATTGTGGAGGGGGTACACTACTCCCCCGGGTAGCTGAGACGGTGTCTCCTGACACCAGGAGTTAAATGGTGTTTGATTATAGGAGTAAGGCAGGACCGGGGAGGTTTGTACAAAGGATAAGTATGATACAGGGGCAGTAGGGGAGACATGGCCATGTTGAGGGGAGGGAATTAGAAGGATATATACATATAAGATATACAAGGAATAATAGGTACAAATCCAGTAAGGGTCGAAGGTATATATAAACATAATGGGAATTACACAATAATAGTTTGATACATGATAAACAAGGAGTAGATATGAGAGTTCTAGTGTTGTTCTTCCTTCATTTTTTTTTTTTTTTGTATTTTCTGTAGGATACACTGTCACTCAGTAATGCATGAAAGAAATACCATCATTTTCTAGTAGGCAGAGTGCTGTTCACAGTTTGGTTAAATGGTAGATGGCAATGGTAGTCACGGAATGCGAGGGCACTAAGTACGGGGAGTTTCTACGTCGTGTGTAGGGCGTACTATGCCTGTAGCGACTCTGATTTCCTGGAGTCGATGTTCCATTTTTCTGACACAACAATGCACTGCACAGATGATGAGTAGAAAACCTATGAAAGCGATAACCACAGGGGGAAACACAACTGTTGGATGAACCCATGAACGGCTGAAGGCCAGAGAAAATTGATCCATAATGAAATCACTGTTATTAAGGAAGGTGAGCATGCGCAAGTGAGGGGAGGTGATGGTAATGTTGGCAGATGGTAGGGTTGAAGGCATGGCGATTGGTTGAAAGATGTCATAGGAATGTTTACGAACAGCTTGGTGATAGCGAGTGGCGTAAGTGATGACGGACTCTGATTTGACGGTACAATAGTCAGGTGCTTTGTAGAGACCACTAGCGGGGACGGAGCGAACGGAAGAACCAGGACACATGATTGTGACAGAGATGGGAACAGCAAAGAAGAAGTACTGGACATGGTTGAGGTGAGCATGGTGGACCGGGAGGTCAGGAGCTGGGACAAAAGAACAGGCCGAGTAGATGGAATGGTTGCGAACTAAAGCAGACTCACAGGGTGTAGCACTGCTAGGGAAGATAGCGAAAAGGTGGGCAGCACAGAGACGAGAGGTCGGAGTAAGGGAGGAACATTGCTGGAGGTCTGTGGAAAAAAAAGGAAGGCAACGGAAAGATGATCATGGGAGAGGAGGAAATATTCTGAAGGAACAGATACCTGTAACAAGGAGTTATTGAGGCGGAAAGGGAAGGGAATGATGTGGAAAAGGTTAAAGGTTATGGCAGAACGGAGAGGAATATGGACGACAACGTATGTAGTGAGAAGAGTGGCTTCGAGAACAGGATAATAATATTCAAGGGAGGAGTAAGGGAGGACTGGGGAGAGACCGAAGGTGGAGTGAGCCCATTTCCAGGACAGAACGGAGAGCTGAGACAGGTACTAAGTCGGCAGTGACACGTCCATTGATAGCATCGACCAGGATACGAACCAAGGTAGAGACTTGAGACAGGACTTGAAACGGCCAGTTGGAGATTATCCATGTTGAGTTTGAGGTAGAAGAACTGAGAGATAACGTTGAGATCTGAAAGGTGGCGTTGTAAGATATCGGTGAAATTGTTTAGAGTGGACGTGACTTCATTGAGTTGGGTTGTGAGCTTCTGTAACATAGTGTGGTGGATTTTAATGACTCGGCGTTGTGATTCTAGGGCTGAAGCTAAATGAGTGAGATCAGATTTGAAACCAGAAATGTCACAGGCTGTAGCAACGCCAAACAAGCCACTCAGAATCTCACCGCCGAAGTCGAAGAGACCTCGTTTCACACAAGAACGACCCACGGGAGTCTGAATGGAAAATGTGTCATTGAGCTCAGTGAATCTATTACTTATGTATTGCAATTGCCAGGAGAGTGGGAGGAAAAGGTTATAGAGATACTCATTCGGGTTGTGTGTCCCCATGAGGGCCGTGAGATGGTTCCTGATTCCGTGGAGCTGGTGCGCGTAGGCAGGTAGGGCAATGGCTACGTCGGCCAGGGGCGCAAGATCGTAGCGCAAGGAGACCTCGCCTCCTGAGCCGACCAAGGCCCCGGGACGTACTCCACCATCGTCCTGACCTGACCCAGACCCCAGGAGGGTCAGCACTGCCAGCAGGGAGAGTGCTAACATTGTACCTAGAAAATCAGGGTAGAGTTAATGGGGGAGGTCTTGAAGAGGTTGATGGGCAGAGCGTAGTTTGGCCCGATATTGACTGGTTGATGAATGAGCAGGTGGAGATGGAGGTGAAGGAGACTGAGGGATAGGTGGAGACAAGGTAGACTGAAGGATGGGAGGAGGGGAAGAGGGGGCAGGAGATTGTGTAAGTGACTCTTCCAACACGAGGCCACGGGGTGCTAGCTTTAAGTCATCGACGTGGACCCATCTGGTGTCCCTAGTGGACAGGTCCTGGAGGTGAAATTTGTTGCCTTGTTGAGTGAGGACGCGGTAGGGCCCTGTAAATTTGTCATCCAACTTAGAGGAACGCGTATGGGAATGAGCAAAGACAAGATCGCCTACACTGATAGTGATAGGAGAGGTGGACTTATGTTGGCGCTGCAGCATGTCCTCCTGAGAGGAAGCCAAAGTGGATTGGACATACTGGTGGATTGTCTGGAAGTTGGCCAATTTTAGTTTAACATAATCATCCATGTTGTAGATGGGTTCTGGCTTTGAGGATAAGAGAGAGTATGGGAGGTCCTTGTCAAAGCCAAAGAGGACGAAGAAGGGAGATTCAGCAATGGATGCATTGATGGAGCTATTGATGGAAGATGCCACTTGGGGAATCCAGTCATCCCAGGACGAACTATGGGAGCCTAGATGTCTGAGGCACTCTAAGATTTTACGGTTGTGGCGTTCTACAAGGCCATTGGAAGCCGGATGGTTAGGCACGACATTGCACTTACTGATATGAAAGTAGCGACAGATCTCTTCGAGAAGGCTATTGTTGAACTCTGTACCGTTATCAGTAAGAATGGTATGAGGGGTACTGAACGGGCAAATTACGTGATCTACAAGGGCTCGTGCAACGCTCTTCGCGGTCTTGTCGGAGAGGGGAACGAGGACACAGTAGCGGGAGAAGTGGTCGACCGCTACGAACAAGTACTCAGCGCCAGATTCTGTGAGAGGTAGTTTTAAGAGATTGATTGAGACAGTTTCCCATGGTCGTGATGGGATTGGGTATTGTAAGAGAGGTGCTGGTAAGCCGGTTGATCCTTTGTGGCGGTGGCAGGAGAGGCAAGAGTCACAGTGGGCATTGATATCGCGGCGCATGGTTGGCCAATAGTATTTGAGACGTGCTTGGCGCAAGCATCGGTCTTTACCTGGATGGGAAGCTTGAGGAGTATTATGAACAATATGAAGAACCTTTGGTATCAGGGCAGTGGGGACAACAAGTTGGCGTACTTCGCGACTGGGCATATCTTTGCCTGTTAGCAGTGTTTTCCTGTACAAGAGATCATCATCTAGCATGAACTCATCTAGTGATACTGGCAGAGTAGGTAAGGTCGAGGCATCGCCAGATTCTAGGAAATAAATGACTTTGGACCACATGGGGTCTTGGCGCTGAAAGTTTCAAACAACTTCTGACGTTAGTGTAGTGTTTTCAGTTACTTCAGGCTGTAGTGATGTTATAGCTGCTGCTACGTGACGTGAGAGTGCGTCTGCGACTACATTCAACTTGCCTGGTACATATTGAAAAGTGGGATTAAAGTCCTGGATGATGACAGACCATCTAGCTAGTCTACCTGTTAGGTTGCGATTCTTGAACAAATCACATAGTGGAAGGTGGTCTGTTTGGATATGCACTGGATAACCATAGACTATATCTCTGAAATGTTTCAAGGACCAGATTACCGCTAGTGCTTCGAGATCTGTGACACTGTAGTTACGTTCAGCGGTTGTAAGGGTGCGACTAGCATACGCTATTAAGCGCTTCCTTGATGCTTCATCGAGTTGCATCAAAACGGCACCAAGTCCAGTGCCTGAGGCGTCTGTGCAGAGAAGGAAGGGTGTGGTATAATCAGGGAACGCTAGAATAGGGGCATTTATACAAGAGCTGTCTTTAGCTTTTGGAAAGCCTGTGACTGGTCGTTAGTCCAAACAAAGGGCACATTCTGCTTGAGTAAGTGGGTCAGAGGAGCGGCGATCTGCACGTAATTCCTGATAAAGCGACAATAATAGCCACTGAGGCCCAGGAAACTTCGTACAGTGTCGGTAGTGGTAGGTTCTGGGAAGTTAATGATCGCCTTAGTTTTATCCTCATTAGTATGAATGCCTTGTGCATCTACGACATGGTCTAGGAATTTGATTTTCTTTCACAGGAAGTCACATTTACTGAGATTGACTTTCAGGCCTGCGAGCTGGAGGCATTCAAAGACTTGCTGGAGTTTGGTAAAATGATCAGGGATGGATTTACTCACAGCAATGATATCATCTAGGTAAGCAAAAAGAGAGTGTCCCATCATACCGCTGAAGACTGGATAAGTCGCATGAACACGGAAGGAGCATTTCTCAGACCAAAGGGGAGTCTCTTAAACTGAAAATGTCCGGAAGGGGTGCTAAAGGCTGTGACTGGGCGAGAGGACTCTTCCATTTCGACCTGCCAGTACCCGCTGAGGAGGTCTAAAGATGAAAAGACTACGTTATTGTCACCAAGGGATTCTAGCAAATCAGTGAGGACAGGTAGCGGGAAACGGTCTGGAACGGTGACAGAATTGACCTTACGATAGTCAACTACTGGTCTAAGGTTGCCGTCCTTCTTTGGTACTAAGAAAAGTGGGCTATTCCATGGACTGACGGAGGGTTCAATAATGTCCTGGTCTAACATGTTCTGTACCATTTGATCTGTTTGCTTTCTCTGGCTGTGAGGCAATCGATACGCTGGTATGTAAATCGGCTGAGTTCCTGGGAGTAGTTCAATCGTATGTTTGACAAGGTCTGTTCTACCCATCGGTTCACCGGGTAAGGCAACCACGTTTCTGTACGAGGTCAGAAGGTCAAGGAGTTGAGGCGTATTTTCTGGGAAATCTGTGCAAGTGAGATGTGAGAGCATATCGGGTGAATGCGTCGGCGCAGATCCCGTACAGTTAATAGTACATACACCGATTGGCGTATCATCAGTCTGAATAGTAGGAATTGAGGAATCCTGGCACACCTTTATGGCCACTGGGTATACTAGGAAGTCTCCAATCTTTACACCACTTTTAAGTTTTAGTGGAGCATTTGTGACATTGAGCAAGTACAGGTAGCATAAACTGTCCTCTAAGACTGTACACCACGCTGACTCATAAGTCAAGCCATTCACACAACACGTCTCAGGTAGGGTTAGTACATCCACTCCTTCTTTTGCACCAGCAACACAAACAGAAACTTTGGTGAACTCATGCGGTAACAAAATTGTGCACGTATTCGTTACTGCACGTTTCGTCTCTGCGTGTTGGAGATCATTCAGACTGTGTGAGGTAGGTAACTGAGACATGTCTGAGTCAGCGATAGTGTTGTCGGGAGAGGATGTAAGAGCCATGTTCGAGGGCTGGGATGATGTATCAGGAGACATTGAGGAATTTATGTCCTTGCTCGCAGTCAGTAAAGGAATGATCTCTGTATTCTCAGATGATGATAGTGGTGGTTTGGGCTGAGTTGGACTTTTTGGTAGTGATAGGGACAGAGGTAATTGAAGGACTGATTTGATCGTAAGAACAGGACGGGGACATTCCATAGTGTAAACCGGGAATCCAGAAATGTCTATACTACCACAAGCAGCTAATAATGCAATGGAATGTTGTGCCATGGTGGAGAAACCAATAAGGGCATCTGCGGGATACTGCAAGTCATTAGTGACATGAAATTCAATGAGGATAGGGGGCAAATCTCTGTGGAGTTTGACTTCAAGGGTGACTCTTCCCTTAACTTTAAACTCTGAGCCGTTAACACCACATAGGCGAATGTCTGGTGGTTCTAGGAAACTGACGTGGTTGTGATGGCGAGGAATAATTTGTAAGGAATTTTCGGAGATGAGATTTACTATAGATCCTGTGTCCAAGAAGAATGACGTTGGTATGTCATGACTGCTTCCGAGAATGACTAAACCCGAGGATGTTATGGGACCTACATGGCGGATGGGGAGTTGGGTTTCTGGTTCTACGTGATATTGGTCCGATACGGGCGCGGCGCTTCCCCCGACTGTGGGCGGTTGAGGTAACGACATTCCTCAGTGGTGTGAGTCGTGCTTGATTTGTGGTATTTGCAGTGTGGACGACGTGAGCGGGAAGGCGTACGCTGTCTGGTTTGGGAGTGAGGACGTCTGTATGTACGGTCGCAACTGGATGCTCAATGTCCAGGATGACCACAGTACCAGCAAAGAATCGAAGATTGTCTGTTCCGTCAGGCGCTAGATTGATCACGACCTGCGGTAGGAGAGCGATGTGTGGCAGGTCTGCTGCGTGTGGTGGGACGGGAGCGAGATTGGTCTGGGGTAGTGGAGGTGTGACAGACTGAGGAGGCCAAGGGTTGGGTGGTGCCCTGACGCGTGTAGTTCGAACCTGCTCTTTCATGAATGGCTTTAGTGACCTGAATAATTTTATCTCCTGGATTGAAACCGATTTCCAAGGCTAGCTCTCGCTGTTTAGGAGTAAGCCAGTGAAGGAATCTGAGGTAACCCATTAAGTCAGCAAAGTTGGTGAGTGAAAGCATGGGAACGCCATTCTTGTCTTCTAACCATTTCGTGCCTACCAGTAATTGGAGCATCTCGCTACTAGTTGCTTTCATGGCGGCGGCAGCTTCGCGGAGCTTGGCATATTGCGCTGGGACGCGCAAGTCCTCATCTAGTTGGTTTAGGGGATTAATGAATCCCATGAGAGACGCGGTATTTGAATGCTGGCAACAAAGGCTGATGAGTTCCGTACGAAAATCAGCAAAGGTACGAATGCTATCGAAATGTCCTGCACGGATCGCGGATCCGATGTCTGATTTACCGTGATGCAAGTGTCCGAGGAGGTAAGCTACTTTGAGCGATTCCTCGGTAATTTGTCTATTATTTATTTCTATTTCGACTTCTCTGAGGAAATCATAGACAGACCAAGTTGGGTCCTGGCCGGTAAATTTGGGACGATTGGCATCGTCGAGATAGATAGACTGTGGAGGGTTGGCCATGGCTGGAAGTGCAGAAGTGGCAGCAGGAGAGGTGTGGGAGAGAGAGAAGGTAGTGGCAGTTAAGGGCGAGCAAGACGGGGTAGGAAGGGAGGCAGGAGAAGTAACGACAGTGGAAGGAGTAGAGGAAGAAGAAGGGAGAGTAGAGGCAGGAGTAGAGGAGGAAGTATCTGGATTTACGAGGGTAGGACGGGTAGTAAGTGATTCTGTGGGAAGTGAAACGGGAGTCTCAGGTACAGGGCGGTGGTACTCTTTGCCACTTCGTAAAGGAGTGATTGTGTTAAAGTCGGCAAACGGGGTATGAGCAGGTGATGTTTCCGGGTCGAGAGGGCTGGTGGTAAGCGGTTGACGTGGAAAGTATGACATTTAATGCGGCAATGGAAGATGAAAGGATGAAGATGGATACGTAGGTGGAAATGTATAAATAACAATGAGAGAATGGAATACACTAGGTGCGAAAATATGAATGAAGGTGCGGGCATGGATGGTTTCAATAAAATGCGAAGGATGAGATGGATAATAAATAACGTAGGTGAAGATGAAAACGGGGTAATGGAAATGAGATGGAATATTTACAATAACCAATCTGTAGAGAAAATCGAGGATAATCTCTAGAGAAAGGAAAGATATACTATAGTTACACAGGAGAAACGGGAGTGTCGAGATGTATGACGTGCAGGGTGGCTGGGCGTAGCTGGGCTGGGGCGGGGCGGGGCGGGGCGGGGCGGGGCGGGGCGACGGGGCGGGCTGGGGCGGGGCGGCGGTGGAGAGACAGCTGGGCGGAGAGGAGAAGAGACGCCGCGATGAATCACCGGCAGGGAGTGGCGGTCTTAGGAGGCGCCGTAATGCAGACCAGATGCGGGCGACGGCGGAGGCCGGTGGTGGGTGGTGAGGCAGATGTTGGCGCAAGGCAGGTGTAGAGCTGGGGAGTCGCAAATGCAGAGAATGGTGGTGGGCAGGCAGCGGGCAGACAGTGATAAGTGGCACCGTGGGGGCAGGAGCTATGATGAGTCCGGAACAGGTGCTGGGAACAGGTGCAACAGGGGCGTAGGTCGGTGACGGCAACACGTGCGGTCAGGAACAAGGCGTATCGGTGCGGTTGTTGGAGAGGTGAGCACTGGTGAGAAAAATGGTACACGCGAAAAGCACAGCCAAGGTATGACACCACTAGAGGCACGGAGGAGGGGCGAGGCTGGCAGATGCGAGACGTCGTGTAGCTTGTTGTATCACTAAAAATCCAAGGAGGCGGTCAGAATGTGATGGTTCGAAACACCGCTGCTACCAAATGTAACTTGCAATACTTTGGTGATAGAAACTCCGTGTACAAACAGCTAGGTGAGGAGTTTATTACAAGCTCACAGTAAAACAGTCTACCCGACCAGGCTGCCTGATATCAACTGATGCAATAACGCCGTCTTCAGGCGTGGGAAAGCATGCTGACCTAGCAAATTTAGTGGGGGCATGTATGCATTGTGGGGGGACATATATACATCGGGGGTAGACATATTGTGGAGGGGTACATATATATATATATATATATATATATATATATATATATATATATATATATATATATATATATATATATATATATATATATATATATATATATATATATATATATATATATATATATATATATATATATATATATATATATATATATATATATATATATATATATATATATATATATATATATATATATATAGATATAGATATCCATATATATATATATATATCCATATATATATATATATATATATATATATATATATATATATATATATACAGTATATATATCCATCCATCCATCCATCATCCGATCCTACATTACCCCATGAGGAGCGTAGAAGCCCGGGGCTAGGCAGTTGGTCCCGACATTTAAGATGAGAGTGACCAGCCTCACTCATCCCTGAGTGGCATTACATGAGCAATCAACCCCAACTACCCCTTGGATATAAACCTTCACCGGCTCAATCCGATTGGAGCACAATAATTACCCACTAAACCACCTGGCGCCAAAATTTGGTTATATGGTTACCACCCAGCTTAGTAAATGGTTTCCTGATGCACAGGAAACCATTTGGCTTGTCACTCAGTGTAGAGTCACACACAGGCTGATTGAAGTGGAAAGAATGAAGGAAAGAAAGACAGAAGAGGGAGTGTAAAGTCACCCGTAGGCAGAAGGACAAGGAAAGAATGAAGGAAAGAAGAAGAGAAAGGAAGGAAAGAAGGATGGAGAGGAAAGGGCAGACACCCGAGAGCAGCACTACATCGAGTGAGTGGAAGGTGAGCGCCCCCACCTACCACAAATATATATATATATATATATATATATATATATATATATATATATATATATATATATATATATATATATATATATATATATATATATATACAGGGTATACTGTATATATATTTAGAGAGAGAGAGAGAAAGAGAGAGAGAGAGTATTACAGAGAGAAGGGAGGGAGATAACTAAATTGTACGACATAAATGATGCATGGAAATTCCACCAGTGTTGTATCCAGTGCGAGTAAATAGAGTGAAGGAGATATAAGGCCTCACGTCCAGCCTCGTAAATTGGAAGATACTGGCTGCTGAGAGAGCACCTGCGGCTTCCAGTTTCCTTAGCCATTAAAAAAAAAGTATTATAGTTGGATGAAGACATTTCCCAGAATTCCTTCATTAGCGATATATTCTGCTTATCTAGAAAGCGCCCAGAGAGCGTATACCTCCACCAATGCCATTGCCATAAAAAAGGATCCGGATCCGGATCCGCCTCCAAATTTAATCAGTTCTTTCTTGGCCCATGGCTCACCTTTCCACAAAATTTCATTGAAATTCGTTTAGAACTCTTGGAGATATCATGCGGGATACTCCCCCCAAATTAATCATTTATTCCTTGGCTCATGGCTCACCCTTTCACAAAATTTCATCACAGTCTGTTCATAACTGTTTTAGTAATCCTGCTAACAGACAGACAGACAGACAAACAAACAAAGTCAGGGCAAAACATAACCTCCTTGACGGAGGCAATTAACTTTATTCCTTTTAAATAGGAGACATCTATTTTAGTTCATACATGGTATCTCCAGGTGATTTTATTAAGATTTTTTACTTAGAAAAGTCTTTACTAAGTCAAATTAAATAGTTGAGACAGCAGCAATACCAGAAAGCACTTAGAGAGCGCTTACCTCCCCCAATACCATTGCCATTAAAAAGGATCCGGATCCGTATCCGCCCTCAAATTTAATCAGTTTTTTCCTCACGCATGGCCCACCTTTCCATAAAATTTAAATGAAATTCATTGAGAGCTTTTGGAGATATTGTACGGGATACTCCGGACCTGGATCCACCCCTTAATCAGTTCTTTCTTGATCCATTGTCCACCCTTCCACAAAATTTCAAATAATTTCATTGAAAGCTTTTGATATTGTGGGAGATACTCCGGATCCGGACCAAAATTTAGTCATTACTTTCTTGGCCCATGACCCACCCTTCCACACAATTTCATCAAAATCCCTTCATAACTCTTAGAGTAATCCTGCAAACAAACAGACAAACAAACAAATCAACGCACTGTAAAACATAACCTCCATGGCGGAGGTAATAGCTACCACTGTCAAGTTAGAGGTAAATAGCCTTTTGCGTTTTGCATTTGTTTAATATGAAATACTGAGGTGTGATCTGCAGTGTATATCGCTGAGGGATATGTGTTAAGAAATATTCTAAGTCAGGGAAAAAAGGCGATCCGATGACTCCTAAGCCGAATTAATTATGGTCACGTAGTCTATATTTTATTTTTGCTATAAGCAGACGCTTTATTACCCGTACCCGCCCCGGAGGGGCTCAGGGAAGGGTATTGTTTTCATTCGGTTTGTCTGTTTGTTTTTTTGTTTCTCTTTGTCTGTCTGTCAGTAACAACTTTACTCGAAAACTACTTGTGCGATTTTGACTAAAGTTACAGGGATGATGGGCTATGACCTTCTGATCCCCTGACTGAATTTTAGGCCAAACTGAAACAAGACCCAGCCTGTAAGGCAAGGGAAAAAAAAAAAAAAGAGAAAAAAAAGAAAACGGGGGCGGGTAAAAATCGTTTTCTCGCCACAACTTTCAAATTCGTCATATCGACATGAAACAAAACCTAAAGGTGCATCTTTCAAATCTGCATCCTATAATATGTCTCATTACATCAGGGGGGTCACCCCCTAGTTAGCGGTACGGGGGTCAATGTCAGGTGGGTCGGGCCTAAAATTTCAAATGGGCATAAAATCATCAGTTTTCACCCGACATCTTTGACTAGATACCCTGTTGTGTTTAAACGTCAGAACTAAAATGACTGCCGGGGACGGGTTTGCTGTGCCTTGACACCTTTTCTTGTTCGGTTGTAGAGAGAAAATTTAAAATAGGGTAGGCAACTATAGCCTTCATCAATCCCTCCACTCTTGGGGCTCTCTTAATCTGAGTGAAGTCGTGTCGTAATACCAAGAATTATGTATAAAGAATTTTTCTCATGGTAGGCGGTGGCGACCATCATCTACTCACATGATGTAGTGCTGCCTACTTCTTCCTTCACATTTATCATTCTTGTTCTGTGTCTGCTCCCCCTCTCTTCCAATTTCTCCCATTTTTCCTGTCACTTTTTGTTACTCTTCTTTCCTTTTCAGGTGGCTTTACATTGGATGACAAGCCTAATGGTTTCCTGCAAGCCAGGAAACCATTTACAGTGCTGGGTGCTAACTATCTAACTAACCCACATGTGTTCCCTCCGCGTCAACAAGTGGGTTGGCGGAGGGTTTGTGCACCTCCTCGTAAAACCAATAATTCGAAGACAAACGGCCATCCTTTACGGGATTCTGGCGTCTGATTATAGTTAGATAGACAGATAGATTTATTTGGGGTAAATGAGCTAAAGTTGAAATAAAAAATCTGATAAATAAATTTCTCCCGGAAGTTTCTCTGCTGCGAGAAAGTGAGTTTCTGGAAAAACTAAGATCAATGGAAAGGCTAGCAGAGAAGAGGGATAATTCGCTTAATTCGATACTCTCACGGAAAGCTAAAGGTCTTAAGGTCACGGACTACCTTGCTACTGAGATGCTGCTATCTTGAGAGAGAGAGAGAGAGAGAGAGAGAGAGAGAGGGGGGGGGGGATGTGGGTATGAAGTAATATGTACTGTACGTATTGTAACTGACTGACTGACTAACATGTTGATTGACGAACGCAGGAAAAAAAAAAGTGTGTGTGTTCTTACCTAATTGTTCTTACCTAATTGTATCTTTACAGGAATGAATCAAGCTCGTACTGTCCCGTGTCTTAAACCATATTTATCGTACATATCCTTAAATTTGTGAATTGTTTTGGCACACACTATTTCATTCGGTAGTGCATTCCATTGATCAATTGCTCTGTTTGGGAAACTGAATTTCCTTACGTCTTTATCACCTCTCTTCTTATGCAGTTTTTTGCAGTGTCCTCTTGCTGATGCTTCTCCATATGTTAAGTAATCATTTATGTCTATTTTCTCCTTTCCTGATATGCATTTATATAGCATTATCATGTCACCTCTTTTCCTTCTATCCTGTAGTGTTGGTAGATTCAGTTTATTTATTCTTTCTTCGTAGCTTAGGTCCCTTAAGCTTGGTATCCATCTTGTAGCGGCCCTTTAAACTTTTTCAATCTTCTCTATGTGCTTTTTGAGATGAGGACTCCAGACTACTAATGCATATTCCAGGGTTGGTCTAATGAATGATGTTATTATCCTTCTTAGCATGTCTTCATTTATGTATGTGAATGCTATTCTCATATTTGCAAGCAGTGTATACATGCTCCGTACCTTCTCGCTGATGTGGTCAGCCGGAGATAGTCTGTTATTGATAATCACACCTAGGTCTTTCTCTCTTTCTGATGTATATAGGGTTTTGTTTCCTAACTTATAATCCCAATCAGGTCTTTTTCCACTTTTACCAAACTTGATTACATGACACTTGTCCACATTGAATTCCATTTGCCATGTACTACTCCATTCATGAAGTTTATTTAATTCTTCTTGTAGCTCTTTACAAGAGTCTGTGTTAGTAATTCTCCTTTGTATTTTTGCATCATCTGCAAACATATTCAGATAGCTCTCATTTCCAGTGTTACTGTTTATATCATTTATATACACTAAAAACATGATTGGTGCCAGCACTGAACCCTGTGGTACTCCACTAGTCACTTCTTTCCATGATGAGTAGTTTCCTCTTAGTACTGTCCTCATTTCTCTTTTTATGAGAAAGTCTTGCATCCAACAAAACAGTTTGCCTCGAATTCCTCCTTGATGGTACAGTTTCCATAAAAGTCTTTGGTGTGGTACTGTGTCAAAAGCTTTCTTGAAATCTAAATAGATACTGTCCACCCATCCTTCCCTTTCCTGTATTGTGTTTGTTACTCTGTCATAGTAGCTCAACAGATTAGTAACACATGATTTTCCTTTTCTGAAACCAAACTGTCTTTCTGTTATCATACTGTGTTCTTCTAGATGATTTACCCAAGCTTTTCTTATAAGTTTTTCTAATACCTTGCTTACAACACTGGTCAGTGATACTGGTCGGTAGTTGAGTGGATTTTGTCTATTTCCTTTCTTGAATAAGGGGACAATATTTGCTTTTTTCCAAATATCTGGTAGTTTACCTTGACTCAAGGATTTCTTGAAAATTAAAAATAATGGTTTACATAACTCCTTTGCACATTCTCGTAATACCCAACATGAAATTTCATCAGGACCACTTGCTTTTCCTCTGTCTAATCTACTTAACTCCTCCTGTATTACTTTTTCTGCTATTTGTATATCTGGTAGTATGTGTGGACGTGCGTTTTCCACATAGTCCCTCTCAAAAATTTTTTCTTCTGTAAAAACTAATTGGAAATTCTTATTTAGTGCTTCACAAATATCTTTCTCTTGTGTATAAGTGATTCCCTCGTCCGTAATGGATTGTATTATATCTTTTACTTTAGTTTTGCTTCTGATATAGCTGTAAAACAGCTTTGGTTGATCACTACTTTTATTTATTATATCCTCCTCAAACTGTTTTTGGGCTTCCCTCCTTATTCTTGTATAGTCGTTTCTTGCCTGTTTGTAATTATTGTACGCCCTTTCACTATTGTGTCTTCTGTATCTATTCCACAACAAATCTCTTCTTTCTTTTGATTTTTTACATTCTGTATTGAACCATTTCTGTATTTTCTTATCTGCTTCTTTGTGCTGTGGGATGTACTTCTGGACTCCTATTTCATAAAATTCACAGAATTTTTTATATACAGCATTTAAATCTTGTTCTCTAAGCTCATTTTCCCAATCAACTTCTAAGAAATACTTCTTTAGGTCTTGATAATTTCCCTTTTTATAGTTTAGGCTCTTTTTGTAACTATCATTGCTGTTTACTATGTCATATGCTATCCTGAAGTTATAGTTTAGTACTGCATGATCGCTTTTGCCGAGTGGAGGGTGATATATTAAACTGTCAATATCATTTTCTTGCCTTGTAAATATTAGATCTAGCACTGAAGGTACATCAAGTCCTCTTTTTCTGGTGGTTTCCCTCACATGTTGCGTTAAGAAAAACTCTTGTACGAGATCCAGGAGCTTTTGGTCCCAACAGCTTTCTTGGCTATTTATATCTAGAGTATTCCAATTTATATTTGTATTGAAGTCCCCAGTTAGTATAATTCTTTCCGATTTCTCTTCCATTTTATGTAGCAATGATCTTACACTCTGAACTGTACTCTCTGCCAGGTCCTCATATTCGTCTCTTTCCCATGTGTTTGATCTGGGTGGCATGTACAAATTGGCTACAATTACTTTACCTTCAGATGTGTCGATCTCTACTGCAATCAGTTCTACTTGTGATGGTATATCTAGTTTTATTTCCTTGACTTTTAGATTTTTCTTAGTTAATATTATAATTCCTCCTCCTTTTTTTAAATATCTGTCTCTTCTCCATATATTGTATTCCTCTAAGTTTAGTATGTCATTTGATATCCTTGGTGTTAATTTTGTCTCAGTTAGGCATATTATTTGTGGTTCATTTTCTCTGACATAATCATTCATCTCTAGTAATTTAGATACCATTCCATCCACATTTGAGTACATCAACTTTATCATCTTGTTTATATACTTGTCCTGACATGGTTCTACTACCTTCCTCCTTTTTCTTCCATCCTGTTTGTGTACCACTTTCGTACCTGCAATCCTATTACTTTGTAAAAAAATTTCTTCTTGTCCTCTTCTGATCTTCCCTCATTTTTTGTTTTTGCTTCCTCCCTTTTCTCTTTCAGTAATTCCATTTCCTCTTGTGTTAGGCATCTTTTTATCCATACATTTTTTAACTCTTCTTTTTCCTTAAGATTCTTCGCATTTTTTAGTATCTCTTCCACAGTGTTTACACTCTGGAAAGTCACCTTTAGAGGTCTTGTCTTGCTTTTCTCGTATTTCCCTAACCTTTTGTGTTCCTCTATGTCTTTACTACAGATTTCCTCTGATACTTCTTTCAGTAAGCTCATTACATTTGCCATCTCCTTTTTGTCTCTTGTGATCTTGTTTTTAACTTCATCCTCTTCTATACCAGTGATTACTATTGATTTGTTTATCTCTACTGAATCTCTGACTAATTTTGGATTGTTTTGGATTATTCTTTTCACTTCCTTTTTAATGCTTTTTTCCTCCACCCTTGCTTCTAAGTCTTTCTTTACTTTCACCATTTCTGCATACGTGGTTTCTACATCATTTTTGTAGCTTTGCACAGCTTCATTTACTTGTGTTATCTTCTCCTCAATATCACTGCTCTGGTCAATAAGACTGCTAACTTGCCTAATTGTCTCTGTGTCATTTTTAAACTCTTCCATAACACTCTCGTGATTGACTACTGTACTTGCCATTTCACTAATTTTCTTCCTAAGTGTACTCAATTCCACGGTTAGTTCACTGATGGTTGTGTCTTTCTTATTGGCCTCCCTTCCTAGTTTTTCTATTTCTTCCTTTTGCAAGTGCATCTGCTTCTTTATTTCATCAATTTCATTTTTGAAAGCCATTTCTAGTTTGTTTACACGTTCTGCCAGTCTATTGTGGGTCTCTACTTCAACCAGTTCTTGGTAGAAATCATCATTTTGCTTTTTACCTTTATCCCTTTTCTTTTCCAAATTTGTTTTACTGAAGTATGTATCCATTTTGCAATACTTAAAGTGCAAAGTGTGTGTGTGTGTGCGTGTGTGTGTGTGTGTGTGTTTTACCTGACGATTTATCTAATGTCTGTCTTTTTCAGTGTCAAGTTTCATCCATATTTGGGTTGTATTTATTCTTTAATGGTCTGGATTGTCTTAGGTTGAGTAAAATCGTCTAACGTTTGCTGGAATATAAATCAATGAAATATCACGGTCATATTCGGTGGTTAGAGGTTTGACGACATATTCACTGCTACTTGTCTTTTCATTTTGTTTCCTCTCTGACTTTATACCTGGTCACTTCATATTTCATTCAGCTATTTGCTCTTGTTTTGATATACGGGTTGGTTCCTATATTGTGCCTCTCTCTGTGCAGTAGGGACGGCCCAGTCTGACGGTTTGATGAACGTAGACATTTAGACCGCTTTGTGAAATTAATAATAAAGAATGCCAGTATACCCGAGGGAATGCATGATGGTCTTCACACAGCTGTGGTACACTGCTATTCCTCTGGGCAAATTGCAGTGATGATCAATGAATGTACAAAAACATAAGACCCCCAAATTTGTGTTTAAGTGGTTTGTTTGCTCTTTGACCGTATAATTTCATTTCAACACCGAAATATATATATATTTTCAAATTTACAAAGGTGTCTGCGGAGATTTAACTAGGGAAATTTTTCTCGAGCTTTGAAGCGAACTGTTGAAGAAGTAAAGGAATGGCACCAAACTGAAAGTATCTGGGCGAGAGAAGAAACTGAGCAAATGTTATAGATGTATTCATAGTGTGCAGACCTAGCGCTGTAATGGACGGGCATAGAAATAAAAAATAAAAAATACCATACTCTGTCCGGCAGGAAATGATGCAGAGCAGACATGGATGACGCTGACAATGCCATGCCCTCCAACAACAAATAATGTGATATTATTGACGTGCGGTGTTCAGCGTTTAGACTTGCTCTATCCTGCAATGACACAATTGTTGGTTTGTTATTGTTGTTGTTTTAATTTGTGACATTCAAACAATTTTATCGGTTTTCGGGATATCCCTTGTCTTGAAGGGGAATGGAATGTCTCGATTCATCCTCTCACTACGGCGACGTATATTGCATTATTTTTCAGTTTAATAGAGCCTTCTTGCAGCAAAGGTATACTCTACGTTATTTTAATGAAATTGCACACATTTTCTTTTAGCACTTGGTACTAACGCTTTTAAGTTGCTGGCATGTAATAAAATGAATCATGTAAAGGAGGGAGTTAATTCATGCTCTTCTGTTACTGTTATAGTCCATTTTTACACCTTCGGTCCTACAAACTGATGCCATCTCGAGGTGGCCCCGATATAACTGGGTAGCTCCATTTCCCGTTTACACAGATATCAATCAACTCTTTCCCTTCCTCTAAACGGAGGACAGTGGACTGCAAGATGGGTCAACTTCAGCCTGCAGTCTATCGCGTTCATTTCTGATGAGCCTGGGGTACAAATAGTAGGCTACTTCCCTCCTATCCAAGCCGCCCGTCGCCATGTTCTCTACACTACCCCCCCAAACACACACACACACACACACACACACACACACACACACACACACACACACCTTTGTTTTCCTCTCCTCATTCACACACACACACACACACACACACACACACACACACACACCTTTGTTTTCCTCTCCTCATTCACACACACACACACACACACACACACACACACACACACACACACACACACACACACACACACACACACACACACACACCTTTGTTTTCCTCTCCTCATTCACACACACACACACACACACACACACACACACACACACACACACACACAACTGAGGTGTCAGAGAGACAACACGCATATCACTGTGCTCCACACTGGCCACTCTTGGCCACAACTGGCCATACATAAATAGTATCTTAATATACTAGGTTAAACTAAATGGTGTTCTAATATACTGGAGGAAGTTTAAGCAAAAGTGTTGTCCAGATAACAGAATGCAGCCAATTAGTGCAGGAATATGCTGATCAAGCTTCATCAGCTGTTTCGTCTACCTCAGGTGTGTACCAAGGTGATGCATACTTGTAAGTCGATTTTTTTTCTTAGTACCACACGATGACAACCATCTTTAGTAAAGCGAATATGGAAGAAGTTAAGAAAAAAGATAAAGGTTAGAAAACAGGATGATGATTTCTACCAGGAACTGGTTGAAATGGAAATATATAACAAACTAGTTGAGAGGGTGTACAGATTGGAGAAGGCATTTCTGAGTGAAATGAATGAAATTAAGAAGCAACTGCACATGCAGAAGGAGGAAAATGAAAAATTAGTACAGGAATTAAACGAGAAAGACACAACAATAGATGAGCTGTCAGTTGAAGAGGGTTCACTTGGAAGATTAGTGAAATAGCAAGCACAGTTGTCAATGATGAGAGTATTATGGAGGAGTTCAGAAATGATACAGAGACAATTAGGCAAGCAAGTAGTGATACTAAAGAAAAGATAACCCAGGTGAATGAAATGATGCAAAGTTACATTGATGATGTGGAAACTACATATGCTGAAATGGTGAGTGTACAGAAAGACTTAGAAACAAGAGTCGCAGGAAAAAAAAAATTTGAACAGAAGTGAAAAAAATAATCCAAAACAACCCAAAATTGGTCAGAGATTCAGCAGATATCAACAGATCTATAGTAATCACTGGTATGGATGAGGAAAAAATAAAAAACAAGATTTCGAGGAGATGGCAAATATAATGAGCATACTGAAAGGAAATGCCAGAGGAAATCCGTAATAAAGACACAGAGGAACACAAAAGGCTAGGGAAATATGAGAGAAATAAGTCAAGGCCACTGAAAGTAACCTTCCAGAGTGTGAACACTGTGAAGGAGATATTAAAAAATGCAAACAAACTCATGGAAAAATAGGAATTTTAAAAAGTATGGATAATAAGATGCCTAACTCAAGAGGAATTGGGAATACTAAACGAGAAGAGGAAGGGGCCAAAAACAAAAGAATGAGGGAAGATCAGAGGAAGGGCATTTTTTATTTTTTTACAAAGTAATTGGATTGCAGGTATGAACTGAGTTTATAACCAACAGGCCATAAAAAAGAAGGTAGTATACTCAGGTTATGTCAAGTATGTAAACAAGATGATTAAGCTGATGTACTCAAATGTAGACGGAACGGTGTCTAAAATATTAGAGATAGACGACTATACCAAAGAAAAGGATTCACACATTATTTGCCTAACTGTAACAAAATTAACCCCGAAAATATAAAACGATACCCTAAACTTAAAGGAATACAATATATGGAGAGGAGACAGAAATTTAAGAAAGGGAGAAGGAATTATAATTTTAACAAAGAAAAATCTACAAGTCAAAGAAATAACGCTAGATATACCTTCACAAGTAGAACTGATTGCAAAGGAGATTAATACATCTGAAGAGAATATAATTGTGACAAATTTATACATGCCACCCAAAACAAACACTTGGGAAAGAGGTGAATATGAAAACCTGGAAGAAAGTACAATTCAGAGTTTAAGAACATTACTACATAGAATGGAAGAGAAATCTGAAAGAATTTTATTAACTGGAGATTTCAATACAAAATTAAAAAGCCATGAAAGTTGTTGGGATCAAAAGTTCATAGACCTTGTGCGAGAGTTTTTCTTAGCACAGCATGTAGAAGAAAACACCAGACAAAGAGGACAAGATGATCCATCAGTATAGATCTTATATTTACTAGGCAAGAAACTGAAACTGACTACTTAATGTATCACCCTCCATTCGGCAAAAGCGACCATGCAGTATTAAATTTTAACTTCAGGATTGCATATGACGTTACCAGTAACGAGATTTACAAAAAGAGTCTAAACAACAAAAAGGGCAATTATCATGTCCTGAAGAAGTACTTCTTAGAAATAGATTGGGAAAAGGAGCTTAGAGGACAAGATTTAAATATTTTATATAGAAAATTCTGTAATCTTTATGACATAGGGGTCCAAAATTCCATCCCTCAGCACAAAGAAATATAAATGAAAATAAAGAAATTGTTTAATAAAGAATGTAAAAAGCAAAGGAAAAAAGAGACTTGTTGTGGAATAGGTACGGAAGCCACAATAGTGAGAGGGCATATAACAACTATAAACAGGCAAGAAATGATTATACAAAGATAAGAAGGGAGGCTCAGAGACAGTTTGAGGAAGACATAATAAATAAAAGTAGTGATCAACCTAAGTTCCTAAGCAAAACCAAAGTGAAAGATAAAATACATTCCATTACGGATGAGAGGATCATCTATACACATAAAGAAGATATTTGTGAAGCACTAAATAAAAACTTCCAATCAGTTTTTACAAAAGAAAATAATTTTGAAAGAGACGATATGGAACATGCATGCCCACACATATTACCAGATATAGAAATATCAGAGAAATAAGTACAGGAAGAGTTATATAATTTAGACAAAGGAAAAGCAAATGGTCCTGACGAAATTTCAGGTTGGGGCTATGGGAATGAGCAGAAAAGTTATGCAGACCATTGTATTTAATATTCAAGGAATCTTTAGGTCAAGGTAAACTACCTAACATTTGGAAGAAAGAAAACATTGTTTCCCTGTTCAAAAAAGGGAATAGACATAACCCATTCAACTACCGACCAGTATCATTGACCAGTGTTTTAAGTAAGATACTAGAAAAGCTGATTAGAAAAGTTTGGATAAAATATCTAGAAGAACACAGTATGATAACAGAAAGGCAGTTCCGCTTTAGAAAGGGAAAATCATGTGTTACTAATCTATTAAGATACTATGATAGAGTTACAGAAACATTACAGAGAAGAGAATGTTGGGTGGACAGTATCTATTTAGATTTCAAGAAAGCATTTGACAGAGTACCGCACCAAAGGCTTTTATGCAAACTGTACCATCTAGGAGGTATCCAAGGCAATCTGTACTGTTGGATGCAGGATCTGCTCAGAAAAAAGGAAATGAGAATAGTATTAAAGGGAAATTACTTATCAAGGACGGAAATGACCAGTGGAGTTCCACAGGGCTCAGTGCTGGCACCAATTATGTTTTTAGTATTCAGTAATGACATAGACACTAACATGAGAAATAGAAGCTATCTAAATATGTTTGCAGATGATGCAAAAATACAAAGGAAAATCACTAACGCAGATTCTTGCACAGAGCTACAAGAAGACTTAAATAAGCTTCATGAATGGAGCAATAAATGGCAAATGGAATTTTAATGTGGACAAGTGTCATGTGAATAAGTTAGGTAAAAGTGAGAAAATATCAGACTGGTATTATAAGTTATGAAGATCAACCCTACACATATCAGAAAGGAAGAAGGACCTACGAATTATCAATAACAGACTATCTCCAGCTTACCATATCAGTGAGAAGGGTACGTAACATGTATACATTGCTTGCTAATATGCGAACAGCATTCACATATGTAAATGAAGATATGCTGAGAAAGATAATAACATCATTCATCAAACCAACCCTGGAGTATGCATCAGTTGTCTGGAATCCTCCTCTCAAAAAAACAGATATAAGACTGAAAAAAGTACAAAGGGCAGCTTCAAGATGGGTACCAATCTTAATGGATTTAAGCTACGAAGAAAGACTAGACAAACTGAAGTTACCAACACTACAGGAAAGAAGGAAAATAGGAGACATAATTATACTATATAAATGCATCTCAGGGAAAAAAGACATAAACGAATATTTAACCTATGGGAATGCATCAGCAAGAAGACACTGCAAAAAACTACATAAAATGAGAGGCGATAAAGACGCAAGGAAATTCAGTGTCCCAAATAGGGCAACTGATCAGTGGAATGCACTACCGAATGAAATAGTGAGTGCCACAACTATTCATAATTTTAAGTATATGTATGAAAAAATGGTTTAGTACACAGGACAGTACGAGCTTGACTCATTCCTGTAAAGATACAATTAGGTAAGAACAATTAAGAACACAAACACACACACACACACACACACACACACACACACACACACACACACACACACACACACACACACACACACACACACACACACACACACACACACACACACACACACACACACACTCCTTGGCTTTCCTCTCCATTCACACACACACACACACACACACACACACACACACACACACACACACACACACACACACACACACACACACACACACACACACACACACACACACACATTTTTATTTTCCTCTCCTCATTCTGACACACACCACTTTCACGTCAACACACAGGTTGTAAGGGGACTATAGATTTTATTACTGATGACACAGACGAGAGCAATAATTTGGTATTTCCCTCGCAGCAGACAAAACCACGGATCAGCGATATCTGTCACCTTCCAGCGTCCTTCGTATTAACTCGCTGTGCACTGACCCACACTCTCCTCCTCTGTTGTCGTTTGTCTTGACTTAGATCCAGTGGCTGTTCACTGGCCCATGGCTTTAGTCAGCTGGGGGGATACCGATTACTGCCCTCCGGTGTAGTCTGCCTTGAAAGCAATTCATTCAACTTCGGGAGAGAAATAAAGTCGTGCTTGGGTTGATGGTAATTATTTCTAATCCTCTCACTACAAATTGGTTCTCCTGTTTCTAATCGTCACAACATATTATTTGCCATTGTTTGTAATCCTGTCACAGAAAATGGTTTCCATTGTTTTAAACCTTGTCACTATAAATGATTTCTGTGTCTAATCCTGCCACTACAAATTGTTTATGATATTTCTAATTCTTTCACAACAAAATGGGTTCCCCTGTTTCTAATCTGGTTTCTACCGTTTTTACTCCAGCCACTACGAATGGTTTCTCCAGAGTTAAAAAGTCATCTGAAGACAGCAAGAACAACGTAATAAAACAAAGTATGACATTCAGTTCAAGGTTGAAACACTAACTGATTAAAGAAACTGATTCAGCGAAATAGGAATCACATGAGGTAATTTTGAGGCGACCTTCTTGGATGACGCTTGGATCCACGATTGTCACTAGATAGATAAATAGATAATAGGTAGGTAGACAGGGGAGTAAACTTCAAGAAGATAGTTGATTTTGTAAGACAGGATGCAATAAAAATATGATTAAAATGAAACTCACAGGCGTTTTTGTCGTGGCCACCCTAAGTCAGTCATAATTAAAATACTAATACTATATATAGATAGGTAGATAGATAGATAGATACGTAGACAGATGAAGGACAACATGGAAATTTTAAATTACAATGGAAACTCGTGATAATACACTTTTTTTGTTTTTGTCAACAGAATATCTAATATACTATAGCACTAGGTGTGTGTGTGTGTGTGTGTGTGTGTGTGTGTATTTTGGGCAGCTGCAGCTACACATTAAATCGCACCAAAATTGGTACAAAAATCGCAAAAAATCGCTGATGTGAAAAAACTTGGTCCCAGCACGATTGAAAAACTTTTACTAAATTTAATAAGTGATCACATTTTGCCCAAAAAATGCTGCTCCTGAAGCCCGGCATAGGATCTCCGTAGAATTTTTTCCCCAGAGGACGAACTAAAATATATTGTAGTAGTAGCCGTGTGACTGTGCATGTACTTCGGACTTGCGTTCGGACAACTTGGGTTCCATTCCCGAAGCTCCAAAAAACACGATCAGTTGGTTAGCTGCAAAACATCCAAGTGACAACTTTACACTAGAACAGCACATAAACGCGAGAGCCCTCCGCAGGAGCAAGTGCGAGGGGCCCGAAGGGCCCACGAGCACTTATGTATACTATGAGGTCAAGGATTCTGACAAACAGACACACACACACACACACACACACACACACACACACACACATATACTGTGTATATATATATATATATATATATATATATATATATATATATATATATATATATATATATATATATATATATATATATATATATATATATATATATATATATATATATATAAATATATATATATATATATATATATATATATATATATATATATATATATATATATACAGTATATGTATACAGTATATCTATCTATCTATCTATTGCCAGACGCCTCAATCCCGTTTGGGGTGGCCACGAACAAATCGCCTCCAAGTCGCCCTGTCCCCCGCCATTTCACTGCCCTGCTCCCAACTCCCGCCCCCCTCTCTCATAGGCCTCTCCACCCCAACCCGCCATCTCATCCTCGGTCTACCCCCTCCCTCTTCCACCCTCCACCTCACTCACATTAACACTTCTCTTCGTCAGTCAATTATCATCCCTCCATCCTCTCCACATGGCCAAACCACCTCAGTGTGTTCCTCACAACGCTTCCTATCACATCCACATCCACACCACAACGCTCCTTTATATCCTCATTCGTCAGCCTGTCTCTCCACGTGACTCCACAGGCTCCTCTTAAATAACTCATTTCCATTGCTCTCACTCTTGACTTGTGTCCTTCCAACAATGTCCAAGTTTCACTTCCGTACGTTAGAGTTGGTATCACAATACTGTCATGTAGTAACTTTTTTACTTCCATGCTCACTTCCCTGTTTCTTATCACTGCTTTCAAGGAACCAGCAACCTTTCTTCTCTGCTGTACCCTTTCAAGCACTTCACCCTCCAAACCTCCATCCTTACTCATCACACTACTCAAATACTTAAACGTACTCACATTTTCCAATTCCTCACCATCCAACCTCGCTGTACATTCACTGACTTCACCTCTCTCAAAGACCATCACTTTACTCTTCCCTACATTCACCTTTAGGTTCCGTTTCTTACACACTCTCTCAAACTCATCCACCAAGCCTTCCAGCTCCCCTTCGTCTTCACTCAACAACACAGTATCATCTGCAAACAACAGTACAGGGAGTTTCCAAGCACTATCCTCAATCTCAGGAGAGGCCACTCCAACATCCACTACCCTACCTTGTACCTCTTTTATTACCCCATCCATGTACAGATTGAACAACCATGGAGACATATACAGTATATATATATATATATATATATATATATATATATATATATATATATATATATATATATATATATATATATATATATATATATATATATATATATATATATATATATATATATATATATATATATATATATATATATATATATATACACAGTATATATACATATATATATATATATATATATATATATATATATATATATATATATATATATATATATATACAGTATATATACATATATATATATATATATATATATATATATATATATATATATATATATATATATATATATATATATATATATATATATATATATATAGGCCATATACGTGGAGGTCTGTCAGATCATATGATTGTGGTACGCAAGATCAAGCTGAGAGGAGTGAGGTGGATCAGGAGAAAGAGGAGCAGTGAGGGAGAAAGACTGAAAATTGAGAAGCTGAGGATCAAAGTAATGGCAGATGATTATAGGACCAAAGCAGAGGAGGAGTTAGAATCAGTGAACTGGAATGAAATGGATCTGGACAGCCTGTGGAATGCAAATAGCGACAGCTTAGTTAGGAATGCTGAAATGGTGTGTGGTGTGATAAGAGTAACAACAAAGAAGAAAGGTACGGCATTGTGGGATGAGGAGGTTAAGAGAACGGTGGAGGAAAAAAGGGAGAAGTGGCTAAAATGGTTACAGGAAAGGGGTTCAGTTGAAATAAGAACTGAGTATATTGAGAGCAAGAAGCACGTAAAGAGACTAGTGAGAAGGAAAAAGCAGGAGGTAAATGAGGATCTAGGAAGAAAAATGAATGCGAACTACACTGAAAATAGGAAGTTATTCTGGAAAGAGGTGCAGAAATGTAGAAGTGAAAGTGGAAAGAAGTGTGATGATGTGAAGGATGCATGTAGTAGATTATTAACCCATGGAGATGAAGTAAGGACCAGATGGAAAGAATATTTTGAAAGTTTGAGGAATGGGAATAGAGATAGCAGAGCGGCGGTAAACATGATTGGTATTGGGGGTGTGCAGAGAAGGAATGCAGTGCCAGGAGACGTGACACTCGCACAGGTGACGAGTGCTGTGAAGCGGCTGAAAAATGGTAAAACAGCTGGGATTGATGAGGTGTATGCAGAAATGCTTAAGTGTAGTGGAGAACGTGAAATGATGTGCTTGTTGGAGATGGATGAGTGAAACTGTGCCTGCAGAGTGAAAAAAGGCTGTGATTGTAACCCTGTACAAAAATAAAGGTGAGCGAAGTGAGTGCAAGAATTATCGTTTCATAAGTTTAATGAGTGTGGTAGGGAAGGTATATGGAAGATTTGTTATAGAGAAAGTAAGAGAGATATCAGAAATCCTAGTGAGTGACGAACAGGGTGGCTCTAGGAGTGGCAGAGGATGTGTGGATCAAGTATTTGCAGTGGGACAGATAGCAGAGAAGGCTTGTGAGAACGACCATAAGGTGTTTATGGCATTCATGGTTCTGGAAAAAGCATACAAGGTAAACAGAGAGGGATTATGGAAAGTTTTCCTAATGTACGGTGTAGATGGTAAGCTGCTAGGTGCTGTCAAGAGATTATATGATGGTAGCGAAGCATTTGTAAGGGTTAATGGACATATAAATGAATGGTTCACGATCTGTGAGGGCGTGCAACAAGATTGTGTGATTCCCCATGGTTGTTCAATATATATATGGATGGGGTGTTGAGAGAAGTAAAAACACGAGTAATGGAGAGAGGGATGGCGTTGGTAATGAATGGTGATGGATGGAATATCTCAAATTTGTTGTACGCTGATGATGCAGTACTGCTTGCAAGTACCGGACAGGAACTTGGGAGGCTAGTGCAGTTTTGCTGATGTCTGTGAGCGTCGTGTCCTGAGAGTAAATGTAGAAAAGAGTAAAGTGATGGTTACTGAGAGAGAAGGTGACTCCCAGTGTGATGTTACAGTGAATGGAGAGAGACTGGAATTGGTGAGAGAGAGTTCAAATACATGGGTACAGTGATAGAAAAGAGAGGAAAATGTGCAAAAGAAGTTGAAAGTAGAGTGACACAAGGAAGAAAAGTGTCTGGTGCAATGAAGGTCTTGATAAGAAACAGAGGCTTGAGTGTTGCAGCTGCACGAGGCTTACATGAGGGAGTGTTAGTGCCAACTTTAACATATTGATGTGAGACTATGGTGTGGCATGAAAATGAAAAGTCAAGAGTGAGAACAGTGGAGATGGGACTGTTGAGGAATGTATATGGAGTACAGTGGGTGGACAGGATACGAAATAATGTGATTCGTGAAAGATGTGGAGTGAGGAAGTCAGTGGACACCAGAATCGACGAGAGTGTACTGAGATGGTATGGTCATTGGAGAGATTGGATAACAACAGTGGTGAAAAAGGTATAATTGAGCGAATTTTAAGGAGGGAGGAGGCGAGGGTGGCCAAGGAGAAGGTGGAGAGATATGGTGGATGAATGTGTGAGGAAGATAGGTCTGGAAGTCGGTGAGGCTAGGGAACTGACAAGAGATCGAGCTGGCTGGATGAATGTTGTGAGGAGAAGTGCATGATCAGTGATTTTGACATCCCCTTTTTAACGTGGCAGCGTCCGGATTGACTCAATCGGATACTTTTATGTGAAGCTACAGGACATGGTGAATGTATTTTGGCGTATGCGATAGAGCTAGGATTCTGGGGGCTTGAATGATGAGCAAGTGGAAGCGTGGCCCATTGGACTGGGCAAATTTGGGCTGTCTGGACATTGCTACTCCTCTCCCTGCCCTTGCGTGGGAAAGGAGGTCTGGATGATATATATATATATATATATATATATATATATATATATATATATATATATATATATGGATCCTCTTTGGTACAGTGGTATAGTGTGCGCTTCGTACACGGGTGGGCCAGGGTTCGCGCCCCGCCAGGGTAATAAACTTAAGGAGTGTTCACCAGGCCACGTACTGCATTGGCGGACACAAATGGTGCTGTGGTTGAACCAGTGTCACTTACTATAAAGTATGCTTGCACCCAGTCGGCTTGCACGGGCTGATTACACTTGGTTCACAGACTACACACACATCCAAAGCCACTCCAACACTACAGTTACACTTAAAAGCACTTCTCACCCTACATACAATCTCTACCAGACAGCCTAAGACACTTGGTTGAGATACATTGGCTGTATCGTCCTGACTTCGGTCGGGATAGGCCGGTCCTACAGTGGATACTCAAACGGCTGATGATGATGATGATCTCTCTCTCTCTCTCTCTATATATATATATATATATATATATATATTTATATTTATATCTATATATATATCTATATCTATATCTATCTATCTATCTATCTATCTATATATATTCTATATTTATATATAAATATATATACTGTATATATATATATATATATATATATATATATATATATATATATACAGTATACATATATATATGTACATATATATATATATATATATATATATATATATATATATATATATATGTATTTCTATATATAAATATATATATTTATGTATTTCTATATATAAATATATATATTTATGTATTTCTATATATAAATATATATATATTTATATACTGTATATATATATATATATATATATATATATATATATATATATATATATATATATATATATATATATATATATATATATATATATGCCGGTATATTAATTTGAACGTGGAGAACCAAATCGATTGTGTAATTGGGAATAATGTGGTGAAGAATGTAGAAAATTTCAAATATCTGGGAACGATTGTATCATCTAATGGATCATTAAACAATGAAACTGAGGAGAGGATCAGAATGGCTTGGCGAGCTGTTGGAATGTTGAAATCTGTTTGGAATAATAATATGCTTTCGGTACAAACTAAAGAAAAAACTTATAAGTCCATGGTTAGACCAGTTTTAATTTATGGGTACAGTATAATTGCAACAGATCAGAAAGCATTAGGATTTGAGAATAAAATACTACAAGGATTCTTGGGGTAAAGTGGCAAGACAGAGTTACAAATGAAAGAGTAAGGGATATTACGAGAGTGGAACCAGTTAATGAATATGTGAGACCGTCTTGCTGGAAATGGCTGGGGCACATATGTAGAAAAGAAGGCAATTTAATGCAGGATGTGTCCGAGTGGACTGCTAGAGGAAGAAGAGGCAGAGATAGGCCGAGGGAAAGCTGGTTAAGGACAATGAAAAGAGAAGCAGGAGAGGAGTGTTGGTGGGACCTGAAGGAGATAGCAAGAGACAAATATTGGTGGAGAGAGTTCATCGAGGCCCTATGCATCCCGTGGTGTGCCACGGGAAATGATTGAGTGGTGTGTGTGTGTGTGTATATATATATATATATATATATATATATATATATATATATGGATAGATAAATAAGTATATGTTGCTTGGAAAGCGCAGTCATAATAAGAAGAGAATCACCAGGGATTTTACACCCGAAAGCACTAATTTCTACTCCCCTAGTAGCAGGAGTCGCAGCCAGTGGGCGATCGGGCGATCGAACAGCCCTCATCCACCGCCCCTCCCCCAACCCCAGTGTAAGCGTTGTTGGATAGACGTGGAACGACCAAAACTGGTGATGTTACAGTGTGTCATGTTTTTTTTTTTTTTTAGACAATCAGAACCAATAGGGTAAGTATATAAAGGCATTTAATGTGTAATACTCTGCTGTTATCCACAACATATGAAAATGGGACGAAAATGAAAGAATACCTACAATGTATTGTGTGTTATTATTTATATCCTTACGTCCTATATTATAATGTTGCAAATAAGTATTGTATAGTCAACAGCATCTATTGAAAGATATCATGTTTCTCATACATTCTCGCTCTCACCTCCACCACCTTCTCTCTGGGTTCCTGTCTCGTTCTCCATCAAACGCCTCTCATACCCTGTCGTCCCCCACTCCCATCCATTGTTAACCAACATTAACTAAGATAATGATGAAATGATCCATCAGGTATTGAGCATATTATCATACACTTCTGTATTAAGCACCAACAAATCATTATCATACAATACTTCGGTATAAATGCCAACTATTTCATATTGTTGTAAGCTGTTACGTGACACATGCACTGCAAGCTGGAGCTTATGTTACAAGGATATACGATTGTTTATCGTTAACCCGGGTTATGGCTGTGGTTTTTGAACGTCCATTAATTCATTTTAATGTGACAATTTAAGCCTACATTATAAACACCTAAGGCTTGTTCCTATCATTTCTAGATTAACGAAACGAATCAGGGATCGGCACCGACGAACCACAAACTCTCTGCTTTAGCGAAAATATTCCGACCCCTTGTCACAACAGGGACTCAGTGTCATTATGA
The DNA here is from genome assembly GCF_032717465.1 of Coenobita brevimanus. Classification (NCBI taxonomy): domain Eukaryota; kingdom Metazoa; phylum Arthropoda; class Malacostraca; order Decapoda; family Coenobitidae; genus Coenobita; species Coenobita brevimanus. Next base: position 32,472,963 of record NC_136971.1, read on the forward strand.
ATAAGACTGAATGTGGGTCAGTCGTGTACATAATGACATTGTGTCACTGTTGTGACAAGAGGTCGGAATACTATCGTTAAAGCAGAGAGTTTGTGGTTCCCCAGAGCCGATCCCTGATTCGTTTGGTTAATGCAGTAATGACAGTCATATTAACCTTACGCGCTTGTAATGTGAGGCTTAAATTGCCACTTCAGTATGAATTAATGGACATCCAAAACCACACATAACCTGTGTTAACAGTAAACAACCTTATGTTTTTGTAACACAATGTCCAACTGGCAGTGCGTATGTCACATAACAGCTTACAAGATGAAACAGTTGACAGTTACACTTAAGTATTGTATGTTACTGATTTTTTGGTGCTTAATACAGAGGTGTATGATGATATTAATATGATCAGTATCTGACGGATCATTTCATCATTATCATGGTTGATGTTGGTTAACAATGGATGGGAGTGGGGGACGATATGGTGTGAAAGGCATTTGGTGGAGACAGAGACAGGAACCCAGAGAGAAGGGTGGTGGAAGTGGGAGCGAGAATGTATTAGAAACATGATATCTTTCAACAGATGCTGTTGACTATACTATACTTGTTTGTAACATTATAATATAGATGGTGCAGCTGGAAGCGAGAATGTATGAGAAATGACTTATCTTTCAACAGATGCTGTTCACTATACTATACTTATTTGTAACATTATAGAATAGGACGTAGGTATATATATAATAACATAATACAAAGTAGGTCTTCATTCATTTTCGTGCCTTTCTCATATGTTGTGGATAGCAGCACAGTATTACACATTAAATGGCTTTATATACTTACCCCTACTGGTTCTGATTGTCTAAAAAATACAATCATGACACACTGTAACATCACCAGCTTCGGCCGTTCCACACCTATCCAACAAGTTAACAACGCTTACACTGGGGTTGGGGGAGGGGCGGTGGATGAGGGCTGTTCGATCGCCTGGTCGCTCACTGGCCGCGACTCCGGCCATTAACGGGGAAGAAATTAGTGCTTTCAAGTGTACATATATCTTCATCTTTATTGGCATACGTTCCTTTACAACACTTCTACCATCATCGGAGCCTAAAAAAGAAATAATCGACTGTACATTTAATATTCCTTAAATTATTGTAGAATTTGTTTACAGAAGGTGCTCTAATTTCTGCATAAAAGCCTAAGGTGAAAAATACAAAAGAATAATTTTCGGTAACATTAACCTACGCGAAAAAAATGAAATTAAAAGATCATGCCAGGTCAAATTAAAAAAATTCAAGTCGGTTCTAGTAAGTAAAATTAATAATGAGTAAAGTGATGGTCTTTGAGAGAGGTGAAGTCAGTGAATGTACAGCGAGGTTGGATGGTGAGGAATTGGAAAATGTGAGTACGTTTAAGTACTTGGGTAGTGTGATGAGTAAGGATGGAGGTTTGGAGGGTGAAGTGCTTGAAAGGGCACAACAGGGAAGAAAGGTTGCTGGTTCTTTGAAAGCAGTGAAAAGAAACAGGGAAGTGAGCATGGAAGTGAAAAAGTTACTACATGACAGTATTGTGATACCAACTCTAACGTATGGAAGTGAAGCTTGGACGTTGTTGGAAGGACACAAGTCAAGAGTGAGAGCAATGGAAATTAGTTATTTAAGAGGAGTCTGTTGAGTCACATGGAGAGACAGGCTGATGAAATGAGGATATAAAGGAGCGTTGTGGTGTGGATGTGGATGTGATAGGAAGCGTTGTGAGGAACACACTGAGGTGGGTTGGACATGTGGAGAGGATGGAGGGTGAGAGACTGACGAAGAGAGTGTATGTGAGTGAGGTGGAGGGGGGAAGAGGGAGGGGGAGGCCGAGGATGAGATGGAGGGATGGGGTGGAGAGGTATATGAGAGAGGGGGGTGTGAGTTGGGAGCAGGGCAGTGAAATGGCAGGGGACAGGGCGACTTGGAGGCGATTTGTTTGTGGCCACCCCAAACGGGATTGAGGCGTCTGGCAATAGATAGATAGATAGAATAATGAAACTAAATATATTAAACCTCATATCGCAGCAGAGTGTGGTAAGAATTCACTGACATAGTAAAAACAGTACGTAAACATTACCATAAAAACCCTAAGTATGAGGTAACAAAATAATACAATAGACGACGCAATAGCCAGCAAAATCTTATTTCGTAACAAATCTGCGCAAACCCAAACACGCAGTAAAAAATAAAAAGATCAAATAAAAATCCTCAGAAGCGTCCAACACTTAGAAATGAAAAACACAGTAATTCTGTAGATACTTCATTATTGCAGATAGTAGGTTGGTTGAGAGAGAGAGAGAGAGAGAGAGAGAGAGAGAGAGAGAGAGAGAGAGAGAGAGAGAGAGAGACAGACAGACAGACAGACAGACAGATACGTAAATAGGCAAAGAAAGACGAAGCCAAGTCGAAACATAAACAGATAGATAGATAGGTAGATAGGTACTGTAGATAGACAAAGAGTGAAACAAATAAGGCAGGGCGTGTTGAATGAGAGTGAGATGAGGTGGCTGGTTATGGAAGAGTTTAATGAAAACTGTTGGTTAATTATTTACAGAGAGTGATCGTTGTGGTAGATGGGGTTCTCACCATCCACTCATTCGATGCAGTGCTGTTTGAGTGTCATTCCTTTCCTCTCCTCCATCCGTCTTTCCTTCCATCTTCTTCTATCCTTCTTTCCTTCATTCTTTCCTCGTCCTTCTGCTTACGGATGACTTTACACTCCTCGTCTGTCTTTATTTCCTTCATTCTCTTCTCTTCCTTCTGCCTGTGGGTGACCCTACACTGAGTGACAAGCCAAATGGCTTCCTGTACGCCAGGAAACCATTTATCCTACTACGCTGGGTGGTAACCATATAACCAAATTTTGGCGCCTGGTGGTTTAGTTGGTAATTATGGTGCTCCAATCAGATTGAGCCGGTGAAGGTTTATATCCAAGGGATGGCTGGGGTTTATTGCTCACGTAATGCCACTCAGGGATGAGTGAGGCTGGTCACTCTCATCTTAAATGTCAAGACCAACTTGCCTAGTCCCGGGCTCCTACGCTCCTCATGGGGCAATGTAGGATTGGATGATGATGATGAGTGATCATAAGATGATAATAATAATGGTAATAATAATAACAAAAACGACAACAACAACAACAACAACAATAATAATAATAATAATAATAATAGCAATAATAATAATAATAATAATAATAATAATAATAATAATAATGATAATGATACTGATAATCATCATCATCATCATCATCATCATCATTATCATCATCATCATCATCATCATCATCGTCATCAACCGGACCTCCTTTCCCACCCTAGGGAAGGGTGAGGATTAGCAATGTCCAGATAGCCCAAGTTTGCCCAATCCAATGGGCCACGCTTCCATTCACTCATCATTCAAGCCCACAGAATCCTGGCTCTATCTGATATGCCAAAAACAGTCATCACGTTCTGTAGCTTCTCCTAAACGTATCCGATAGAGTCAATCCGAACGCTGTCACGTAAAAAAAATAAAAAGTGTCAAATCCCTGATCATGCACTTCTCACAAAATTCCTCCAGCCAACTCGATCTCTTGTCAGTTCCCTAGCCTCACCGACTTCCATACCTCTCTTCCTCACACACTCATTCACCATATCTCCCCACCTTCTCCTTGGCCTACCTCGCTTCCTCTCTCCTTCAAATTCGCTCAGATATACCTTTTTCAGAGAGGAAAAGTTTGAATGTAATGGAGATAAGGTGTCTGAGGAGTATGTGTGGAGTGACGCATATGGATCGGGTGCGAAATGATGAAGTGCGAAGGAGAACTGGAGTTGTTCGGGAGATGGCTGGTAGAGTTGAGCAGAGGGTGTTGCGATGGTTTGGACATATGGAGAGAATGGATAATGAGCGATTGGTGAAAAGATAACTAGATCTGATGTGAGAGGTGTAAGGCTGAGAGGAAGACCACGAATAGGATGGATGGACAGTGTGAAGAGAACGCTGAATGCGAGAGGGATGTCTGTTAAGCAAGGAAGAGTGGCTGTGCGTGACAGAAATAAATGGAGAGAAATTGTGAATGAATAAGTGATGATGCAGCCCTGAGGGGATATTCTCCCACATTTGATCTGATCAGCTAGTCAGGTCAGGTGCGGGTAAGGGGATGGGTCTGTTATGATGTGGCAGGGGTAAACCAGTTCTGCTGTTGGGCCCTGCTGCGGATGTCACTGATTGCATTGCGCAGTTGACCCTCGTGCGGTGTGGTGCGGTGAGGATCTGTCCGTTCTCCCCTTTGGGGCTAAGATGCGAATGAATGTGTTTGAATGGATGAGTAAATGGGGAGTGTGTCGTCCTGTCTCGGCTGCCTCCCTTTCCTTGGGGGAAGCAGCCTAGGTATATAGATAGATAGATAGATTTTTATTCATTCTCTCCACATGACTATACCATCTTAGTGCACTCTGTTCGATTCTGGTGTTCATAGATTTCCTCACCCTGAATCTTTCATGAATCATATTATTCCGTATCTTATCCACCCACTGTACTTCAAATACATTCCTTAGCAGTCCCATCTCCACTGGTCTCACTCTTGACAGAATCATTTGAGCAAAATGCATGTGTCTGGTAATCTGTGAAGGATTCTGCCCCTCCAAAAGTGGATCCCGAAATATACGGGTGGATAAAAGACCCATCTACACAGTAACTAGTGCCACAGACTGTCCTTGTTGGTGTGGCTCTGGCATCAGCATCAATCTTGCAATTTATCAAGTGTGGTTGCAGATGTAAGAATCCTTGCAAAACAGCAAGCTGTAGTTGCAGAAATTCAGGATTGTCATGCACCGTGTTTTGCGCATGTAACAATAAGAACTACTTAAATACTTAACAAACTTGCGACCATTAACTGATGATCATCAGACTTGAAGGTTTCACAAAAATTGTTTTTCTGAATGTATCTTTTGCACTTAACATCATGTCAGTCGGTGTCATGTTTATCATGGTATTCTTTGGTATATTAGCATTGTGACTATACATAGTATTTTTACGTATATTACAGATAACCTAATATGCAATGGAGTTTATAAAAAGTTCAAAATAGGTTGAAGATTTTGTAAAAATTTTCAAAGATAATCAAATAGGTCATAAATATTTTCCTGAAGAGAGCGATTTGCCAGGGTCTGTACATGTGTTACGTTTCGTAACTTAAAGGGATGTCTGATACACTTTCAAAGTTATATAATGTTTACAGAGTTGTACTGAATTCAGTAGACGTATCAGTTATGAAGAACATTCCTATGTTCATTGTTATCCACCAAACCAATGACTACATTTTTGTGGCTGAGTTACTGAAACATAATTATTTGGATGCTTTATTCAAGAAAATCTTAATAACTGTGTATATATCATTAAAAAAAAAATCACTGCACTAACCTAAACACGTGGAAACAGAGCAAAGAAATCACTTCATAACACGTGCTGCATTGATATGCTGATGTCCACAAGGAAAAAGGAAACAAAATATCCCGAGCGCTTCCGTGCTCAGGATATTTCGTGTTTCCATTTTCGTTGTGGACATTAGCATATCTATATCTATATCTATTTTTCTATCTATCACTCTATATGTATGTTTCTCTCTCTCTCTCTCTCTCTCTCTCTCTTTTATATATATATATATATATATATATATATATATATATATATTTCTATCTGTCAGTCTATATGTATGTTTCTCTCTCTCTCTCTCTCTCTCTCTCTCTCTCTTTCTCTTATGTATATATATATATATATATATATATATATATATATATATATATATATATATATATATATATATATATATATATAATCTGGGACCCTCACAAGCTTGGGGTTTGTGGGATCAGCCTCATGAGCCTTCATGTATATCCACCCGTGAAGCTGAGTTTTGATAATGCCATCCATATCCGTAGTACACACTGATTCAGGCATGCATGATGTGAAGACTTGAAATGTAAGGTATATATAATTATGTCATCACTTTTATCAATAGAAATTCATGTTTCAGCCTTACGCTTTCAAGTGATGTTTCCAATGTTACCCTTGTTTTACTATGATTATGACTGACATTTGTTGGTGTGTGGTGATAGCAGTGATGCTGTGAACATGTGTCATCATAATTATGAGATATTCAACACCCTTCACCGCCAGAGCTCTCACTTATGCGTAGTTAAATTAAATGACTGCTGAAATTACATTATAAAAGACATCATTTTGTGGGTATATTCGAAAACCCATCAATGAGAAAGATCTATTAACCGTTAATTAAATCACCATTGATAGCTTAATGCTATACAATTTCCCCATCACACAAATGGGTTATTAGGTAACTCTTCATTAACGGTGGTCCCTCCTAAAGTTATTAAATTCTTCTTCTGGCACGAGCATTGCAACAGACTTTCGTTATCGTATTGATCGCTTAACAGGCAAATCTTCACTGTGAAAAATAAGATAAATTCATTAGGCGGAAACGATAATTTAATCAATATTCATCCTCGTAATTAACGGTTGCTGGACAACCATTCTCTACGAAAGGTCTCTCCAAGAATCAGAGAAGCACAGTGTACTGTAGTTTGTGTGTCTTAAACAGGCGGAGGTTCTCGTTTTTTTTTCTTTCTTTTTTTTTTTAAATTTTAGGCCAAGTTAAAGCTGACAGGGTTAAGAGGACGCATTATTAAAATATCGGATCTTTATTTTACTGGAGTTATAAGAAACTTCTTAAAAATCTTTCACTACAAGAGCTATCGCTTTACATAAAATCTTCTTGCAGTATCCAATGAATACATTGATATAATCGTACTGAAGAGGTTACTGGGTGTTATTTCTGTTTCCTACACTATTAGAACTCTGGCCTCATCTGAATGAAATATTTTGATAGTGTCAAGAACGTAATCAATGCAAAAGAAAAACCAACATCATATTGAACTGATGCCAGATAAGTGAGATCTTACCTAATGTGCACAGAATCGTTTGGCGGTACCTGTAATAGACATACGCCATTGTAAGCATTGTTATATGACAAAATAGGACTGGGTAAGATCGAACCTAACCCGAAGAAAATCTTTCGGTGGCCCCGGAGAAGAATAACAGTTCATCATACTGGAAGGATAGTGCAAAACCCTTCAATACGATAGGTCTCTCCGAAGCTAAATAAAGTCATTTGGCGGCAACAGGGTAGTCTATATATATTGCCCCGTCTCCACTACGCCAGGCGATTTCCCGTGTCTTGCTGGGACGACTGAGTTAGCGTCAGCAAGCATCATTTATTAATTTCCCACTCCCACTGCCACATCCACGTTTCCAGGAGCAGACTGAACCGTCCCCGCAACACATACAATACCACCAGGTGAGTTTCTAATGGAGAGCTGTTTACAGACCACACTGTGTAATCAACGGGCATCATGATACCAGGTGAGTTCTTAGCAACTGTTTCAGCTCCTTTCGCTACGAGAAGTCTTTCTTAAGCTGTATACAACGTCTAGCGTTAATGACAAATACTAAGACGACAGGTTAAGTTACCAAACATTTGTAACTGAGTTGTTAGTGAAGGGTTAAATTAGGCTGTTAGGTTAGGTTAGGCCCAGATGTTCGTCCACTAATTTTCCGTAGCTCAATGGTTGAAAAAGACAATGCTGCGATTTTTCATCCTTCCATAGCACTTCGTGACTAGCACCATGTTATAGTGTAAATTCATTGCCATTTCAAGATTCAAGATAGTGAGTTAACAGTTTTAGGCCAATGCAAATGCAATCATCATAGAAGGTGGAAAACTTACCGCCGCTTCCCGAAAATGGCTTACAGTTTGGAAGTATGCCTGCCATCCCACCTGGCTCTGGTGGGTTCGCAACCCACTCGCACAAATTTACAGCTTCATCCTCAACTTGGCCACTTTTTCATCCGCTTAATTCCACTGCAGCAGGACCCACTCAGGCGTTCACTTGTGCTCTTTATGGTGCCAGAGTTTTCTGTTCACGTCTATCGCACCAGAAGTTTTGTTTCGCTGTCTGTCCTTCATTGTTCAAGCTTGTTTTTTTCCTATTTTTTGTTTTGTTATAAGAAAGTGCTATGCTCCCATATAATGTACGGAAATATATATTGTCCTGTTATCTGTGGTCCGTTTCAATCTGTTCAGGTATACTGCATGAGTTTGTGTTCTAATCATTTTCCTTTATTGTAAGAGGGTTTGCTCTGTTGCTGTCTGCTGTACGAAAAAATTTTCAGCTTCCGTTTACTAAAAGATGTGTTCTTTGTGTGTGTGTGTTTTTTTTAAATAGTGTGTTGTCTGTTTAATGTTCCTCTTACGAACGAGTGTTATGTTCCTGATTGTTTCTTTATGTACTTTTTCCTATTGCTTGTTCTTTTAGTGTATGAAATTTCAGCTTCTCCCTTTTGCACTGAATATGTTCTGTCCTTTCCGCTATACTAGCCCTCTGCCTCCTGTATGAAGGTGTGCTCTTTGGTATTGTATGAGGGTGTGTTTTACTTTTGTCTGTTGTACAAGAGGGATTTTCTTCGATTGTGCAAGACTGTTGTAAGAGAGTTATTTGTCTCACTCTGCTATCCCAATGAGTGTTTAAGTCCTGTTTACTTTACGAAAGTGTGTTTGATTCCTGTCCGATTTTCAGTTGCACTAGAATCTGACCTCTCTGCGTTCTTTTCCAGTCTGGTATATAAATATGTGTGTTCATAATCACATCCATAAGTGGGAAAAGTGGTCGGTATGATGATGATGATGATGATGATGATATGTTCTGTTCCCGTCTACTGTTCAGTCATCTCCAAAAGGTCTTCTTGTCGATCAGGGCACATTGGAAACCCTCTCAGTATATAACAGATAATTTGAAACAGTAAGAGAACCATTTCTAAGGCAACAGAGCAACTATGGCTTAAAGTTACAGAGGCCCCAGGATGAGGAGGGTAGGAATTCGAGGTGGAAATTCGGACTGGGGTCCACGGCGAGGGTAGGCTCTATTCCCGTCTAGTCCATTTTCTGTCTCGCAGCTGTGTGTGTGTGTGTGTGTGTGTGTGTGTGTGTGTGTTACTCAAAGAATAGCCTAATTACCCAGCAAGTTCTCGAAGCCCGACAGTGTTCCTGTGTAAATCTAATTGTTTCATACACATTCACATATCACTGCAACTGCTACCCACATGCTTCCTGACTACATGCTAGGACTGCCACTGAGGCTTGGTGTGCTTGGGATGACGTGAGCAAAGTTGTGTGTATTGAATGTTGATGGATGTTGCAGAAGATCAGCTAAGACTGCTTAACGAAATTCATGTCCACAAACTCTTCCTCCTCGAGCCTGTGACGGATGTAGCATCCGATCGAATGTCAGATCAACACGATGCCATCCGATCACCACATCTTCTGAAAGTCTGTTTTTAATAAATGCACCATGTGATTGCGGGATAAAAATTCATGTTTTTTCTCTCCAAAACTTTTATACTAGAAGTTCCCCTAAGCTGAATAAAACTGATTGACGGAGGCAAGAAGAAAGGGGATGACGTATAGATATTTCTATCTTAGTATCGTCCGACTATTTGGTTCAGCTATGAAGAGACCGTTCAGGCTCCTTAGGGCCTTTGTTAAACCCTGCAAGAGTTAACGTTTCCTCCAAAGAGCGTAGTGTGTAGGAAGCAAAAACATAATTAAATAGACGTCTTGGTGTTGAATGGGCTTAGTCTCGTCGTGGATCCCTTCAAAGTTTCATGGCAAGAGAGTTGTTTGTCCTCGTGGAATGTAATTACAAACTCTGAAGTGTGTGTGTGTGTGTGTGTGTGTGTGTGTGTGTGTGTGTGTGTGTGTGTGTGTGTGTGTGTGTGTGTGTGTGTGTGTGTGTGTGTGCACAAAGAGTACAAAGGAAAGCACACAGCAACAGACCTTATGGTCCTTTCGAGGCTGTTTGTTACAGAGCAGACTATGACTACGAGATCTAACTCTACATGCTGAAGGAATAGGATAGTAAGGCAAGAAGGCTCCCCCTGGCTCCAAACCCTCCAGTTAAAACTGGCAAGAAAAAGTGAGAAAAACCTCCATGCAGCATGGAAAAACTGACATGGAAATTTCATAGGAAAGACTGAAAAGGAAAAGCTACATTCTATAATGCATTTTCTATAAGCTACCAGTATGAATATCCTGAAAGAGAAAGTAGTAAATTAAAATGAATAATCAAATAAAAAAATAACTAATGCATGACACTATGTACGGGTACGTTGAGTTAACAGGGCGTCTGCGGACACAGCGTAGAATTTGCACAGTGCACAGTGTGGATGTTCGGGGGTGGTGTGGCAGCCTTGCCTGGTGCTATTACGGTAGGCAGCAGTCAATCAGGCCCCAGCTCCATTAATTCCACTGAGACTAGGGACTTTCCCATGCGGGACAAACACACAAGTCACCTCCTGAAGCAGTGACCCCTGATACATTAAAACAATCCCGATGGTGACCACTAAATTAACAGGGACCCTCAGTGATCCAGAGCCCATCACAGGTCGAAAGTATGAGTAGTGACCATTAACTCAGGGCTATCTGTGCATATCCTAGTCTGTGCATATACTATATTTGCATCTAATAAATTGATGTAGGCTCTAAAAAGCTAAAATAAATAAAATAGAAAATTATACATTCACAAGTGTTTTATTCAGGAGTAAACTTATTAAGCTGGAGCTTACATGGCAAATACTTATCCAGGCGACCTTCAAAGGTTTGTACTGTATTACAATTGCTAGCTGATTTATTTCGTGCCATTTCTGACAGCGGAATTTTTGAAAGCAGGAAATCATATATGATACAGCCGCAGTGAGGGCCATTTAGACTCAGATATCATATATGATACAAACGCAGTCAATGGGTTAAAGGCAGCGAGAACGAAATAGATCAAGATTTTCCCCTTCCTACAGATTTAACCACAATTATCTATTGTAATTTTGTAACTTAGTACCTACTGTCTCTATCTTCTTTACAGACACTTTCCGCCTCAGAACCTCGTATTCACTTTGTCCTTGTTGCTAACACACTATACATTCAGGATGACGTGGTTGTATCTTCCGTCCGTTCCGAAAAGTCAATCCTAAATAAAAAATATTCTCTACGTTGTGACAGACCACCACCGACGGTGCTGGGTCGTCTGCACAGGGCCCTCCCGATCGTCATCAAGCGACTGTGCCACCTCCAGTGTTGCTGTGCCCTATATCTGCTCGTCAATGCAGTAATATTTTCTTTTACAATATTAGAGGACTTCACTCCAACATTAACTCTGTTCAAAATTTCCTCCAGTTTGAATCCCCTGATCTGCTATTTTTAAAAGAGACACAAGTAAGCTCCACCTCTGATTTAGCTTGATTTAATTACCCTGGTTATATCTTGATTCTAAATTTCAGACCCAAAGGAGGCATATGTTTCCTTGCTAAATCAGAAATTGCCCTGGATGAGATTACTAAATTTAATTGTCCTTATTTCGACTATTCCATATACAAATTAAATTCTTTTTGTAAAGTTAAGTATTTCTGTTGTGTTTATCGTTCCCCTAATGCCCTTCCAGAGCCGAGTATATTTGACTCTGTCTTCACAGCTGTGTCCTCAACATTAATAGTGCATCAGAAATTACTATTCTGGGTGATTTTAATGTCCATGATGCTGAATGGCTCACTTATTCAGCCAGAACTGATGACTCTGGTCTTGAATGCGAGCTATTTGCAGACTCATTTAACCTCACCTAGTTAGTCAGTCAACCCACCCGTGTACCAGACAACCCTGATCAAAATCCCCACCTATTGGTCTTGTTTCTAACAACCAATTCAGATAATTCAAATGTCGAAGTGAAGTCCTCCCTCGGATCCTCGGATCATTGTCTGATTCAAGCCACCAGTTTAACACCTACCACACGCTCTTGCTCTGAACCTGTCATGGTGACTAAATGGCACTATGACAGGGCAGACTGGGAGGGACTTCATAATTTTTTCATGGATATTCCTTGGACCTCCTTTTTCTCACAAGATGCAAATTCCACATTGGGCCACATACAGGATTTCATTAAAGATAGCATGGAAACATTCATTCCCCATCATAGTTAAATAAAAAGATGTATTTCTCATAAATGGTTTGTCTACAATTGTGCTAGAGTAATAGAACATAAAACAATAGCCTATAACACTTATACTGGGACCAAAACAAAAGAAGCCTTTAACTATTACAGTCAACCCTTGGCTATCACGAGTAATTGGTACCCTAGGCGACCCGCCATAGCCAAAATCGCGATAGCTATACTTAAGAACTAATGGGAAAAATTCTAATTGGTTCCCCGACCTCCAACTTTACCCCAACCTTACCCTATTTTCACATCTCCTTCACTAAAATACCTGGGATTACAAACCAATGCTGCAAATTAACAACAGTACAGTACATAAAGGTTATAAATAAAACAGAATTAACTGTAATAAGCCATTTTACTTAACATTTTTGGAGAGGATGAGGGGCTTGGGTGGGTTGAAGGGGTTCCGAGGCTGGGGTGGAGTATTACTGGCCACCCCTCCGACGTTCTATCTCGTCTAGGAATTGATCAGCTTCATCAGGAGTCTGGAAGGGACCCTCAAAACCTTCAAAGTCGTCAGCTCCATTATCAGAATCCACCTGAGGCTCACGGGATGGTCCTGGCTGTGGGTTGGGCTGAGCCTCGTTGCGACGGCGTAGGAAGTCTGTTATCTGGCGTTGTTGTAGGTTGTTGATATGGGCATGGTATTGTTGGTGGTAACCTTCCAGTGCCTTCATAATCGCCGAAGAATTTGCCTCACTGTTGGCGCTAACATCTTGCTCGATGAGATGACGTAGCCTTACACCCAAGTCGATGATTTCCTTTATGTTGGCTATGCTGAGTCCCCCACGACTCCTAGCATCACCACCGATGTTCTCCTCACCACTCTCACTCCTGTCCTCCTCTGCCACATTCTCCTCCTCTAGGATGTCGGCTGCAGTAACAGGGGGTGGCTGAATCATGTCACGAATGTCGTCCTCCGTTGTGTCAGCAAAGCCAGTCCCAGGAATTTGCCGTGCCTCTTCCACTGCTGCCTGAATCTCCGCCTGCACAGACTGTGGCTCACCTGCCACATTCCCACGTCGGTCCTCAGGTAGCCCCTCCAAAATATTTCGCCAAGCGTGATGAATTGTTTTCTGTGTCACATCATCCCAGCATTGCACCATTAAGTCCACAGCTTGCTTAATATTGTACTTTTTCCAGTAAAGAAACACTTTTCTGTCATGTTCACTATCACCTTGCACTTCGTCATCATCATCATCATCACCATCACTGTCCACTAGGTGCTGGATGAGCAGGGCGTCCTTGGTAGCTTCCCTCATTATCCTGAATTACCGTCGCGAGTAGGCAGACTTGACCACAGATATTACCTCCTGGTCCAGGGGCTGAATCAATGATGTCGTGTTGGGTGGCAAGAATTCAACTCTGACGTTAGGGTCTGCATCCCTCAGTAGAGGTGAATGTCTTGGGGCATTATCCAGCAGCAACAGAATGTTGAAGCGGATGTTGTTTTGGGCGCAATGCTTCTTGACCTGGGGAATGAACGCCTCCTTCATCCAATCTTGCGACAGCTTTGCCGACATGTACCCCTTCTTTGAAGACATCCAGTGCACATTCAGGTTGCTCATATCCTGTCGCTTGTAGGCCCGTGGACGTTTAGCACAATGAATAACTGTTGGTTTAAGGCGGCATGTTCCTGACGCATTGATTGCAAACAAGAGGGTGAACCGTGCCTTCATCACCTTCCTTCCTCGTACGTGGGCAGAGTTGGCTGTGATGAATGTCCGCCTGGGCATAGTTTTCCAAAAGAAGTTCGTCTCATCCATGTTGAATATTTGGTCAGGTGTATATTGGCCCTCCTCAATCACGTGCTTTAAAAAGCCGGGATACTCCTTAGCCGCTGCCATGTCCGCACTTGCTGCCTCACCACTGATTTTCTTGTTCTTGATCCGTTGCCGTTTCATAAATTGATCCACCCATCCCTTGGAGGCCACAAACAATGGTGGTTGTGCAATAGCCAGCTTCCTTGCAACCCCAACATATATCTCCCTGGCTGTGTCCATGACCTCACGCGTCTCCACCGCCTGATTCCTCCGTGCCTGCCGATCAAGATACCTGGCCAGCAACTGTTCTGTCTTAAGGAGCACCTGATTACGACTCCGCAAGGCGTTGCTGGCTCCCTCTGACGATGCCAATTCCATGTGCTTCCTTATGTGCTCTCGTTTCTGGTAGATTCCTCGGACCGTGGACTCTTTGATACCAAATTTCTTCCCCACGCTGCACTTGCTCTCACCACCGTCGATCAGCCGCACAATTTCCAGTTTCTGAGCATAAGGCAGGTTCTTCCTCTTCCTCACTTGCCGTCCTGGGTTAGCCGCGTTACGTGCACCAATGGTAGGAGGGTTGGATGGGGTATTGGTGGCCATTGTGGTTGAACAATAGGTCTTCACGGCTATAGCTGCTGTCGACTGGTAACACTGACTCTCTCTGAACCTTGGCGGGAAGGATGGGTAGCTGTAACCATGTCTTGGGCCAATCAGTGCTAGGATAGCCTGTGACGTCGCGCCAATCACGGCGCGAGTATACGCATGGGCGGAGCCCGAGCGATTTAAATGTTTCTGGCCGACCATCGTCCGTGATAGCAGTATTTGAGGTCGCGATAAAGGTAATCGTGTTGCATTTCACCTGTCCGTGATAGCCATGAAACGCGATAGCAAAACCCGTGATAGCCAAGGGTTGACTGTATAGAAATATCAGAAAACTTGCCAAAACTATTATCAATCTTTCTAAATCAAACTTTCTATAGAGACAGGCTAACAAACTACTAAACAACCCAAATGATAACAAAATATTCTGGTCAATCCTTAATTCATTCAAAACCAACTTCACTACCACCTCATCCATTCCACCTTTACAGTCCCTCAATGGAAATCTAGCAAGTGACCCACGTGGAAAAAACCAAACTTCTTGTTGACATTTTTCAACAAACTCAACCCTAAATACAGAAAATCACAATATTCCTGTATCTGATTTTGATTCCCCTCAAATACCTCCTTTCAGGATTCACACCAGATACATACAAGCGGTATTACAGAATCTCTCAGCAGACAAAGCTACTGGTCCCGATGAAATTCCTTCAACAGTACTTAAAAATTGCTCGTCAGTTTTGGCTTCTGTATTGGCAAAATTTTTCCGCTTATGCATCCATACCTCAAGTTTTCCAGCCGCTTGGAAAGAAGCAAATATCCATTCTGTTCCTAAAGAGGGGGCAACTTCTGATCCATCAAAATATAGACCAGTTGCAATAACTTCCATTCTCGATCAAGTTTTTGAGACACTAATTAACAAACACATAATCAAGCATCTAGAAATCAAGAAATTAATCAATGATCGGCAGTATGGATTTAGACAAGAACGTTCAACTGTAGACATTCTTTGACTTCTTACCCATCAGATTAACAAAACAATAGACCAATACGGTGAAACACAGACAATAGAACTTGATATATCTAAAGCATTTGACAGAGTATGGCACCGGGCCTTATTGTCTAAGATGTCACACTATGGCCTAGCATCACTGGTTCCTCTAATTTCTTCTTACCTTCATAATAGAAAAATACGGGTCATGGTAGATGGAATTTATTCTCAGTTTTATTCCATAACTGCTGGCGTACCTCAAGGATCTAGTTTTGGTACCAACACTCTTTTTCATTCATATAAATGACCTCCTATCTGTCACTCACAACCCAATACACTCTTATGCTGATGACTCAACCCTTCATAGTTCTTTCACATTTAGTACCTTCTTTACACTATCTGATATTATAAATTCCCAAATAAACACAGCAATTTCTCTGAAGCAGGACCTTTTAAAAATTAATCAATGGGAACAAATAAGTCTGGTCTCTTTTAATGCTCAGACAACTAAATACATTAATTTCTCCAACAGAAAGAATCCCTCAGGATCTCATATAATTTTAAATGATGTCAATATTCCCATATCCCCTACAATTGATATCCTATGTGTTACTCTAAACCCCAGCCTAAGCTGGAAAGCTTATGTTAAATCCCTTGCTAAAAATGCTTCCAAAAAATTGGGACTTATGTACAGAGTTCGTGAGTTCTTCACTGACGAGCGGATGGCCACAATATACAAAAGTCATGTGCGTTCTCAGATCGAATACTGTTCACCACTGTGGAGTGGATGTGGAGCGGTTGCATTGAGGCAGTTGGACAAAATTCAAAATAAAGCCATTAGATTAATCAATAATCCTGCCATTACGCAGGACCTTCCTCCGTTATCAGTACATAGCGTACATAGAGATGTTGCTTCTTTAGCATTATTTGATCGATATTTTTACAGTAAGTGCTCTGACGAACTGGCTTCAATTGTGCCTCCCCTTCACATTTTCTCCCGAAATACTCGGGCAGCTGGGAGTGCCCATGAACTCACACTCTCTCCTCCGCAATGCACAACCTCTGCTTATCAAAATTCATTTTTCTCCAGAACTACTACTCTCTGGAATTCATTTCTTGGGAGTCATTTCTCACAAACATTAATAATCCTCTTCAATTTAAATCCAGGTGTTATAAATATTTTATGAATGGAGGATGCCTTTAGGCACATGGACTTATTATTTTTCCTTTGTTTTTCCTTCATCCATTCATTACCTAAAAAAAAGAAAAAGAAATTTTTAAAACATTTATCTCGCCTCTTTAAACAGTTTCTTTTCTCATTTCTTCCTCCCCTCCATCTTTCCGCTGTTCCCTCTTACAGTCCCATTTAATCATCTGCTTCCACTCTCTCCTCCGCTCTATCTCCATTTACCCTCCCTCTACCCATTTATCACTCTCCTGCACTCGTCAATGGTACTTTTTTTAATGCGAGGAAGAAGGAACCAAAAGCTTGGAGCCCGCAAAACTGTTCCTTCCAAGAAAAAAAAAAAAAAACAATACTAAAGAGCCAAATTCAAGATCCTTTCATTTCGAGATGCCTGGACACACTGCATTTGCAAGACTGGAGATCATAGGAAGTAGGAAATACAGACAAAGGGAGACAGCTCCAGAGTTGCATTAATGAAGGACTGGGAGTAAAGTTTAACTCTCGCATTAGAGAGTTGGACAGAAAAGGGATGAGAGTTTGTTGCTAGACGGGTGCTACGCACCCGTCGTAGAGGTGGAGGGATGCAAGCAGACAGTTCAGAGGAGCAATGACTATGGAAGAAACGATAGAAAAAGAGATGAAGAGGCAACAGTGCGGCGAAGAGACAGAGGATGAAGGGAGCCATTAAGAGGAGCAGAGTAATGAGATGAAAAGCCTTTGACTCCACACTATTGAGAATAGCTGTATGTGGGGAGCCTCCCCACACAAGAGAGTTGTACTCCATACAGGGGCGAATAAAGCCAGTGTATAAAGTCAACAACTGTGCAGGGGTAAAGAGGGTATGTAGACGGCTTAGCACACCTAATCTCTTGGAAGCAGATTTTACCAGAGATGTAATATGATCTTTCCAAGATAAATCCCGTGTGAATGAAACCCCAAGCATGTTCAAAGATGATGCTGGATTGAGGTGGATATTATTAAACTTTAGTGGGTACTCCTGTGGAAGATTTTGTTCTGTTGATAGGTGTAAAAACTGGGTTTTTGATGCATTAAAAAAAACAAGATTATTTTTACCCCACTCAGAGATACGAGCCAGGTCAGACATTAGGAGCGCCATAGCCTCATCCCTTGTTTGTTGAAGTAACTGCTGGGATGGACGTTGCGAG
The DNA here is from genome assembly GCF_032717465.1 of Coenobita brevimanus. Lineage (NCBI taxonomy): Eukaryota > Metazoa > Arthropoda > Malacostraca > Decapoda > Coenobitidae > Coenobita > Coenobita brevimanus. Next base: position 32,490,790 of record NC_136971.1, read on the forward strand.
AACCGAATGGAAAGATGAAGGGTGGAGTCATCAGCGTACAAGTGGATAGGGTTAGATGTACAGCTTAGAAGGTCATTGATGAATAAAAGGAAGAGAGTTGATGATAGGACAGAGCCATGAGGAACACCACTGTTGATAGATCTAGGAGAAGAACGATGGCCCTCTACAACAGCGGCTATAGAACGACCAGAAAGGAAGCTAGAGGTGACGGCACAGATAGAAGGATAGAAACCGTAAGAGGGCAGTGACGAAATTTCAGCGACGGCTTCTCATCTTATCTCCTCCTATCCTTCCTTGCATTCTCATTCCTTAATCCATAAGGTACTCATTTTTTTCTCGCTTCGTACTACACTAACACTCTCCCTTCCATCACACCACTCTCCTTCACTCACTGCACGTAGGCGCCTTCACTCACTACACAGTCCTTCACACACACACACACACACACACACACACACACACACACACACACACACACACACACACACACACACACACACACACACACACACACACACACACACACACACACACACACACACACACACACACACACACACACACACACACACACACACACACACACACACACACACACACACACACACACACACACACACACACACACACACACACACACACACACACACACACACACACACACACACACACACACACACACACACACACACACACACACACACACACACACACACACACACACACACACACACACACACACACACACACACACACACACACACACACACACACACACACACACACACACACACACACACACACACACACACACACACACACACACACACACACACACACACACACACACACACACACACACACACACACACACACACACACACACACACACACACACACACACACACACACACACACACACACACACACACACACACACACACACACACACACACACACACACACACACACACACACACACACACACACACACACACACACACACACACACACACACACACACACACACACACACACACACACACACACACACACACACACACACACACACACACACACACACACACACACACACACACACACACACACACACACACACACACACACACAGTTCACGCACTACCACAATTTTCTTCACTCAATACACACACTCTTTCACTCACTACCATACTGTACTCTTCCTCAATCACTTCCCTCACTTCCCCTTCTCATCATTCTCTTTGCCCATGTTCTAGCTCTCTGAAGATCTGACCAGTTCTATTATTTTATTCCGGACTAGCAAGGGTACCTGGCGTTGCCGGGCCGAAGGGGCAAATACTTTAATTCTATTTGTTCCTCTTCAATCTTTCTTTCTACTCCAGAAAGACCATGTACCTCTTACGCTTTAGAAGAGGGATTATAAGAGGCCCAGGAACGTTCTATTTCAGCTTTCGCAGACTAACGCACAGTACAGTATTTGTGTGCACTTGTTAACTATTACCGCCGACCTCAAATGACCTCCGACCGGTGACCTCAAATGACCTCGGCGGTCAATTTTACATATCGTATGTCCGAACTGGAGGTCATGTGAGTCTCCGTGCCAAAAATTGGGTTGCAGAGGTACTCGGAGTTGCCTGGGCAAAAAAGGCGACCACTCTACCGGTAACTTCAAATGACCCAGATCTGAATTTTGACCCCCTTTAAACCATCCTTGGGTCACCCTGATTCAGAACATTTCTGGGTCTGGGGGTCTATGGCCCTTGGTTTGGGTGTGATTGATGGACAAACAAACGCGGCCCTTTATATACCGGTATATAGATATGGATAACAGATGACAGTTTTATATAGCTGGCAGTGAGTCAGAAGCCTGAGGGTGATAATTCCGGTACCTTCTGCGCTCGTGTTATCCAGACAGATTTATTGTCCTGTTCCACCTAAAGGCATTTTTTTTTTCAGCCATGAATGACCTAAGAAGGCTGAGGCTTAATACTTGTGCCACTAATGTTTTCATGGTTAGCAGAATTCAAGCATTTTATTCCACATAACGACAGATCCTTTTTGTTCAGCTGGGACTGCAAGTCTGTTCAGATTACAGTGCGCTATCGTAGCCTCAGTATGTTAATAATTCAGTCAACTCACTCACGGTCTGAAAAACTCTTGGATTCTGTTCAAGAGGATGATACGGGACCAAATTCTTACCAGAGAGAGACAATGGAACATGAGAGTGTTAAGACTGGCGCCATTAAGTTATATTTGGACAACCAACACATTCCATTCCAGCCGAGGGCAGAGAACTTTATTCAGCTGAGAGTGAGTCATGGAAGTCTGGGAGTGTTATGATTACTACCATTAACTCTTGGATATTTGGGACAACTATAACATTATTTTCCACTTAAAGACAAACAGTTTTATTCGACTTACGCAGTCCGGGCATATTTTTTCCTTCCTCTTAGCCTGCATACATCACAACGTCTGCCTTCCTTCCACCACCATCCCAACAGTTTTATTCTTCCCCATCAATCTGCATATTATCACGATCATTACCTAGCCGCAGTGGAGGTGAAAGGGGTTACGTGAAATAGTTTTATGTAAGTTGTGCAGTACACAAGAAAAGAAAAGCTACGAGAAAGAAAATTACCCTCTAACTTTCTAGGAGGATGGAAGAATTTGGACGGCAGGACACAGCATTGGATGAGGATTATCTAAGAACTTTGCTCGTGTCAAAACTTTCCAATATCTTTTTAACTCTCCATCAGCATCTCAACATAACTCATCCCATTGACCAACCAACACAGTCTCTTAACATTCCCTAGTTACCTATACACATCCCCATGCCAAACAACATACACCGTCTTCCCTTCAGTTTTACTCACATGCCGACATACAGGTATACCTTCTTTCCTACCAGCCTACTGGATCTCGGCTTCGGACATCGCCCTTCAAATGGAAGACTGGGACTTAGAAAGAAAAATGTCTCTCTTAATAAACTTCGTGTAGACGGTGGATATTAATGTAAGCCTTCCGATTCTCTCTCTCTCTCTCTCTCTCTCCTTCATCCTTTGTTTTTCAAAATGAATATCGTTAAGGAAAATGGGCCAAGGAGTCTCCTAAATTTACCTCCTTATGAATCTTTCGCACTTTTGACACCGGCTTTAAAATTATTCAGACCTACCTAGCTCCAATTTTAGACGATCGCTATTGATTTAATCCAAATTTTAACTCTGTTCTACTGATACCTGACAGTATTTCAAGCGGTATGTGGAATTTTCTGTACATTTCTGGACACATCGTAAATGTTGGTACATTTCCCCACGATATATAACGGGACACTGAGCTATGTCCTTCGAAACTCAGTGCTGAGATTTTCGGTGCTCAGCAGGCTTTTCAGAATATTGTGTAAGGGTTTAGGATCGACTAAAATGTGCATCGACTTTCCTCATCACAATTGCACCTTGTACCTAATGAAACAATGGCGCCAACTACTTTGGCAATTTTCCTCGGGTGTACTCTCAATAACAGTCGGGAATTTTGTAACATGTCCTCCATAGCAAGATATTCTGCATAGGCTATTACTCCTAAGTATGTTTTTGTATGCCACTGATAAAAACTCTGTCGATGTTAAAATGATAAAAAAACCACTGAGGAGATTTTCCGGGGCAAAATGCAAAATACCTCGCCAAGATTGGGGTATATACTAAGGAGCGTAATTTGCCAGCGAGAATAAGGTGCAAGTATGACCCTCGGATATTTGGACCACGATGCAAGAGCGTAAACAAACAGGGCTCACAATAAGGAAAAAAAAACAATATAACGAAAGATACGATGGCTATATAAAGAACGACAGAAGAATTGTGAAAAATGTCGAAACACATAAAGATAACGAAAGATATAAAAAAGTTGAAATACTGTAAAAACTCCTCCAGCCAATTACGAAGCGGAATGCGGAGAAAAATGTTTAGGGAAGTTTGTTAATCCCCTAAATTCCAGGACGTATATTCTATTTTACTGTCCTTACCGCCAGAAATAAGTAAGTACAGTATTGCATTAGCTAAAACTTCATGAAATTTACGGTAAGTGCTTGAGTTTCCTTGGTGATCATCCCTTTCAACACCTAATCACGCAGAAATCATGTTCATTTTATTCTGATTACTGTCACAAGATTTTATCTAGTTTCAGAAGGCACCCAGATAGTGATGGGGAGGAGTGGAGGAAAACGAAAGGTATATCTAGCCCAGTCAATGTGAAATAGCTTATCTCTTGAATCAAATAGTCAAGAAATACAAGGACTAGAATACACAATATGCCATCGTGTTGAAGAAGTGACTGAATTGACAACAGTTTAACAAATTTTCCGAAAAAAAAAATGCTATTGATATTATGGTATGAAAAGGTAAAGCGCACGCTTCACTGTTTTTGTTGTTATGGCCCCTGACTTATCTGAATCGAAACCTGATAGACTGCTGGCTGAAGCTACCCTTTCCTCCAGTCCACCATCCACCTTTTAGGTGACAGAGAGTTGGGGTACTTTGGTATGACCGGGCAGCAGAACCACCCGGTGTATTGATGCCACCGTGTAAAGGCGTCCCTCTCCTACACCATGTATATCTTACTGTAGTTCATTCACTTCAACTAAGCAGAGACTTTCGTCCTTAGGCAGCTTATTTCCCTTAGCTCTGTAGCAAGACAAGACCATACTACACTTGGCGTCCTTCCATCCTTTACATAGTACTTTTTCGTGGCTAGCATCATGGGCCGCAAACAGATTTACAGGATCTACTTGATATAGTGGTACAAAAGAGTAAGAAAATGGATTTGACTATCAGTTGTAAGAACATTGTGTGCAATGTGTGTACTAAGGACTGATATTATCATCAAGTAAAAGAGTGAATTTAACTTTTTGGGCGGTACTGTAAGAGACGATGGAAGGTATGATAAATCAGTAGACGTATACTGATGGCTAGAGATACGTTTGAGAGGATAAAAAAGGTAGTTAAAAACAGGAAGTCATCGATGAAGACTAGGAAAAAATGCTTCTGGAATGCTGTGTTAAACCAGTATTGTTGTATGGCAGTGAGTGTTGGGTAATACAGCCGCAGATGGAGAAGAAATTAGATGATGTTTAAATGATTTTTTTTTTTGAAGAATTATCGGGGTATCATGGACGGAACGTAAAAGAATGAGGAAATTTTAACGACTGTAGGGAGGATACATCACTAGTTGAAGACAATCACGACGAGACAGAGTTCCTAGGGCGTGTGATTAGAGAAGGAGGACTTGAAGGACTGGCGTTGCCTGGGAATGTAGCTGGACAGAAGAGCAGAGGAAGACAACGAATGACGTACTTAGGAAACTTGGGCAGGTGGATGGTTGAACGGCTACCAAAGAGATTTAACGTGGAAGCATGGCCTCTCAAAATGATAAGGAAGGATCTGTGGAGAGCCATGGTCGGCTACGTCATGGAGGGATATAGTACCGGAAGGAGAAAGACAAGAAGAAGACTATTAGGTATTTAGTATAACCTTGTTTACACTTTTGCGTTCGTATTATTCACCATTATCACAAATAAATCTCTTTCTGTTAATTTCAATAAAATTTTACAACTTTCCCGGTCACGACAGTGTTAGTGGTAACAATGGTAATTCTCTCAGACTCCTGTGACTTACCCAAAACTGAACAAAATTGTCTGGCTTTAGATGGAATAGAGTACTAGATTTGTCTCGACATTGAAAAGGATAACAAATCATGAAGGATGACGTACTTTTCTAACTAAAAAGCAATCAGACAGCGCATACCTCCACCAATGCAATTGCCATCAAAATGGATACGGACCCGGATCCGTGGGTATACTGTGTGGAATACATAGGACCCAGATCCGCCCTTACCTCTAAGCAATACTTCCTTGACCTATTACTCACTCATCCACAAAATTATGTTGAAATTTATAGAGAAGTTTTGGAGATATTATACATAGGATCATGATCTGGACCCGGATCCTCCCCCAAATTTAATCAATTCTTTCTTGTCCCATGACCCTCCATTTCACCAAGTTTCATTGAAACTCACTGAGAATTTTTGGAGAAATCGTCTGGACAAAGACAGACAGACAAACGCAGGTGAATACATAACCTGCCCCAACTTCGTTGGCGGAGGTAACTATGCATGCATAAAGCAGTGATCAGGCAGGACAGTTTAAGTGTAGTTTCAACGTTTAACGAGTTAAGTAACCAGTTGAATATCTTCTTTACATAAAACACCTAACTCAACATGTTCCTGACACTTACACAGCATTAGCCTAGTTGGATATAAAGTTACTCTATAATTCAATCCACCAAAATGATTGAACTGGTATGTTGTCCATTTACCGATTTAATAAACACTGAGTACAGCCGAACTGTGAAGTAAAACGAACATGCAATCCGACCTCCCCCCTTTTGTTCACCCTCAAAAATACCAGTAGCTATATATTTTTTTTTTTCCAGGAGGTATCTATAGTAAATACCAGTAATCTGCATTTTACCTAATGCAATTTGAACAAAAAAAAAAAAAATACTCGTGCACATTTTTCATGATATTTGGTGTCACGTAACATCACGATTTTTTTTTTTTTTTAATTCGGCGTATGTATTGTAGTGGAAATGGTTCTGTTGTACCTAAATGATTCCTTTTGTACGGCTGTATCATGTGTTATTTTCACGGCGGTACACATCCATTGCCTCACTAGAACCGTAGGAACCCACGGTTGAGCTTTCAGTGCAAACACTTCAATTAAATATATATATATATACATATATATATATATATATATATATATATATATATATATATATATATATATATATATATATATATATATATATATATATATATATATATATCACAAAACACATGAAGATATAGGGTTAGCAGTGTGCCAAAAATCATTGGAATAAGGTCGAGTCAATAAGACCATATGTAGTTATATCCCTACAACTATCTCTTAATAGCATATTTTGTGCAGTGTCTGGTTGTTTATTTATTCTACTATTTTCATAACGCTTTTGGGTGCACTTTTTATACTCCATTATGTCACCTACGGAGTCAGGAAAAAAAACACACACACACACCGATGCAGGGATAGAATTACATGTTTTATTGCCTCGACCTTGTTGGGATGGTTTGGGTGCATTGGCATCCCTGTATCTTCATTCATTTTATGAACCGTTTTCTTTAACACTTGTTTTACTGATTTTGAAAGCGTTTCTTTAAGAAATTGCCAAAGGATTTCGTAAGGCATTCAGTTTAAAAGGGCCGTAGTAATGAAGTAACTCGTTCTCGTTCTCGTTCCAAAAATCTCTCTTAAGTTGAATTAAATCATCTGTAGATTATAACAAGAAGCAGCATTAAGAAGAGTACAACGCCCACGCCTTGCCATCGATCCATGCCCGAACATCTGAACTCTACTCATTTTTTTTTTTTAATCGAGGCGAAGATGCACTTGATAGATTGGTGATTATTGGATGAATGCAACATTACTTCATAATCTAGCATTATTAACTGACAACAAATATCAGAGGAGGAAATTTGGGTTAATAAATATTTTCTGGACATGTTGCGTTCAGCCAATCGTCATCAACTTATCAAGTGCATCTTCTCCTCCATTAAAAAAAAAAACAAAAAAAAAAACGGAGTACAGCTCTTACCTTGACGTTCGATTGATTGCTCTCAACTTGAAATAATTCATCCTTGCCTGACCAATAACCCTTCACTAAATTTGGTCCAAATCGGATAAAAAAATATATAAGCTAACGTTGTACGACATGGACTTTTGACCTATTGTTCTCAAAATTAAATAATTTAATCTGTGGCTTTAATCCGAAATGAATTAACACTTTTTGGGTTGAAGAGCCGAAAATGTGACATTGTTCTGTAACCATAAAATTTAACCAGCTGTTCTCAAACTTTAGTCACTTGAAGCGTTTTCTCAGCTTCTACCCTTTTACCTAGTTTGATCTAAATTTGAGCGGAAAATGTAAAAGTTAACTGTTCCTGGCCGATTACCTCTGATTTTTTTTCGGGTAATATCTGCCGTGCCTCCGACCCGATGGAAAATTAAACCGCTCTGCGGGAAGAAAAAGAAACGTTGATTGGTTTTGCCATCTTGTTGCTAAACGAGCTTACAAAAAAGAAGAGAGAAGAATATGGAGATATTGAGCTTTCTGCCGATTGTGTCTTAGCGTGTTAGCGTTGTTTTAGCTAACTAGCTATATTAGATATACAAAATGGTGAGAAATAAGGTTAGATGGTTAGAAAATTTTAATACCTCAGTGTGTGGGCGGTATGAAGGATTATTTTTGCCAACGCTTATGGACTTGTCTGTGACATCTCCATACATAGTGTCTCATGAGGCTCTGAAAAAATAACCTCCCCCTCCTGGGGGATTATGCTGGGTCAAAACTCCACATACCCTTTGCCTTGAAGTCTTTTGTAGTTCAGATCCAGCTGAAGCACCTAAACCAACCTGACAACCAGGATATTTATTAGTTGGTTATAAGGCCAGCTCCCACTCCCTTCATGGGCTACATCTGACTAAAGCGCCTTAATCATATTGCCAACCAGGAATTCTATTTCCTGTCACTATATTGCCAACCAGAAATTCTATTTACTGACTCTAGGGTGATCAACCACTGTAGCAAATGGCTTCCTGAATTTCATACATTATGAGGATATGAACTCTGCTTTGAGTATCGTACACAAGTTATTAAAAAAATACTCTAAAACAAATTAATCCCTTAGATATAGAATGAAATCTCACTAGTACATATATATTTTTTTAATCTGGTTGAGAGAACCTGTAACAGAAGCATAATTTAAGAAAAGTTAAAAATAGAATTGGTAGAATGAACAGGAATTAAGCTGGTTCAGTGAAGGATTTAGCACCATTCCTACAATAATTATATACTTAAGGATCATTGTGTACCACCGTAGCAAATGGCTTCCTGAATTTCATACATTATGAGGATATGAACTCTGCTTTGAGTATCGTACACAAGTTATTAAAAAAATACTCTAAAACAAATTAATCCCTTAGATATAGAATGAAATCTCACTAGTACATATATTTTTTTTAAATCTGGTCCAGAGAACCTGTAACAGAAGCATTATCTAAGAAAAGTTAAAAATAGAATTGGTAGAATGAACAGGAATTAAGCTGGTTCAGTGAAGGATTTAGCACCATTCCTACAATAATTATATACTTAAGAATCATTGTGTAGCCCGTTTCACTGGCCATGCTTATTCTCCCGCCATGTACCAGTGCCAATGTTTCTCGTTCCTTGTTTGTGTATCCTACCTCACCTTACTTTTAAGTGGAAGAGAGGGTCAGCATGATGATGATGATGGTGATGATGATGATGATGATGACGATAATGGTGGTGGGATTTAAAAATAAAAAAAGCCAATTTCCGTAACACTTCGCAATAGGTGCTTCAATGAAACCTAGAGGCCAATAGTAAATGGAAATAATAACCAGAGGTACCCCTCTGGTTTAATATAATGGTGCGCTCCCCGTTGCTGGCCAACATATTCTCTCTAAAGCTCCTCTAGGATCTTTCCTTCTGGATAATAAAATCAGCGCGCCTTACCCATTCCGGGGAGTAATTAAAATTACCCTACTGTCTACTTTTACGACGCTGTCTAAATGAAATACTGTAGCCTGATTTTCTTTAATTAACCATCTCGCGGCCTCGTGTTCTATGGTATCTATTCCAATTAACGGTAGACGATTTTATTCAGATGAGAGTGAATTATAGTAGCCTAAGAATACTAATACTCTTATCTATAACACGTCAGTATTCAGGGCAGCTCTAGGTTTTCTTGTCCAGCCAACATCAGATTTTAACTAGCTGAGGGCGAATAATATGACTCTGAGTGCTATTTAGTTTAAGGTATGATATGCTCGTAAAAAAAAAAAAAAAAAAAAAAAAAAAAAAACTCTGGCAACAATTTTATACAATTAAACCGACCTTCATGGCCCAGCTGCGCAGACACTGATCATATGTCGTCCGGTATTGTTTGGCTAATACCGGATGGAAATATTCCCATATTAAATCCGAATTGGTTCTGTATTTCATCCTTCTCAGGCTCCTGTGACTCCCGTCCACCAAAAATAAAAGTCTGGTATTACTGGAATGAACTGCTGCCAATCTACTGACACAAAGAAGGTGAATGGTACTGTACCTTTTGAACGTTCTCAGAATCTCATGACTAACTCTTTAAAAAAAATCGTCTGGGCTAAAAACAAACTAACCCTGTTCCTACAACACCATCTTTTTGTGGCTTATTCCTCCGACCAGAGACGATATTATTCAACTTCTGAGTGATATCAAGTATTAAAAGGCTCTATATAAACCCTCAGACCGAGAAGTCCCTTTTAGACTGGAGAAAATACTCTGGGAATCGCAGGAATAAATTCAGCAAAGTGTCTTAGTGGTGATTATTAAAACAAATAATCCTAAAACAAACTCAACAAGGATGACCACTGAATGTCCACAGTGGGATCCGTATATAGCCCTCCACTTGAAACTCGCCTGAGAATATTTTGTGTTGCTGGGATCGGTCTCCTGGTATGGGCATAGGAGTGGCAGTGAGAGTAGGGATTAAATGAATGATTCAGGGTAGACCTTAATAACGTTGACTGAGCCGTCGTCGCAACACAAAAAAAAAATTCAAGGGGGCGTGGAAAAGAAGGCATTGTTCACTAACTGTCCAGTTGAAAATAACGTTGTAGTAGCTGTAGTTGGAAGCCTCGGCTCATCTGATCCTGAACCCGGTGGATGAATGACTGAAATTGCCCATCTCTGTAGTCCAAGATCTTCCTTTCTGGGGAGAGGGAAGAACTGAGGGGTAATCTGTATAATCGGGTGGTTCCACCACCCTGTCATATCGGAGTTAACACGCAGTATAATAAAGATGCTACTTGAAAATCTTATTTAATGAGGTTTTGCTGTATGTCCAGATTATAATTAATGTGCATATAATTGAATTCAATGACTCGGATAGACAAATACAAATACAGGGAAACTCGTCATAGGTTATAGCGAAACTCGGCATTTCACTCTCCAGTACGGGATGCTATATTAAACTCAGTCTGCTCTCTCTCTCTCTCTCTCTCTCTCTCTCTTGCAAAAAAAAATCGGCATGCTTTAACTGTAATAAAACACTAGAATCATCCTGATCATGAGTGTTATGATGACAGTAACACTTCTAGAGTGTCATGACACTTTTAGTTAAAATCTCGGGAATTTTAAAGTGGTATCACGTGCAGCATACATAATATTATGTTGATATATCACGGGATATTGCCGCGATCTACTTATAAAACTCCCTTGTGATTGAAGAGGTATGTCCTTAACTACGATTCATGTATACATATTCTGTCGTTGATTACTTAGCCGGACAGATAAGAAACGGATGTCATTACTTACAGGTTCAATACGGGATTCAACACTTCTCTTTCCAATAGGGAACGATTCCACAACTTTAAAAAAATGGTGACTCTATAATTTGGGTGGCCAACCAATGCCCCGCGGGACGAGTGAGGTCCGCCAGCAATTTCGCCCGGCCCCTTCCATAAATCTAGTGAATATTCTCCATGTATATTTATTTTACGGACATTGATTTCACACATTTTTAGCCACTAGCCCTGATATAAATGTTAGCATCTCATCACTCTTTTTTTGCAGTCAGTGAAAGATGGGGCATGGCTGAAATACAACGAGAAAACAGATTAACAGTATAAGAGACTGTGAGATTTCATTAGGGCTAATATGCCAATCAAATTGGTTAATTAAACACCATTTAGAGGTAAGGACCTTCATTCCCTCTAGCATTCATTTCTCCCATTTCAGGGCTTCTCGAGACACTTAAGATACCCTGAACTGGGCCAAATATTAAACTTAAGAAAATTAAGGATATTATCTCTAAATGATGCTGTAATTAACTACATTGAGGATTACACTTCCCAAGGGAAACGGTCAGTGTTTCTGTGCATTTCATACGCATGCAATATAGGGATAATGTGCCTCGTCAAGTGTTGATCAATGTGAAAGTCAGACCTTCGACAGAAAATGGTGAACACTCCCTAACCACAGTCCTATTCAGCTAGTCACCAGAGAACATACTCGTATACAGAGCTAAGCAATGTTCCAGGCTACATGAGACCGTACTTCTCTCCTTAGTTTCTTCATTACGATGATGTTTTCTTATATATATATCCATGCTGCAGCCACATGGTTTTGCGTAGAAAAAAAAAAAAAAACTAATGCACTTGCTACTCCAAGGTAATTTTATATTTACACACTAACAGGGTTAGAAAGTCTCCATTAACTTTCACACTATCAAGATTTTTCTCCTAGATCTCAATAAATCGTCCACTGACAGCAGTGCTATAGACAGTCTTCCAGTTTATTGGTTTTACACTAGATGTCCTTTCCATAAAATGAGTACTATATTATACGGCTGCAGATACTAAAAGGCGTCATCGTACTGGAGGGCTATTACATCCCTAACATTTTAATCTCGGAACCGAACTGACATTATTATGCAGGTTATTAGAATCCATTAGAAGTGATGAGTCAGATAATTCTAAATATAACTCTTTTAGTTCTTAAAATCTCTCCGAATTGTATAAATCATCCGACGGTGGCAATAATAAAGCATTAAAGTGAGTCATCATGCCGCAGGGTAAAACCCAGACATCGGTCTGTTCTGTGAGAAATTCGGTAACGTTTACTCAGGAAAATTTTCGTATTGACTAAACTGCCAGTCTCCCCGCCCTCCAAATTATTGTTGGAACTGAGATCATCTGTTTGTACTTGTATTATACCCGTAGACGTGTGCTGTTTATTGATGTAAAGTTAAGGACATTATGTAAATTATCTTTTACGGTCGCGTTTAAATTAACATTTTTTTTTTTCTCTCTCTCTCTTTCGTGCAGCAGTAGTTGCGTGGTACCGCTGTTTGACTCTTTACAAAATATTCTGGGTGCTATGCGGATTAAAGAAAATATGTTAAATTATACATTATACCAGAAGTATGGTAGACTTGAAGTAAGTTTGAACTGTATACACACATACAAAAATTAACACATACAAACATTCCCTGTATATGCCTCCCAAAAGGACAAATATAAAGCTACACGCTCATACAGAAACAGAAAGGCAGCTGTTACGCTATTTTCATTTTAGCCAGAGCAGTGAGGTGGATACCTCCAGACGATTTAGGTAACTTTGGAGAATGCATTTCCTGTGTGTGGGCTAGACTGAGTAACATACAGTCCCCATTAACCCTTTTACAACAAAGTTCCTCCATCTAAACGGAATAAACTCGTGTAATGGCAGCAGGAATTAAGTTTGAAAAATATATTACCCGACTGAAGAGCTAAGGATATGAATGAGCCTGCATACCGCGAAAGAAACTGTACATAGGCAGAACCATCTTCCGTGACGGTACAGTAATTATTCGTAAATGTACCTGGGATATACAGTATGAGTCTATACAACTACGCAGTTGCTGTCAGAATATTCTATTGAACACCGTAACGAAACTGGGACAATGTAGTTCATTCACTGTACCTTCTCCCACAGTTCCTTTTGCAGCAAATTTCCAGTAGATCAGTGGCAGGGAAAAAAAATAAGAACAGTACTACAGCTCTATATCTTTTACATAGCACTTCTTTGTGACAAGCCCAGTATTCTAGTGTTATGTCTTGTTAAAGTTGAGCATCCAGGAGGGAGTGATGGACAATTTAGGCCAAGTTAAAGCGAACAGAGTATAGTGATATGCATCGTGGTCTGTTTCCTACAGGGAGGGCCTTGTATTGCTTCGACTGTGCGTAACCTTGGATTCTCGCACAGTCCTTTCACCTCTTTGATACAATTACATACGGTAACATCAAGAGCAGTAGTTCCCAGACAGTCCTCTGTCGACATGTCCTGTTCCTCCTTATTTCCCTTGCTCTGCGAGCTATATTGTGCCCATCCTTCTCACACAGGTACTCCTTCGTAGTGTCCTTCATTGAGTATAGATATCAGAAAAAAATGTAACACCTTCCGTCACCACAGACGGCAATGATGTGCCGGGAAACATATTTTGTTCGTGATGTAGTTTTACCTTCATTCATTCTGCTCCGAAGATAATTTTACGTAACTTAGGGTTGACGTCTCATAGAGAAGAGGGCAATGAAACTATATATCTAGCCCTTCCAGCTCGGCATGTATCTCGTAGACAAATAAAACTGTCAGGAGATGGGAATAAAAAATCAGATCATATGCCGTCGTGTTGAAAAGATTATTTTGCTTGGATTCAGTCAGGTCAGTTGCTCTGAAATTCATTGTACTGTACTGGCCATAACCATATTTATTAGTAACGAAGTTATCATCATCCTCATATTCACAATTATCTTCATCATCTTCATATTTATCTTTATCCTCATCATCATTGTCATGATTATTTTGATTGCTTTCATGAACTTTCTTCCCAACTGAGGAGTAGACTGTAGCACCAGTCGAGCAGGGCAGTACTCCCGAGGTGGATGGAAAGCTGATGACAGGGAGAGCTGGAGCTCCCGTTTCATCAGCCCTCAGGACTAGTTCCTGACCATCCCCCTTTGCTGAACTTTTTCAGTGTCTCACTTACACAAAGAGTAGGCCAGCATGCTCTCCAGTACAAATTTCTCTAACTATCTTCACCAAACTACATGCACAGTACACACTACACTTCCTATTCAAAAATCAACAAAAATGGCGTCTACTAATCAAGCCTCGGAGTCCCCAGGGGGGTGGACCATAAATGCCCCCGCCATCTGCCCCTCTCCCGGTGACGACTCGAGGTGCCTGGAACCACTGTCTGACTCTCTTCTTCTTCATTTCTGCAACATTCGCGGCCTTTCATCTAACTTTCGCTCTGTTGAGCACCACCTCTCCTCCTCTAAACCTCACCTTCTTTTTCTGACGGAGACTCAGCTGTCTGTGGCAACCGACAGCAAACCCTTTTCTGTATCCTCCTACTTTCTCTATACTCATTTCAAAGCCAAAGGTGGCTGTTGTGTATACATACGCAACGACTTATCTTGCTCTCGTGTTCCTGAACTTGATTCTTCTGAATTCTCCACACTCTGGCTTCGGCTTTCCTGTCATTCTCTGACTAAATATATCTGTGCTGTTTACTTATCCCCTAATTCTACTGACTATCAAAAATTCTTCGACTATCTTACTTCTACGATGGAACACATTCTGTCCATTTCTCCTTTCTCTGAAATCTCCATTCTTGGAGATTTCAATGTTCACCACCACCTTTGGCTCTCCTCTCCTTTCACGGATCCACCTGGTGAACAAGCCTACATCTTTTCTATCCTTAATGACCTAGAGCAGCTTGTACAGCACCCTACCCGTATCCCTGACCGCCTTGGAGAGAGCTCCAACATACTTGACCTCTTCCTCTCAACTAATCCTTCTGCTTACTCTGTTAATCTTTTCTCTCCGTTGGGCTCCTCCGATCACAACCTTATTACCTTAACCTGTCCTATCACTCCGGTACGGCCTGTGGACCCTCCAGGGAAACGTCGTCTGTGGCATTTTGGAGCCGCGAACTGGGAGGCCCTCAGGCAGTACTTCTTTGATTTTCCCTGGAATGATTATTGCTTCCATGGCCGTAAGCCATCTGAGTGTGCCTAGCGCATTACGGAGGTTATTCTCTCGGGCATGGAAGCATACATTCCTTTCTCATATCCTTTGACTAATGCAAGAAAGCCTTGGTTTAATCACGCTTGTTCTAATGCTGTCCGCAACAAGGAGAAGGCCTACAAAAGGTACCGGAGCCAACCCACCCCTGAATCACATCATCTTTACGTTTCTGCCCGGAATCGTGCTAAGTCTGTTCTTCGCTCTACTAAAAATAATTTCATCCATACTAAATGCTCTCAACTCTCTAACTCGAATTCTTCCCGCTCCTTCTGGCACCTTGCCAAAAATCTTTCTAACAACTTTACCTCATCATCCTTCCCTCCTCTTTTCTACTCTGATGGTTCTGTAGCTACTTCTTCTACTGATAAAGCAGATCTCTTTGCACAGACTTTCTCCTCCAATTCCACCTTAGACGATTCCGGTGATGTTCCTCCATCACTTCTCCCCTTTGACTTCCTCATGGCTGACATTAAAATTTCTTCAGTTGATGTATTTTCTGCCATCACTGGCCTCAGCACTAACAAGGCATATGGGCCTGATGGGGTCCCTCCTGTTGTTCTCAAGAACTGTGCTTCTGTGCTTACACCCTGCCTAGGCAAACTCTTTCGCCTTTGTCTGTCAACTTGTACCTTTCCTTCTTGCTGGAAGTTTGCTCTCATTCAGCCAGTCCCAAAGAAGGGTGACCACTCCCAACCCTCCAACTATCGTCCAATTGCTTTAACGTCCTGTATTTCAAAAGTTTTCGAGTCAATTCTTAATAGAAAAATTTTAAGGCATCTTTCCTATCACAACCTTCTTTCCGATCGTCAGTATGGGTTCCGTCAGGGACGCTCCACTGGCGATCTTCTCACCTACCTTTCAGACTCCTGGTCATCCTCCTTTCGGGACTTTGGCGAAAGCTTTGCCATTGCACTTGACATCTCAAAGGCTTTCGATCGAGTCTGGCATAAATCTTTAATTTCCAAACTGCCCTCCTACGGTTTCTATCCTTCTATCTGTGCCTTCATCGCTAGCTTCCTTTCTGGTCGTTCTATAACCGCTGTTGTAGACGGCCATCGTTCTTCTCCTAGATCTATCAGCAGTGGTGTTCCTCAGGGCTCTGTCCTATCACCAACTCTCTTCCTTTTATTCATCAATGATCTTCTAAGCTGTACATCTAACTCTATCCACTCATACGCTGATGACTCCACCCTTCACCTTTCCATTCGGTTCCCGCAACGCCCATCTCAGCAGTTACTTCAAGAAACAAGGGATGAGGCTATGGCACACCTAATGTCTGACTTGGCTCGTATCGTTGACTGGGGTAAAAATAATATGGTTGTCTTTAATGCATCTAAGACTCAGTTCTTACACCTATCAACCCGACAAAATCTTCCACAGGTATACCCATTAATGTTTAATAATATTCAGCTTAATCCTGCATCATCCTTGAACATGCTTGGGGTTTCATTTACTCGGGACTTATCTTGGAAAGACCATATTACATCTCTTGTAAAATCTGCTTCCAAGAGATTGGGTGTGCTAAGCCGACTCCGCTCTTTCTTTACCCCTGCACAATTGTTGACTCTATACAGAGGTTTTATCCGCCCCTGTGTGGAGTACAACTCTCATGTGTGGGGAGGCTCCCCACATGCAGCTCTTCTCAATAGGGTGGAGTCAAAGGCTTTTCGTCTCATTAACTCTCCTCCTCTTACTGACTCCCTTCAACCTCTGTCTCTTCGCTGCACTGTTGCATCTTTATCTCTTTTCTATCGCTACTTTAATGGTCACTGCTCTGCTGAGCTGTCTGCTTGCATTCCTCCACCTCTACGACGGGCGCATAGCACCCGTCTGGCAGCAAACTCTCATCCCTTTTCTGTCCAACTCTCTAATGCAAGAGTTAACCGTTACTCCCAGTCTTTCATTTATGCAACAGGTCAGCTCTGGAACTGTCTCCCTCTATCTGTATTTCCTGCTGTCTATGATCTCCAGTCTTTCAAACGCAGTGTGTCCAGGCATCTCAAAATGATCGGATCTTGAATTTGGCTCTCTCTTGTATTTTGTTTTTCTCTTGGAGGGAACTGTTACTGCGGGCCATGGCCTTTGGTTCCTTCTTCCTCGCATAAAAAAAAAAAAAAAAAAAACTAAGAAGATGGGGTGACAGTGTCCAGAAAACAGGGACAGACAGAGGATGAAAAATAGGGAATCATGAACAGCATACATATATTCTCAGCAGGAACTCACATACTTAACAACCTGTACAATTACACATTTTGTTAAGTATATCCACAGTTACCAAGTATCTGCTATATACAGGCATTCCGCCAAATGTAAAAAAAAAAAAAAAAGATGCCCAAACTCTAGTCATCTGCATAACCGTAAATCGTTTATTCATCCAACTCCATCATCCATTCTTAAGCCTCATCACCTTTCACACCTAACCCTGACACATTCATTTACCACCGTATATCCATCCATCTTCTTCTGGACCTACCACGACTCCTACCACCTTCAGATTCATTCACACATATCCTTTTACCACCATATCTACGGCTATGCTCTCCATAAGTCCATGTCAGCTTACCTGATTTTTTTATACCTTTTTACCAATAGAATTCTTTGCTCTTTTTCTTTACACAATCACATAATTTTTTTCTTAGCCGCTCTACGTTCTCCATAGAAATTCCTGAACAGTCCTATTTCCCGTTTTCTTATTGCGACTTTCCGCATTCATGCCGTACCAAAGTTTTGTTTATGTATGTTTATGTCGGTACTAGCACAACTTTGTAGAAACTTCCTAAGTCTCCACACTCAGACCGTTGCTTAGTACCAAGCACCACTCTACCATTCGTCATTGTAACACGAAAAATTTTCCATTACCACTGCATAACTGACTTTTTATTGCTCATAAACACCCTCACTTATTCAACCTGTCTCCATTCACCAGCACATATCACCAAGAGTTACCTTCACTCTCGAAAATTATCACCTAAATCTTTTCTGTACTTACTTTCAAACCCCGATCCTTTCCACACCCTTAATCAATAAATAGTTTCATGACAGACAGGGCTTAAATACATTAAATCTACAATAGTCTTAGAGATGGGACGTCTCATAGCACATCAACACCTATCAGACCTCTTATATCTAAGGCAGCAACCCAATCCACCAACTCTTTCAGGTTACTTAACCACATCAGGAAAACGTTTAAGAACAAAGTCTCTTGGGATCCGGCTTTCACACGGTCATACATCTCAAATTCAACAAGGCTTGTTAGGTAAGGTGTTTGTAAGTGGTTTTCATTGCTACATACCTTATTGCCCGTCCTCGGGGGCCGCCTGAGTGTCTCCTTCAGGTTTTTACTGCGGGTCCTCTTACTCCACCGTAATTAAATTCCCTTCTCAGTGTCTCTCCATCCTACACGGTCCTCTGTGTGTTTCAGTTTCCTAATTCTCTCATAACGCACACGTCCTGTGCAGTAATTCCTTTCCTGAATGTAATTAATTACCTTTTCAGCAATTTCTGTGGTCTTCTATATCTTTTACATTTTTTTTTATTTTCTACCGGAATGATCAATAGGTGCACAGTATTATGTTTTGTCTTGACTTTTGTGACAAAGGTTTTCACGAAAATTTCGAATGTTTCAATTTTTCTTTGTTATGTTCCAAGGATGATGGTTTGTTTTATATTCTGTGCAGGTGTTCTAATGTACGGTGTTTCACCTGGAAGTAGGCAGATAATTATTGTCTAAATAATATTTTTAGTTTAGTTATCTTTCACGTTCAACTAAAATGTTCCTCTTCCTTCTTTCTGTCACTGTCTCTGTTTCTTTCAATTTACTTTTGTTTCCTTATCATTGCCTCTGCTTCGCTAGGTCAGTGTGTACAGGATTGCCACTCACAATGTTTCTTTCACACAATGTCTGCCTGACTCACAGTGTCTTTGTTATTTTCAACATAGTCTCTCTCTCTCTCTCAACACACACACACACACACACACACACACACACATTGTTAAGTATAATATCGGAAAGTCCTCTAGGAACAATTTTCTCTCACTGTATCCCACACACTTAGTCTCCTAATAGCGGCAGTACAAATTAGGATGCTCCAGATAATTGAATTCCGAATTACTGTTTTCCCAGGTAACTGAATTCTTGATGATTTCACTCTTGTTAACTGGACTCCGAGTAAAAAATAATAATAATAATAATATTCCCACAATCGGTACAGCATCCAGCAACTACGTAGGTCGTCTCACTTTGTATGCTGGCTGATGGATATTGCATTTCTGCGGCAGTCTGTGTAATTGATCTCATATGTTTAAATTAACTTCAGGTGCTGCTCAGATTATAAGCCAATTTATCGATATCTGTTGCTGGGGTAAATATTCCATGCCATTTTAACTTACCTACTCACAGCTGAATAAAATCGCCTTGTGTGTGTGTGTGTGTGTGTGTGTGTGTGTGTGTGTGTGTGTGTGTGAGAGAGAGAGAGAGAGAGAGAGAGAGAGAGAGAGAGAATTAACTCCTTCGGGATATTCTCTGCTGAATAAATTCGTTTGGAGATGAGAACTAGCGTTGTGCCTACTATGAAAGACTTGACATCAGTTGCTAATCGATTTACGTGTCAATTTTTCATATATTTGTTGCTTGGGCATCATTTGCACGTCGATTGAACGTACCGCATTATCGCCTTAATTTCTGTAGAACCTTTTCTTTTAGTTATAATTCATATTGTGTTGAGAGTGCAATGTTTTGTCAAAGTTCCCCTCATTCTATAAGCTTTCAAAGTTGTAGCTAATTTTACTTTTACTGTGCTTTTCTTTCTTTTCCTCTTAATATCTGTTTTATGGAACCGGTACATCGGTAGGTAGTTTATTTTGCCTACAATAAAACAGGGGGGAAGGGGGTCGTTCTATGCATGGATTCCTCCGTACAAGTTGCAGTGTAACTGTGGAACTGCAACTCGATCCCTCCCATCACTGAATCTCCAGAAGGTTTAACATTGGCTGAGAAAAATCTCTCATCTTGGAGGCGTCCATGACGGGAGCATTATCTAACCCCATCAGTTCGAAATTCCTCTCGTGATGTATAAAAAAAATCATCAGGCAATAGCAAGAATAAAATATAGAACAAAGCCATCGCAGTGAAGGAGTAATAATCGGCTGTTCGAACGCTCAGTGGAAGAATTCATCAGCCACACAGTTTTATTCAGTTAGGAAAGGCCTCTGACACCTCAAGAGTACGTGAAGATTTTATATCACCCAGGGAGTTGAAAATATCGTCCGGAGATAACAAGTTACAGAAAGAAGTAATTGCGGTGAGGGTATTAATACCGGCTGTTTGAACAAAGTCAGATAAGCATATGAAGCTACGCAGTTGCCACTCTCCATTCCCTTGTGATGGTGAGATTGATATTGACAAAAGGAGACAAACAGACAGACAGAAACATATAGATAAGCTAAAAGATAGATAGGTAGGTAGATAGACAGATAGAGAGATGGACAGACAAACAGTTAGATAGAGTGACACATCCAAATATACTGACTGCGAGAGTAACTGACCAACTCAGCCCCGCGGTTCCTTGAGGTCTGGGTGTGAAAAAATACACTTGCCATTAGCAGATTCCACTCCTCAATAACGACTGGCGGCCGGGAAATTGGTCCGGTATTTCGGGGCTCATTGGGTAATGAACCGGTTATGCGGGGATTCAGTGGCTCTACGGGTAGTATCTAAGGGTCCTGCTGTAAAGGGGCATTTGAAGGACCAAATGTATGAGAGACATTTATATGAGCGAAAAGCCGTATGCGTTTCAGATGTAGGGAGAACAGCTATAAGTGAAACAGCTTTAAATGAGACAGCATCACACGAGACAACTGTAAGGGGGACAGCTGTGCGTTGGATAACTGTATGAGGAATGGCTGTACCTGAGACAACTCTAAGGGGGACAGCTCTCCGAGGAACAACTGTAAATCGACAGCACTGTGAGAAACAAATGTACACGGGAAAACTGTTAGACACATTGCTGTGAGAGCGAGAGCTGAACCTGGGACATCTTAATGGGGTACACCTGAAAGTGTGACAGCTTTGACGAACAACAGCACATTGACAACTGTAGAAGGAACAACTATGCGTAAGACAACTATACGGGGAACAGTTGTATGGGACATAACACTTCACTCTATTGACACATTTTTGTAATATCTTTCGGTCACCTCCAGACGGCTTTGTTTAACTTGGGAGAATAATTAGATAATGAAGGTAGTGAAGTAATTGGAAACCGCCATTAAACTCCTCTGGTGTGAAAAGTCTCTCCATTGATAAATGAAGCAGATATGACGTGGTAGGAGAAATATATCGTGGAATGAGTCCTCGGGCTGAAATGTGTAACCCCTTCACTACAAGGACATATTATTTGGTTCGTTCTTGCTACATTCACATGATGTCACTTATACCGGGAATGATGTCTTGATGTCAAAGGTAAAGTGAATTCAAGTGTGCGGCAATAACAGTGCCAAAATACAATACCGGTATGCGATGGGGTTCAGGGAGAAGACTAAATAGGAAAGGAACGCACGGGGGCTAAGTGAAAGCTGCAGTACTTGGAGTGGCGGTTATTTCTGCAGTTTGTGGTATTTGTGATGATGGTAATGGGAGGTGTGTAGTGCTGTTGTGTGTTGTGGAACTGTGGTGTATTATGGTGGTGTGTTATGTCATAGTGTTCTGTTATGTTGGAGTGTGGTTATGTTGTGCTAGTGGTATTTATTCACTGCTAATGATTATGATGCTAAGTAAAGTGGATGGTATGTGGTGGTAGTGATGCAAGAGAAGTCATGTTTATGATGTCGTGACGTGGTTGTCAGGCAAATACTGGTGTGATATAGTGCTGTGGTGAGAGATGTGTGTGATGTGGTGTAATGGTTATGAGGCGACTTCTGGTGTAATGTGGTGTTATGGTATGGTGTTGCGGAGCAGGGGTAAGGTCACTAGTGCTGTGATGTGTTGCGATGTATTATGAAAAGGTATACTTCCTTCCACCTACACGGCACGAGTCCAGTCCATATTTCCTTTACACTTCAGCGGTTCCTAACAAATGAAGCGAATTTCCGACGCGTATGATTAAAGACCCGCAACGTGGCAGGAACTCATTTCTGGCACTGTTTCAAGAGGGTGTAAAGCAGCATTCCCCAAACGATAAAGGATCTGATCCGTCATAAGAGATGCTGTTCGAACTAGACAGGGCTTCATACAGCATTCATTGACCGCTGCAATGTTCTGCCATCTCAAAAGCTAAATAACATCAATAGGTAGCGAAAAGTAATAAAAAAATAAAATAAAATACAACGCTTCTAATCCCTTCCTGCTTCCTCGATCACAAGCCCAGTTTCAATTAGGGATCGCACGAATGGGGAGCGGTGAGAGAGAGAGAGAGAGAGAGAGAGAGAGAGAGAGAGAGAGAGAGAGAGAGAGAGAGAGAGAGAGAGAGAGAGAGAGAGAGAGAGAGAGAGAGAGAGAGAGAGAGAGAGAGAGATGGGAAAAGAGTGAGAGGCAAAGGGGAGTGTGTGAAAGAGGAGAAAGGTGTAGATAGTGAACAAAGACAAGAGATGAGGGGAGGGTGAGAAAGTGTGTAAAACTGAAGAAAATAAGAAGAGAGAGAGAGAGAGAGAGAGAGAGAGAGAGAGAGAGAGAGCAGAATTGAGAAAGTGTGAGAAATAGACTAAAGATGATGAATGTGAGAATAAGCGCAAGTTGGATGGTTACCGTAAGATGAAGAAGGCAGACAGTGATGTTTGGTGGGAAGGACTTTGTGAAGCGAGAGGGACAACCTGAGGAGAAGGATGGACGGTGTCTGATAGAAAACAATGCTTTGAGAGGTAAAGGAAGAACAAGGGTTATGTACTGGTATACCGAATGCATGAGTGCCATTGAAGAGGGGGGTCAGTTTTTGCTCAGTTCCAGTCCTTACCTTGAATTTCATCCGCATCACTCAAATTTACACCAAGGTTCACAGTTATTCTGCTGATGAACAGAGCCAAAGAGCAAAAAAGAAACTTTGTCTTAGAGTCTTAATAATAATAATAATAATAGGAAGTCGAAGAAGAAGGGTTAGATTTCTGTGTATGGACTGCACAGTCATCATTAAGCACTTCAGTATGATGCCATCTTTTACAGTTTGATCAATCTAACAACAAACAATTTTATTCAGCTTTGGAAGGATTTGTAGCAGTTAAGTAGTTAATAGGGGCTAAATAAAACACCTACACTTTGACAAGTCTCAGCTGAAGACTGAATGCGATCGTCTAGTTACTCAAGTTGTAGTGGTGGTGGTGGTGGTAGTAACGTTGTGGTGGTATTATTATTAGTAGTAAAGGTAGTAGTGGTATTATTGGTAATAGTAACAACTCAAGAATCATCTGAAGTTGAACTTGGTGGACTGCTGACTGAAGTTGCCATCCTGCAGAACACCATTCACCTTTAAGGGTTAATGAGGGAGATGAAGGACGTTTTCAGGTCGTAAAATTAAATTCTCTCTCTCTCTCTCTCTCTCTCTCTCTCTCTCTCTCTCTCTCTCTGTATCAGTTTATCTGCATGACGTCCTGGGACTGAGGTCATTAAGGCAGACATTTTTTTTTTTTACAGTCAAAACATACAACTGGCAGACAAAGGCAGTACAAGTGTACAACGTGTGGCGCTCATAGGACTAAAATTATATATAAAAGACAGTAAAAATGAGAGAGTGGTTTGAAGCTCAAAGGATGTAAAAAAAAGCTGTAAAACACAAGAAATAAGTAAAGACCCAGTGAGAGGAAGTGAAAAGAATGAACTACAATGAAGGCAAAAGAAAGGTGAAAAAGTATGGGTTGGAAAAAGTGCAAAGAATGAAAGTGCGAGACGAATGGAACAGAGAGAGAGAGAGAGAGAGAGAGAGAGAGAGAGAGAAGTAGTACCTCAAAAGGTCTTATGATCCATACCAAGGAGGTACCATGAACGAAGTTGCCAAGCACCTGTTCCCACTGTCCTAGTGAGATTAAACGTAAACATGAACTCCCATCCACGTATCGCACTCGCAGAACGGGCATGGAAAAGGAAATGCACCTAACCCGACGGAAGGCGACTGGGGTAAGGAAATTTCACAGAAAAGGAGGAAGCATTTAATCTTCCACTGATGATGTCCATCAAAACTCTGTCTAACCAAGTCTTGAAAAGCTGGCAGCCGATTCCAGGGACTGTAGACTTCATTTGAAAAGAAATTGACTATCTGTATGACGCCATGGTACTAAGGTAATTAAGGTAGACCTATTTTTATTTTCTTTACAGTCAAAATGTTCATCAGAGAGGCAAAGGCAGTACAAGTGTACAACGTGAAGCACTCCGAAGACTAAAAGAATATAATTCTGAAAGTCGATATAAATGAAAGAGAGGTGAAGAAAAAGCAATAACAGGCAAGAAATACGTAAAGAGTCAGTGAAAGAGAATGTGAAAAGAATGAGCAGTAAAGGTAAACGATAGTGAAAAAGAATGGCCTGGAAAAGAATGCAAAGAATGAAAGCGTGAGATGAAAGCAACAAAGAGAGAGAGAGAGAGAGAGAGAGAGAGAGAGAGAGAGAGATCTAGGAAATTAGATGCTGAAAGAATATCGAGTTTAAAGGGAGAAGGTACATGAGAATACAGGTTGAGAGAGAGAGAGAGAGAGAGAGAGAGAGAGAGAGAGATCTAGGAAATTAGATGCTGAAAGAATATCGAGTTTAAAGGGAGAAGGTGCATGAGAATACAGGTTGAGAGAGAGAGAGAGAGAGAGAGAGAGAGAGAGAGAGAGAGAGAGTACCTCAAAAGGTCTTACTATTCACACCGAGAAGGTACCATGAATGAAGTTACCAAGTACACGAATAAAAAGTATAGAAAAGATCAAGGCTCTCCCAACGTATCTCTCCCACCGACAGAACGGACACGGAAAAGTAAGCGCACCTAACCCTGAGGACAAAGGCCAGGGCAAGGGAATTGCACATATAAGGAGGAAGCATTTACTCTACCACTGAGACAGGCCAAGTAAAACTTTGTCTAACCAAGTCTTGAAAAGCTCTATGTCGAGAAACTGTCAACAGCCTGTGCTGTTGGACGATTACAGGTAGTGCAGACTTACGAGTATATGTGAACAAATTTCCTAAAGTATCATGATGGTGTGGTGGTAACGCTTCATGTCGAGCTTCCTTCCGTGATTGTAATCAGCGTTTTCAACTCCACGAAGGATTTTAAAATCCTTAGTGATATGTCTAAGGTAGCCTCTAGTTTCATACAAAGGAGGCCCAGTGTCTGCAGCCTTCTCTTGTATCCCATATGCTTGATGGCTGCGATCAGTTTAGCAGCGCCAGCCTGGACTCCCTCAAACCTTGCAATATCCTTTCTCAGGGTTAGCCACTAGAACTGCATTGTTTATTCAAGATACGGCCGTACAAGAGAAATGTACAGACACAGTGCTATTAACTTGTTTCCGTACCTAACCAGCCTCTTTATAAACCTAGAAGTCTCTGCACTTTATTCTCTACTTTAACGCACTGTTTAAAGAACATGAGAGAGAGAGAGAGAGAGAGAGAGAGAGAGAGAGAGAGAGAGAGAGAGAGAGAGAATGTAATTTCAAGAACAGAAGTGAGGAAGATTGTGACTAAAAGGACGGAGAGAAGGAGGGGGTAGAGGAAAGGGAAGGAAGAGGGAGATGGAAAGGACAGGAAAGAGGCCGAGGGGAAAATGAAGCAGTGAGTAATATGAAACTAAAGGATAATCTGTTGGAAAGGAACGTTGTGTGTAAGGTAAAATTAGGCTGTGGGCAGGCAAGAAATTTTGCGCGAAAGAATGACGGAGAGAATGTGAAGGTGATGGTGATGGATGAAGCGTACTATGAAGAGTTAGCCAGTGGAGAAATAGGTGTAAGGATAGATGGTAGAGATATAAATAAGCAGATAGAAGACACAGACAGGTAGAACAGAGGTATACCAGTTGTAAAGGAATAGTAGATTAACAGATACTATACCGTTACATACGATGATAAGCAAATAGCATACAGACAGTTCAAAGGATGGTAGCTAAGATTATTTTTTTTCTGTAACTGGCTTTAGAAGCAGACGAGGAAATTTACCCTCAAGATCTCGTTCAGCTGCTACACACCTACAGAGGGCAGAGGATTAGTCTACTACAATTCTCAAACGCCGCCTGGCACCTGGGACACTAATACCCATCATCCCTATTGTGGTACGGCAAGGGCATCACGGCCAGACGTGGTGTTGTGACATTAGCGAGAGTGCTTATGACTTTGCGGTGAAGCCTGATGGAAGAACACTACACATGGCAATATCACATCCTTATCCACATATCCTGCAATAGTCAGGATTGTACCCGAGAAGGCACAGTCTCTAGGCAGCGGCTGCAAGCACTCCGCCACCTTCTCCAACCATAAGGGGGAAAGATAGACACGAAAAGTCATAAAATCAACCGAGAATGAATGATAAGAGGATGAAAGAGAATGTGTACGGGTGACGGAAACTATTTGGGAGAGAGAGAGAGAGAGAGAGAGAGAGAGAGAGAGAGAGAGAGAGAGAGATAGTTTAAAAGGCAGCCAGAACATGAGCGCGAGATGAAGGATAGTGACAGAAAGAGAAGGGGAAAGCGGGTGAAAGAGGTGTGAACGAAAAATCTGTTATGAGAATTTAATCCCTCACTACGAGGCATATCCTAAATTCAAAATAAGATGGGTTAATATTAAAAGAATAAGCAAAAAATAGAATAAAGGGTTGAGACACTTTACTGAATAAATACTGGAGATATCTGTAACCCCTTTCACAATAAAGTGCCTTTCATGATGGCTGTATCAAGAAAAATATACAATGGACGTCACTGCATTGAAAGAGATTGGGTAATAAAGTTTGTTTCTAACACCTCCACTAAATAAAGTCTCCCTTCAGTTGAATAAAATCGTCTGATAGCAAAAATTATATAAAGACTAGTATTTCAGCAGTTACCGGATGTCTCCCCTAAAGCTGAACAGTGTCGCCTGGGGGTCAAGGAGTATAAAATAGTATTCATCGTCCTGGGTACTGGCTTTCCTGTACCACACTCAGTACAAGATATCTCCATTAATAACACTGAGCGAAAAATGTCTTACAGTAGCAAGAGTAAAAATACCAAAGATGTCATTGTACTGCAGGAGATTAACGGCAAAGCGCAGTGTATATCTGCTAGTCTGGGGTGAAAACTGCAGTAATATAAGAGTGGTAATAGAGGGAGAGGACACTGAGACCACACCGAAGCTATGACAGTTGGTGTGAGGAGAGAGAGAGGGTTAGGATAAAGGAAGAGGAAAGACAGACGGACTGACCCACCCACATCGTTAGTGTCTTAGAGTACCGGGTATTCTTTCCATCGCAGACTGTTTTATCTGAGACAGAAAAAAGAAGTCTGTATTAACCAATTAAACACAGTGTCGTCTTTTCTCATTTTTTTTTTTTTTGGCTCAAGTTTCATGCAAGCAGCAAGTTAAAAAAAAAAAAAGAAAAAATTATGGACCAATTCATTTATCTGATGTTTTTTTTCACTGTTCTTGCCTCTCTTTTTTTCCCCCCAAAGTAGTTTTTAAATGTTGGACGTATATATTCTCCATCAACCACTTCAAACATGGCATCTTTTCTGATTCTGTTCTTGCTGCCATTAGACCACTATTTTTGATTTGTTTTTCTAGCGAAGGAAGTTAGACACAATCATTATTGACCATTTCAGGAAAATGGTAACCGTTTTCCTTAATTTTCTTTACCTCCAGATATCTCCATTCAACTGAAAAGAGTCCCCTAGTAGTCATGGCATTAAAGGAGGCTATACGTAACCTCTCCTCAATAAACCTCTTCTAAGCAAAAAAGATCTTCTCTGACAGCACAGCGACGTTATGAAACAGAGAAATGCTGTGACGAAAGAGAAAATTGGGGCGAGGAAAGAAGGAGCAGGTACACCAACCATCCACCTCAGGCTGAGAACATCCTTTCTGCTCTTGTACTCAAATCTCAAAAAGCTTGTAGAAGGAAAAGTTATTAATAAAAGTTGTTTAGTCACAACTTGAGCTCACATCACTCAACCAGCACTGGGAGTCATCCAGGATGGATACGCAATAGCCAAGTTTTCATCTAACAGTATAATTACAGTCTCACAGATGACGGGTAATCTCACATAATATGACGGGTAGTCTAGTAACGGATAATCTTACATATGACGGGTAGTCTTGTAATAATAATAACAATAATAATAATAATAATAATAATAATAATAATAATAATAAACACCAGGTTTGTGCTATCTAGCATCGCCACAGGCTCCCTCCCTCCCCTGCCTTGCTGCCTCCCTCTCTCTCTTCTCCCTTACTTTGGTGGACGAGCGCTGCGCCCCCTATGGGCTATGTTTGGAAACGTGTCTGACAGGAACTGTCGGCGATTTTTTGTTCGTGGGTGTACTTTCTATGTTCTTAATAGTTGAATAGCGACAGAGGCAAGCAAACCGAGCTAAAAAAGAAAAAAAAAAATTACTGGCGGAGAAAACACATCGTTTGAAGGCAGCGAGAATGAAATAGTTCAATATTTTTCCCGTTCCTTCAGATTTAACCACAATTATCTCCTGTAATCTCGAAAATTAATTCCTACTGTTTTTATCTTCTTTACAGACACTTTCCTCCTCAGAACCTCATATATTTTTCTCCTTGCTACTAACACAATATATATTCAGGTTAGAAAAACACGCGAGTAGTGAAGTGGTTATATCTTCCCTCCATTCCGAAAAGTCTATCCTGAATAAAAATCTTTCTCTACGTTCCGAGAGAGAATTTTTAAAAAGATATATCTCTCCGTTTAAAACAGTTTCTCTTCTCATTTCCTCCTCCCCTCCATCTGTCCACTGTTCCCTCATACATTCCCATATAATCACCTGCTTCTACTCTCTCCTTCCGTTCCTTCTCCAGTTAAGCTCCATCGACCCATTCATCACTTTCCTGCACTCATCAATGGCACAACATATTATATATATATATATATATATATATATATATATATATATATATATATATATATATATATATATATATATATATATATATATACACCTAGGCTGCTTCCCCCAAGGAAAGGGAGGTAGCCGAGACAGGACGACTCACTCTCCATTTACTCATCCATTCAAACACATTCATTCGCATCTTGTTACGGAACAGAGAGAGATAATGAACACTTCAAGTGAGAATACTAAAATCACTTCTGTCCCGCAAAGTTCCAGGTTCAAAACAAAAGAGTTAGGTAAAATTACAAGTTAAAGTTTAATGCTCAAACTAACAACTAAACATTCAGGACTCATAAGGATAATGTAATGGCAAAAACAGGTTAAATATATGCGTATCTATTAACACGAATTTAGCAAGAACAAATTTTTCTAAGTCAGCCCTGATAAAATGAGAAAACCGGATAATGCTCAGTTAAAGTAAGAAATAATATTATCACAGATACAAAACACTACTCACACTGGCTGACATTAAAAACTTTACATGAATCACAAAAACCTCACCAGGCCCGCGAATCAATGCCCCAGGCTACACAGTACAAGAAAAATGGTAATAACACTTATACTCAAATTATACAGCAGCTAGGTGGCTGGAGACTTCCTGAGCACTCGCAATAATAATACACTATACAGGGGAGGACAGAGATGTGAACAAAATGAGGAGTAGATCTAAGTGGCAATTAATGCAGAGACTGAGCTCATTATATAGGGGCCGGCAGAGCTTGATTCAACTTGTAAAAAGGACGCGCAAATGAAGCCATAGGGGACAAAGAGTTGACAATCCTGCTCTGAACAACAGAAAGAACGACTTACTCTACTATAAGGGGGAGAAGGGGGAAGTGAGGTAGAACACGCAAGCCTGGTCACTATGGAAGCCACGAGGCGAATCGTGATCAAACATGCAGCATACTGTACATTAGAATTATACAAAGGATGATGAAATCATAGGCTATGTAACACCTCCCCACAAAGAAAAAGAAATTTACAAAGGAAATTTCTTATTACTCTAAAACAATCTGTCTAAAGTCTAGATAAGCAATCTGCAATAACATTTTCTTTCCCCTTGACATGTTGTATGTCTAATGAATACTCCTGAAGGAGTAGACTCCATCTTGTCAATCTCTGATTTTTATCTTTAAACTTACTAAGGAATTTCAGTGGGTTATGATCGGTATAAATGACTATGGGGTCAAAACCAGAACACAAATAAAATGAAAACTGCTGTAAACCCAAAATCAAGGCCAAAAGCTCTTTCTCAATAGTTGAGTAGTTCTTTTGAGGTGGAGTGAACTTCTTACTGTAATAAGATACAGGGTGTTCAATACCCTGATCATCCTCTTGCAGCAAAACAGCCCCAGCTCCTGTATCACTTGCGTCAACAGCCATCTTAAAAGGCTTAGCAAAATTTGGAGTAGCGAGCACTGGCTGACTTAATTGGATAGCTTTAAGTTTACTGAAAGAGGATTCACAGTTATCGGTCCAGATAAATTTAACTCCCTTTTTCAGTAGGTCTGCAAGTGGTGATACAAGAATTGAAAAGTTAAGAACAAATCTCCTGTAATAACCTACCATTCCCAAAAATCTTTGTAGCTCTTTCCTACTTTTAGGTCTGGGAAGATCACTTATAACCTGAACCTTAGTTCCTCGTGGTGCAACATGTCCATCAGCAATTACGTACTCAAGGTACTGAACTTTAGCTTGACCAAACTCACACTTTGATAAATTAGCTACAAGATTAGTCTGAACCAAACGCTCAAGAAATTTACTGACATGGCATAGGTGATCTTTCCAGTTGTCACTGAAGATTAATACATCATCAATATAAACAACACACCCTGCCAAACCCTCTGTTACAACATTCATGAGCTTCTGAAAAGTGGCTGGTGCATTCTTCATACCATATGGCATTACAGAACATGCAAAAGTCTTTCCTAGTGTTACAAAACATGAGATCTCCCTAGCACGTTCAGTCATAGGTACTTGCCAGTATCCCTTTAACAAATCAAACTTACTTATGTACCTAGCCTTTCCGATCTTGTCTATGCAATCTTCCACGCGAGGGAGAGGGTAAGTGTCTGTTTTGGTTATCTGATTAACACGTCTGTAGTCGATGCAAAGCCGCTGTGACCCACCTGGCTTAGGGACTAGAGTTACAGGAGAACTCCCCTCGCTCTGACAGGGCTCAATCATCTTGTGGTCCAACAGGTAGCCAAGGTCCTTCTGGATGAGAGGAACTTTCACTGGGTTCACACAGTAAGGAGGCAGTTTAATTGGCTTTGCGTCTCCAACATCGACATCATGCATCAACACAGTGGTTCTTCCTGGAGTGGCATGGAACACTTGCGGGTACTCCTGCAGTAATGCCGAAAACTCCTGCCTTTCCTCGGGAGCTAGATGAGAAAGCTTAGTCTGGAGATCATTCATGATATCAGGATTCTTCCCCAAACTATCACTCAGGCTCATGCTGCATGGGAGAACTTCACTTGCAGACTCGGGTGGAACAGCTACATTGCAGACTGGGTTATTTTCGTCCCACCTGTGATATAACTTTAGCATGTTGATGTGACAAAGTTGCTTGTTCTTTCTACGATCTGGTGTGGCGATGACATAGTTGACATCACTGAGTTTCTTCTCCACGAAATAAGGACCACTAAACTTGGCTTGAAGAGGTTGCCCATGCACTGGTAGCAGAATCAAAACCTGATCTCCTGGCTGAAAGTGGCGTAACCTGGACACTGGTAGCAGAATCAAAACCTGATCGCCTGGCTGAAAGTGGCGTAACCTGGACTTCTTATCATACCAAGTCTTCATCTTCTCCTGAGCAGCTCCTAAATTCTCTCTCACCAGCTGTAAAGCAGTGGACAGCCGTTCTTTGAACTTCATCACATACTCCAGCAGGTTGACGTCATCTTCCTCCGACAGCCAGCATTCCTTGAGTAGCTTAAGGGGTCCTCTTACTTCATGGCCAAACAGTAGTTCAAAGGGTGAGAAGCCCAGTGATTCATTTGGAGATTCTCTTGTGGCAAATACAACGAATGGAAGACCTTTATCCCAGTCTTTCTGATGTTCCAAACAGTATTTCCTGAGCATCGATTTGAGTGTTTGATGATATCTCTCCAACACTCCTTGGGTCTGGGGATGGTAAGCTGAAGACGTGACCTGGGTGATGCCCAACTCTTTCAGAGACTGCTTGAAAACATTTGACATGAAATTACTTCCCCGGTCTGACTGTACCTCCTTGGGCAGACCAAACTTTGTGAAGAACCCTAGCATTTCCTTAACCACGTTCTTTGCTGAGATATTTCTAAGTGGAATGGCTTCAGGGTAACGAGTAGCCATATCAATCAGGGTCAACACATACGAAAATCCTGAAGAAGTCTTAGGAAGTGGGCCCACAATATCCACCAACACACGGGTGAATGGCGCCTCAAAAGGAGGAATGGGAACTAGAGGTGCAACCTTTTCGGTCTGATTACACTTCCCCACAACTTGACAGGTGTGACAAGACTTACAATACCAGGAAACATCTCTGAAAATACCTGGCCAGTAGAAGTGTTTCAAAATGCATGCCACAGTCTTCCTCACTCCAAGGTGTCCTGCCAAACTGGAATCATGAGCCACTCTAATGATATCCTGCCTACAAACACGAGGGATGACAACTTGATGTACAACCTCCCATTCACAGTCGGCTGATGCTGTTGGGGGTCTCCACTTTCTTATAAGTACTCCTGACTTTATATTATAACAAGGAGAAGCACCAGCTGACTCTTCCTCACTGCAAGCAGAGTTAGCTAGACCTTTCAACTTAGGGTCAGCAACCTGCAACTCAACCAACTCTTGACGAGACAAATTATCAACACTACGGGGTACTGCCTCATCTGGTGAGTGGTCCAAATTAGCAAGAAAAGTGTCAGCTAGGATAACATCATCATCATCATTATCCTCTAAGTCACCAGTAACTTTAGACTTAGCCCTAGTGACAGCACATGCAGAGAACACATCAGGGACATCACAATCCTGGGTCGCAGTCACTGGTTCACTAGACAACTGAGGAGCTGGACACACTTGATTTCCACCAATATAATTTCCAAGTAAGAAAGTTACACCTGACATTGGGAGTGTCTCAACCAACCCAACCATAACGGAACCATTAACAAAACCAGACTCTAAATTCACTCTGCACAGAGGGACAGAGAAGTAATTATTCCCTACACCTTGTAAGATTACAGTTTCATCAGAGGAATTAACATTAGAGCCTAGAACACTGGTCAGCATAAGGGATTGGCAAGCACCTGTATCACGATATATTTTAACTAATTTCCTGTCATTACTGTCCAGAGGACTGACAAAACCGTCAGACAGGAAATTAGCACATGAACTCTTGAGAGTGTCACCCACGTTACTGCTCAAAAGAGGAGCTTCATCAT
The DNA here is from genome assembly GCF_032717465.1 of Coenobita brevimanus. NCBI lineage: Eukaryota > Metazoa > Arthropoda > Malacostraca > Decapoda > Coenobitidae > Coenobita > Coenobita brevimanus. Next base: position 32,524,992 of record NC_136971.1, read on the forward strand.
GAGAATTTAATTTACCCCTCAAAGCAGGTACAGTTAACTCGGTTAAAGAATTCTGGGAACTCTGAAGGGTGGAGACTACACCAATTGATTGAATTTTTAAAGACTCCTTTTTGTTCACATCACGCTGTCTCCTGAAACATTTCACCGTAGTATGACCAAGCTTACTACAATAAGTACATTTACTTTTCTGAAATCTAGAGGTGGAGCTGGGATTTACTTCCTGAGAAACATCATCTTTATTCTCTCTCCTGTTACCTGTACTCTGAGTAGAGGCAACGTACTTACTCTCAGCTTTCCTTTTTTCTTTAGAATATCTCTTGTGAGTGAGAACATATTCATCAACTAAAACTGCAGCATCAGACAAATTATCTATTCTTTTCTCATCAAGATATAGGCTTACATCTGTATTAATACACCTTTTGAAGTCCTCCAGCAAAATCATCTTCTTAAATTTATCAAAATCAGAATTTACATTCTTAGAATTTAACCATTGCTCTAACAGATCTTCTTTGATTTTTGCATACTCAACATGGGATTGCTTATCTTACTTATAAGTTGTCCTAAATTTTTCTCTATAGGCTTCAGGAACAAGCTCATAGGCCTTAAGAATCAAGCTCTTAACTACATCATGATTATCAGATTGATCCTGAGGCAAAGATGCATAAGTTACTTGAGCTTTACCGGTGAGAAGAGTCTGAAGGAGTACTTGGCAATACTTTTTGGGCCAATTAAAACCTGTAGCTACCCTCTCAAACAACTGAAAACACTTTGTTAAATCGGATTCATTAAAAGGAGGGACAAGTTTAACATTTTTAGCCACATCAGAATCATCAGAGCTAGATGATCCAGTTCCACCTTGTTTCATGCGATACTCATGGTCTGCCTGAATCCTAGCAAGTTCAATTTGTGCCTGAGCCTGTGCCTGTGCCTCCTGAATACGAGCCTGAGACTCAGCCTCCTTAGCCTCAGCCTCCTTAGCACGAGCCTGAAACTCAGCCTCCTTAGCACGAGCCTGAAACTCAGCCTCCTTAGCACGAGCCTCCTGCAGGGTTAGCTGTAACTTAGCTATTTCAATCTGCGTTTGCTCATCTGGAGGAGTTACATTAAACAAGCTTTTATTAATCATGTCAACAATTTGATCTTTAGAATGATGAGAGCGAACAGCAATTCCCAATTGTTGAGCAACAAGCTTAAGTTCATTCTTTGTTCTGTTTTCTACATCACACACTGTTTGCACATTTGACAAAAAATCTTTGGCTTCATCAAGAGTAGTGATAGTAGACATCATGAATAAATCACAGTCACAAAATATCAAGCAATATCCTTATGATAATATCCTGAATATCCTGATAAGAGGTCGCCACATTTATGTTACGGAACAGAGAGAGATAATGAACACTTCAAGTGAGAATACTAAAATCACTACTGTCCCGCAAAGTTCCAGGTTTAAAACAAAAGAGTTAGGTAAAATTACAAGTTAAAGTTCAATGCTCAAACTAACAACTAAACATTCAGGACTCATAAGGAAAATGTAATGGCAAAAACAGGTTAAATATATGGTTAACTGCAATAGCCTCTATTAACACGAATTTAGCAAGAACAAATTTATCTAAGTCAGCCCTGATAAAATGAGAAAACCGGATAATGCTCAGTTAAAGTAAGATATAATGTTATCACAGATACAAAACACTCACACACCACAAACTCAGCCAGGAGACAGGGCGTGTGTGCTGGGCATTCCCCAGGCCCTGTCTTCCCTCTTACCCCACTCAAGACAACCACCACCAACCGGGCTACAGCAAGGGCCGGTCTCCTCCAATAAGGAGAGAATCAACAACAACAACAACAACAAAACACTATTCACACTGGCTGACATTAAAAACTTTACATGAGTTACAAAAACCCCACCAGGCCTGTGAATCAACGCCCCAGGCTACACAGTACAAGAAAAATAGTAATAACACTTATACTTAAATTATACAGGAGCTAGATGGCTGGAGACTTCCTGAGCACTCACAATAATAATACACTATACAGGGGAGGACAGAGATGTGAACAAAATGAGGAGTAGATCTAAGTGGCAATTAATGCAGAGACTGAGCTCATTATATAGGGGCCGGCAGAGCTTGATTCAACTTGTAAGAAGGACGCGCAAATGAAGAGATAGGAGACAAAGAGTTGACAATCCTGCTCTGAACAACAGAAAGAACGACTTACTCTACTATAAGGGGAAGAAGGGGGGAGTGAGGTAGAACATGCAAGCCTGGTCACTATGGAAGCCACGAGGCGAATCATGATCAAACATGCAGCATACTGTACGTTAGAATTATACAAAGGATGATGAAATCATAGGCTATGTAACAATACAGTATATATATATATATATATATATATATATATATATATATATATATATATATATATATATATATATATATATATATATATATATATATGTATATATATATATATATATATATATATATATATATATATATATATATATATATATATATATACATATACATATATATATATACATACATATATATATATATATATATATATATATATATATGTATATATATATGTATATATATATGTATATATATATGTATATATATATACATATATATATATATATATATATATATATATATATATATATATATATATATATATATATATATATATATATATATATATATATATATATATATATATATATATATATATATATATATATATATATATATATATATATATATATATATATATATATATATATATATATATATATATATATATACGAACATTATCTTGATGCAAGTCATGAACAACTGAATGTCAAGGTGAAATATGCAAAATAACTCTCTAAAGGGGAGGTGCTAGACAGCTTCCTAAGCTTACGGGAATACTACCTAAGGAGTGATAATGTAAGCAACTGGAAGAAAAGGAAATTTAGGTTAATGGATATCACCAAGTCGGTGTGTATGACAGACATTTAATTTTTTGAATGCTGTAATCTCCCCCCAGACTATGAGACGCAACTGTCAAATTTACGATCCAGGTACCTATTTCAGTGACGCAATTTCAGCGACGGCTTCTCATCTTATCTCCTATCCTTCCTTGCACTCCCTTCCTCCCTCCATACGATTTCTCTTTAGTCACATCGTACTCCACTTACACTCTTCCTTCCCTCACACCATTCTCATTCACTCACTACACGTACACTCCGTCAGTTACTATACACATTCCTCTTCACTTACTGGACACACAGTCTCCTTCACTCATTACACAGTCCTTCATTCACTACACACACACACACACACACACACACACACACACACACACACACACACACACACACACACACACACACACACACACACACCCTTCTTCACTTAATACACACACTCTTTGACTCACTACCACAGTCTTCCTTTTTCACTTTCCTCACTTTCCCTTTTCATCATTCTCATTCCTCTTGTTTTAGCTCTCTCACGACCTGGCCAGTTCTCTTGTTTTATTCCAGATAACAGAAGGCACCGAGAATAAGGCGCAAGTATGACCATCGGATACTTGGACCACGATGCAAGAGCTTAAACAAACAGGGCTCGCAACAGGGGAAAATTAAAAAACAGTATAACAAAGATAGAATGGGTATATAAAGAACGACAGAAGAATTGTGAAAAATGTCCAAACCCATAAAGAAAATGAAGGATAGAAAAAAGTTGAAATACTGTAAAAACTCATCCAGCCAATTACGAAGCGGTATGGGGAGAAAATATTTATGGAAGTTTGTTAAACCTTAAATTCCACTACGTATATTCTATTTTACTGTTCTTATCGCCAGAAATAAATAAGTACAGTATTGCATTAGCGAAAACTTCATGAAATATACGGTATGTGCTTGAGTTTCCTTGGTGATCATCCCTTTCAACACACAAGCACGCAGAAATCATGTCCATTTTGTTCTGCTTACTCTATCAAGATTTTATCCAGCTTCAGAAGGCACCCAAATAGTGAAGTGGGGAAGGAAAACGAAAGCTGTATCTAGCCCAGTCAGAATGAAATAGCTTATCTATTGAACAGAATAGTCAAGAAACAGAAGGACTAGAATACAGCATACGTCATCGTGTTGAAGAAAGTGACCTAGTTTCTAATAGTTATTCTATCTATCTATCTATAGCCCGACGCCCTAATCCCGCAAAGGGTGGCCGCAGACAAAACGCCTCCAAGTCACTCTGTCACCCACCATTTGACTCCCCTCCCCCCAACTCACCCCCCCCTCCCTCATATACCTCTCAACTCCATCCCTCCACCTCATCCTCGGTCTACCTCTCCCTCTCCCTCCCTCCACCTCACCTACATACACCCTCTTAGTCAGTCTTTCATTCTCCATTCTCTCCACATGTCCAAACCACCTCAGTGTATTTCTCCTAATCTTTTCAACCACATCCACATATACCCCACAACGTTCCTTCACTTCTTCATTCGTCAACCTGTCCCTCCACGTCACTCCACATGCTCCTCTCAGGTAACTCATTTCCACTGCTCTCACTCTTGACTTGTTCCCCTCTTGCAAGGTCCACGCCTCGCTTCCATACGTCAGGGTAGGGATCACAATACCATCATGCAGTGACTTCTTAACTTCCATGCTCACCTCCCTATTTCTCATCACTGCTTTCAGTGTACCAACAACCTTTCTTCCCTGCTGTACCCTTTCACGTACTTCATCCCCCAAAGTTCCATCCTTACTCATCACACTACCCAAGTACTTGAATGCACTCACATTCTCCATATCCTCACCATCCAATCTCACTGCACACTCTGTGACTTCATTCCTCTCAAACACCATAACTTTACTTTTGTTTACATTAACTTTCAGCTTCCTCCTCCTACACACTGTCCCAAATTCATTCACCAAACCTTGCAACTCCCATTCATCTTCACCCAACAATACTGTATCATCAGCAAACAGCAACACCGGAAGCTTCAAAATCTCACCCTCATTCATTAGGGCCACCCCCACATCCACTGCCCTACCTTGCACCTCCTTTACAACCCCATCCATATATATATTAAACAGCCATGGAGACATCACACACCCCTGTTTCAGTCCCACATTGAGATCAAAGAACTCACTCAGCTCACCATCCACTCGCACCGTAGCCCTAGCTCCCTCGTACATACTCTTCACAGCACTCAACAATTTCCCCTCCACTCCATATATTCTCAATACCTTCCACATACCTTGCCTATCTATTCTGTCATAAGCTTTCTCCAAGTCCATGAAGGCAGCATACACTTTCCTTCCCTTCTCTAGATACTTCTCCACTAAACATCTTAGAACAAATATCTGATGTACACACCCTTTTCCCTTCCTAAATCCCCCTTGTTCTTCTCCAACTAGCTCCTCTGTCATATGCCTAACCCTATCAATGAGTATTCTACCATATATTTTACCAGTCACACTAAGAAGGCAAATACCCCTATGGTTACCACATACTTCTCTCTCCCCTTTTCCTTTGTACAGAGGAACAATTATACCTGATTTCCAGTCCTCTGGAACCCTTCCCTCTTCCCAAGCCAATCTACACAACTTCCATATCCACTCCACAACAATCTCACCCCCATACCTAAGCATTTCACCACACACTCCATCAATTCCTGGGGCCTTTCCCAGCTTAATCTTTTTCATCGCTTCCACTACTTCCAACCTACTGATCTCTTCCTCCCTCCTCTCATCTCTTCTTCTCCCAGCCATTCCCCAACCACTTATACTCACACTGCTCTCACTCTCTACATTCAACAAATCCACAAAGTGCTCCTTCCATCTCCTCAATTTCTCTCTCTTCTCCACCAACAATCTATTATTCCTATCTTTCACTCCCCTACTATTTCCCCTTTCACACTGCCTTACTTTCTTTACATCCTTCCAAAACAATTTCTTACTCTCCCTCCATTTCACACTCAGATTCCTCCCAAACTCTTCATCCACTTTCTTCTTACTCTCCTTCACCAGTCTCTTAACCTCCCTTCTCCTGCTCACATATACCTCTCTCTTCTCTCTCTCATCTTCTCCCCTACCTCTACTCGCCAACCATTCACCATATGCCTTCTTCTTTTGCTCCACAGCTCGTTTCACCTCATCATTCCACCATGCTGTCCCTTGCACGCCCTTGCATCTCCTCCTCACTCCACAAACCGCCTCACACGCTGCGCTTATCTCTTCCGTGAATATCTTACATACGTCTTCCACCCCTTCCATCTGCTCTAGCTCATACCTTCCCAATCTTTCTTCCACTATGCTCTTATACTCTGTCCTTTTCTCACTATCTTGCAATTTCTCCACTCTTCTCACAGGAGCTGCTTCCTCCTGTCTTCCCCTTCGTCTCCTCAACCACTTTCTTTGCAGCTCTACCTTGGCCATCACTAAGTGATGGTCCGAGACTCCATTCCCCCACCCTCTCCACACCCTTGCATCCAACACTTGTCTTCTCATTCGCTCATCCACACACACGTAGTCTATCATTGCCTTTCGTTCAACAAGTTCACCATCCATCCTCCTCATTACTCTCCATGTATACCGGTGGATCATCTTATGACGAAAGTAGGTGTTGGCTATTGCCAACCCCTTACCAGCACAGATGTCCACCAAAGCACTACCATTCCCATCTACTTCAGCTGGCACACCCCACTGACCAACCACTCCATCCACTCGTACATTCCCAACTTTGCCATTCATGTCTCCAATCAACAGCACTCTCTCGCTCCTCTCAAACTTGTCCATACATGCTTCTACTCTCGCCCAAAAAAACATTGCTCTTGATATATTGTAGGAAAAGGTATAGTGTAAGTTCCATTGTTTTTGTTGTTATGGTCCTTGACTTATCTGAACCGAAGCTTGATGTACTGCAGGCTGAAGCTGCTCTTTTCCTGCAGTCCACCATCCACCTTTTAGGGGATATGGAGTTGGTGTACTTTGGTATGACTGGGCAGCGGAATCACCCGGTTGTACTGATGCCACCGCTTAAAGGCGTCCCTCTCCTGCACCGCGTATATCTTTCTGTAGTTCATTCACTTCAACTAGGCAGAGATTCTCGTTCTTAAGCAGCTTATTTCCCTTAGCTCAGTAGCGAGACAAGACCATACTACGTTTAGCATCCTTTACATACTACTTTTTCGTGACTAGCATCATATTCTAGTTTTAATCACTTGTTGTATCTCAGTAGTAAATACGGGAAGATTACTTATTAAAGCCTGGTTTATGTGAACTGAAAAGAAAATAGTGTATTAATGAAGCATTTATGACTGATGACACTACCAATGGCTGGGTCGCAAACTGAGTTACAAGATCTACTGGATATAGTGGGACAAGAGAGTAAGAAAATGTATTTGACTAGGCTATCAGCTGTATGAACACTGAGTGCAAAGTGGTAAGCAAAAGAGAAGTCCGGGATGTGTACTAAGGGTTAATATTAACATCAAGTAAACGAGTGGATTTAACTAATTGGGCAGTATTGTAACAGTTGGTGGGAGGTGTGATAAAACAGTAGACATATACTAATGGCTAAAGATACGTTAAAGAGGATGAAAATGTCGATCAAAAACAACACGTTAGAGTTGGAAGCTAGGAAAAGGGTTTCGGAATGCTATGTCAAACCAGTATTGTAGTCAGTGAATGTTGGACAATGGCACTGCAGATGGAGAAGTTAGAAGCTGTGGAAATGAGGTTTAACTGGATAATGATGAGGATATCATGGACAGAACATAGGACAAATGGGGAAGTTTTAGGGAATGTCGTTGGGGCACAGCACGAGTTAGATTTGACGAAGACGATCGTGAAGAGACAGAGTTCCGGAGGCATGTGATTAGGAAAGGAGGACTTGAAGGACTGACGTTGACTGAATATTTAGCTGTACAGAAGAGCAGGAGTATACTGTAGCACCAGTCGAGCAGGGCACTACTCCCAAGGTGGTTGGACAGCTGATGACATGGAGAGCTAGAGCTCCCGTTTCATCAGCCCTCGGGACTAGTTCCTGACCATCTCCCTTTGCTGAACTTTTTCAGTGTCTCAGTAACACAAAAAGTAGGCCAGCATGCTCTCCAGTACAAGTTTATCTAACTATCAACATCAAAATACATGCACAGTACACACTACACTTCCTTTTCCAAAATTCAAAAGAAATTATGGCATCGATATACATAGCATTGAAGTCCCCGGGGGGGGGGGGACAATTAATGCCCCCACCTTCTGCCCCTCTCCCGGTGATGGCTCAAGCTGCCTGGAACCACTATCTGACTCACTTCTTCATTTCTGCAACATTCGTGGCCTTTCCTCTAACTTTCGCTCTGTATAGCACCACCTCTCCTCCTCTAAACCTCATCTTCTTTTCCTAACTGAGACTCAGCTGTCTGATGCAACTGACAGCAAACCTTTATCTGTATCCTCCTACTTTCTCTATACTCATTTCATAGCCAAAGGTGGATATTGTGTATATATACGCAACGACCTATCTTGCTCTCGTGTTCCTGAACTCATTTCTTGTGAATTCCCTACATTCTGGCTTCAGCTTTCCTGTCATTCTCTGACTAAATATATCTGTGCTGTTTACTTATCTCCTAATTCTATGACTCTCAAAAATTCATCGACTATCTTACTTCTACAATGGAACACATTCTATCTCTTTCTCCTTTCTCTGCTATCTCCATTCTAGGAGATTTCAATGTTCACCACATTTGGCTCTCCTCTCCTTTCACTGATCCACCTGGTGAACAAGCCTACACCTTTTCTATCCTTAATGACCTAGAGCAGCTTGTACAGCACACTACCCGTATCCCTGACCGCCTTGGACAGAGTTCCAACATACTTGACCTCTTTCTTACAAATAATCCTTCTGCTTACACTGTTAATCTTTTCTCTCCGTTGGGCTCCTCCGATCATAACCTTATCACCTGAACCTGTCCTATCGCTCTGGTACGGCCTGTGGACCCTCCAAGGAAACGATGTCTGTGGCACTTTGGAGCTGCAGATTGGGAGGCCCTCAGACAGTACTTCTTTGATTTTACCTGAAATGATTATTGCATCCATGGCCGGGATCCACATGAGTGTGCCTTGCACATTCTCTCGGGCATGGAAGCATACATTCCTTTCTCATATCCTTTGACTAATGCAAGAAAGACCTTGGTTGAATCACGCTTGTCCTAATGCTGTCTGCAACAAGGAGAGGGCCTAAAAAAGGTACTGGAGCCAACCCACCCCTGAATCACATCTTTTTGACGTTCATGCCCGGAATCGTGCTAAGTCTGTTCTTTGCTCTACTAAAAATAATTTCATCAGTACTAAATGCTCTCAACTCTCTGACTTGAATTCTTTCCACTCCTTCTGGCACCTTCCCAAATTCTTTCTGACAACTTTGCCTCATCATCCTTCCATCCTCTTTTCTACTCTGATGGTTCTGTAGCTATTTCTCCTACTGATAAAGCAGATCTCTTCCTCAGACTTTCTCCTCCGATTCCACCTAGACGATTCTGGTGTTGTTCACCTATCACTTCCCCCCTCTGACTTCCTCATGGCTGACATTAAAATTTCTTCAGCTGATGTATTTTCTGCCATCACAGGCATCAAAACTAATATGGCATATGGGCCTGACGGAGTCCCTCCTGTTGTTCTCAAGAACTGTGCTTCTGTGTTTACACCCTGCCTAAGTAAACTCTTTCGCCTCTGTCAACTTGAACCTTTCCTTCTTGCCGGAAGTTTGCTCTCATTCAGCCTGTCCCAAAGAAGGGTGACCATTTCCAACCCTCTAACTATCGTCCAATGCTTTAACATCCTGTATCTCAAAAGTTTTCAAGTCAATTCTTAATAGTAAAATTTAAAAGCATCTTTTCTATCACAAACTTCTTTCTGATCGTCAGTATGGGTTCCGTCAGGGACGCTCCACTGGCGATCTTCTCACCTATCTTTCAGACTCCTGGTCATCCTCCTTTCGGGACTTAAGCAAAAGCTTTGCCATTGCACTTGACATCTCAAAGGCTTTCAATCGAGTCTGGCATAAATCTTTAATTTCCAAACTGCCCTCCTACGGTTTCTATCCTTCTATCTGTGCCTTCATCTCTAGCTTCCTTTCTGGTCGTTCTATAGCCGCTATTGTAGACGGCTATCGTTCTTCTCCTAGATCTATCAACAGTGGTGTTCCTCAGGGCTCTGTCCTATCACCAACTCTCTTCCTTTTAATCATCAATGACCTTCTAAGCTGTATATCTAACCCTATCCACTCATACTCTGATGACTCCACCCTTCACCTTTCCATTAGGTTCCCACAACGTCCTTCTCAGCAGTTACTACAACAATCAAGGGATGAGGCTATGGGAAACCTAATGACTGACTTCGCTCGTATCTCTGAGGTAAAAATAATCTTGTTATTTTTAATGCATCAAAGACGCAGTTCTTACCCTGATCAACACAACAAAATCTTCCACAGGAGTACCCACTAATGCTTGGGGTTTCATTTACTCGGGACTTATCTTGCAAAGATCATATTACATCTCTTATAAAATCTGATTCCGAGAGATTAGGTGTGCTAAGTCTACTCCCTTCCTTCTTTACCCCTGCACAATTGTTGACTCTATACACGGACTTTATCCGCCCCGGTGTGGAGTACAACTCTCATGTGTGGGGAGGCTCCCAATATACAGCTCGTCTCAATAGGATGGAGTTAAAGGCATTTCATCTCATTAACTCTCCTCCTCTTACTGACACCCTTCAACCTCTGTCTCTTCGCCGCAATGTTGCATCTTTGTCTCTTATCTGTTGCTACATCAGTGGTCACTGCTCCTCTGAACAGTCTGCTCGCATTCCTCCACCTCTACGATGGGCACGTAGCACCCGTCTAGCAGCAAACTCTCATCCCTTTTCTGTCCAACTCTCTAATGCAAGAGTTAACCGTTACTCCCTGGTCTTCATTTATGCAACAGGTCATCTCTGGAACTGTCTCTCTCTGTCTGTATTTTCTGCTTTCTATGATTTCCAGTCTTTCAAACAGTGTGTCAAGGCATCTCGGAATGATCGGATCTTGAATTTGGCTGTCTCTTGTATTTTGTTATTCTCTTGGAAGGAACAGTTTTGGGGTCTCATGACCTTTGGTTCCTTCTTTCTCGCATTAAAAAAAACAACGAATGACGTACTTAGGAAGCTTGGTTGAACGGCTACCGAATAGAGTTAAGGAGAAAGCAAGGCCTCTCAGAATGATAAGGAAAGATCTGTGGAGAACCATGGTCGGCTACGTCCTGGAGGAATATGATACGAGAAGAAGAAGAAGAAGAAGAGAAATATTAGATATTAAGTGTAAACTTATTTACACTTTTGCATACGCATTATTTACCATTATCACAATTAAATTTGTTTGCGTTACTTTCAATAACATTTGAGAACTCTCCCGGTGACGACAGTGTTAGTGGTAACAATGGTAATACTCTCAGACTCCTATGACTTACCCAGTACTGAATAAAATTGTCTGGCTTTGGCTGGAATCAAATACTGAGTTTGTTTCGACTTTGAGAAGGCTAACATATTATCATGAAGGATGAAGTACTTTTCTAACTAAAAAGCAATCAGACAGCGCATACCTCCACCAGTGCCTTTGCCATTAAAAAGGATCCGGATCCGGATCCGTGGATATATTGTGTGAAATACGTAGGACCCGGATCCGCCCCCATTCTTAAGCAATTGTTCCTTGACCCATGGCCCACTCTTCCACAAAACTTAATTGAATTTCATTGAGAACCTTTGAAGATATCATACATAGGATCATGATCTGGATCCGGGTCCGCCCCCAAATTTAATTATTTCTTTCTTGTCCCATGGTCCAGCCTATCACCAAATTTCATTGAAATTCATTGAAAACTTTTGGAGAAATCGTCTGGACAAACAGACAGACAGACAAACATAGGAGAGTACATAACCTCCACCAACTTCGTTGGGGTAGTAACTAATGCATACATAAAGCAGTGATCAGGCAGGACAGTTTAAGTGTAGTTTCAGCGCTTGACGAGGTACCGTAAGTAACCAGACGAATATTCTCTTTACATAAAACACATAAGTCAACATGTTCCTGACACTTACATAGCATTAGCCTAGTTGGATATAAAGTTACTATATAATCCAGTCCACTAAAACGATTGAACTGGTATGTTATTCATGCATCGATTTAATAAACATTGAGTACAGCTGAACTGTGAAGCTAATGAACATTCAATACGACTCCCCCCCCCTTCCTCCACCCCCCAAAAAACACACCAGTAGCTATATATAATATTTTCTCCAGTAAGTATCTATAGTAAAAACCAATAATCTTTTAATTTGGTGCATGTATTGTAGTGGAAATGGTTCTGTTTTACGTAATAAATTCCTTTTTGTACCGCTGTATCATGTGTTATTTTCATGGCGGTACACATCCATTGCCTCACTAGAACAGTAGGAACCCAGGGTTAATATATTTGGTGCAGAACACTTCAAATAAGTTATAAGAAAGCATTTCACAAAATAAATGAAGATGTAGGGATAACAGTGTGCCAAAAAGAACTGGAATATGGTTGAGTCAATAAAACCACATGTAATTACATTCTTACATCTATTTTCAGTAGCATAATTTGTGCAGTGCGTGGTTGTTCATTTATCCTGCCATTTTCATAACACTTTTGGGTGCATTTTTTATACCGTACACCATTATGCCACCTACTGGGGCCAGGAAAAAAAAAAAAAGAATACACCGCTATAGGGATAGAATTACATATTTTATTGCCTCGACCTTGTTGGGATGGCTTTGGGTGCATTGACATCCCTGCATCGTCATTCATTTTATAAACCGTTTTCTTTAAAACATGTTTTACTGATTATTGAAGCTTTTCTGTAAGAAATTGCCAAAGGATTTCGTAAGGCATTCAGTTTACAAGGGTCGTAGTAGTGAAGGGATAAATGAAGTCTCTGACTAACTCGTTCACGTTCCAGAAATCTCTCTTAAGTTGAATTAAATCATCTGTAGATTATAACAAGAAGCAGCATTAAGAAGAGTACAACGCCCACGCCTTGCCATCGACCCATGCCCGAACATCTGAACTAGCTCTGTTATCTTCACATTCGATTGATTGTTCTCAACTTGAAATAATTCATCCTTGCCTGACCAATAACCCTTCACTAAGTTGGGTCCAAATAGGATAAAAAAATGTTTAAGGTAACGCCGTACGACCTGGACTTTTGACCCATTGTTCTCAAAATTCAATAATTTAACCTGTGGCTGACCCTAAATCGTTCCATCAAGTTTAATCCGAATTGAATTAACACTTTTTGAGGTGATGGGCCGAATGTGACATTGTTCTGTGGCTTTAAAATTTAACCGATTGTTCTCAAACTTCAGTCACTTCAAGCGTTTTCTCAGCTTCTATCCTTTTACCAAGTTTGATTTAAACTGGAAAAGAAAATGTAAAAGTTAACTGTTCCTGACCAATTACCTTTGACTTTTTTCCGGCAATATCTGCCGTGCCTCCGACCCGATGGAAAATTAAATTGCTCTGTAAAAAGAAAAAAAGTTGATTGGTTTTTGCCATTGTGTAGCTAAACGGGTTTACGAAAGAAGAAGAGAGAAGAATATGGAGAAATAGAGTTTGCTGCTAATTGTGTTTTAGCGTGTTAGCATTATGTTTTAGTTACTTTAGCTATGTTAGGTGTACAAAATGGTGAGAATTAAGGCCAAATGGTTAAATAATTTTGATATCTCCGTGTGTGGGCGGTTTGAAGGATTATATTTGATAACGCTAATGGACTTGTGTGTGACATCTCTATACACATGTCTCATTACACTGAAAAATAACCTCCCCCTCCTATGAGATTATGCCGGGTAAGAACATCACATACCCTTTAGCTTAAAGCCTATTGTAGTTCAAATCCAGCTGAAGCACCTAAACCATCTTGACCACCAGGATAACCCTTAATTGGTTATAAGACCAACTCCCACTTCATTCATGGGTTACATCTGACTAAAGCGCCTTAACCATATTGGCAACCAGGAGTTCTATTTACCTATTGTATGGTGACCAACCAACGTAGTAAATGGATTCCTGAATTTCATACATTATGAGGATATGAACTCTGCTTTGAGAATCGTGCACAAGTTATTAAGAAATACTCTAAAACAAATTAATCCCTTATATTTAGAATGAAATCTCACAAGTATGTAATTTTTATATCTACTCGAGATAACCTGCAACAGAAGCATCATTTATAAAAAGTTAAACATTGAATTAATAGAATGAACAGGAATTAAGCTGGCTCAATGTAGGGTTAAGCACTATTCCTACAATAATTATGTACATGATGGATCATTGTGTATCCCAGTTCACTGGCCATGCTTTAAATAATTCTCCCGCCATGAACCACTGTTTCTCTTTCCTTGTTTGTGTATCCTCCCTCACACTACTTCTAAGAGGAAATGAGGGTCAGCATGATGATGATGATGAAGATGATGATGATGATGATGATGATGATGATGATGAAGGGGGTGGTGGGATAAAAAAAAGAAAAAGTCTGCAGCACTTCGCAACAGGTGATACAGTGAAACCTAGAGGCCTATAATAAGTGAAAAAAAATAATAATATCCAGAGGTAGGCCTGAAAAACGTCTGTAGGAATAGCACATTTTTAGCTCTAGAACTTGTTTAATATAATGGTATGCTGCACGTTGTTAGGCAATCTTTTCTCTATAAAGCTCCTCAATGATCTTTATTTCTGGAAAATCAGCGCGCCTTACCCATTCCTAGGAGTGAGAAAAATTACTCTGCAGTCTGCTTTTACGACGCTATGTCTAAACGAAATACTGTAGTTTGATTTTTTTTTTCTTATGAACCATCTCGCGGCCGCGTGTTCTCTAGTGTTTGTTCCAATTAACGGTAGACGATTCTGTTCAGCTAAGAGTGAATCGTAGTAGCCTGAGAATATCAATGCTTTTATCTTTTACACGTCTATAATTAGGGCAGCTCTAGTTATTCTTGTCCAATCAAAATCAGATCTTAACTGGCCGAGAGCGAATAAATGACTCCGAGTCCTATTTAGTTTACGGTCTGATGGCATCTTTGATTGGGAAAAAATAAAACAAAAATATAAACTCTGGCAATAATTTTATACACTGAAACAGACCTAGTTGACCCATCCGTGCAGACACAAATCAGATGTCCGTTATTGGCTAATAACGGATGGAAACATTTCCATATTCAGTCCGGATCGGTTCTGTATTTCATCCTTCTCAGGCTCCTGTGACTCCCTTCCAGCAAAATTAAAACAATCTAGTGTTAGCTGGAATGAACTACTGTCAGTCCCCCGACACACTGAAGATGAGTGATACTGTACCATTTTAATGCTCTCAGGTTTCGCATGACTAACTCATAAATAAAAAAAATCGTCTGGGCTAAAAACCAAACTAGCCCCGTTACAACTACGTTTTTTTGTGGCTTATTCCTCCGACTCGAGACGACATTATTCAAATTCGGAGTAATTTCAAGTACTGAAAGGCAGTACGTTTAAGTACTTGGGTAGTGTGATGAATAAGGATGGAGGTTTGGAGCGTGAAGTGCTTGAAAGGGTACAGAAGGGAAGAAAAGTTGCTGGTTCCTTGAAAGTAGTGATAAGAAAAAGGGAAGTGAGCATGGAAGTGAAAAAGTTACTACTTGACAGTATTGTGATACCAACTCTAACGTATGGAAGTGAAGCTTGGACGTTGTTGGAAGGACACAAGGCAAGAGTGAGAGCAGTGGAAATGAGTTATTTAAGAGGAGCCTGTGGCGTCACATGGAGAGACAGGCTGACATTATAGGGCTAATGTGCCACGTGAAGTGTTGATGATTGTGAAAGTCAAACCTTCGACAGAAAACGGTGAACACTCTTTCCCTAACCACAGTCCTATTCAGCTAGTCATCAGAGGACATACTCATATACATGGCTAAGCAATGTTCCAGGCTAGATGATACCGTATTTCTCTCCTTAGTTTCTTCATTACGATGATGTTCTCTTATATATCCATGCTGCCGCCACATGGTTTTGCGTAGATAAAAAAAAAGAAAAAAGTAATGCGCTTGCTACTCCAAGGTAATTTTATATTTACACACTGACAGGGTTAGAAAGTCTCCATTAACTTTCACACTATCAAGATTTTTCTCCTAGATCTCAATAAATCGTCCACTGACAGCAGTGCTATAGACAGTCTTCCAGTTTATTGGTTTTACACTAGATGTCCTTTCCATAAAATGAGTAATATATTATACGGCTGCAGATACTAAAAGGCGTCATCGTACTGGAGGGCTATTACATCCCCAACATTTTAATCTCGGTACCGAACTGACATTATTATGCAGGTAATTAGAATCCATTAGAAGTGATGAGTCAGATAATTCTAAATCTAGCTCTTTCAGTTCTTAAAATCTCTCCGAATTGTATAAATCATCCGACGGTGGCAATAATAAAGCATTAAAGTGAGTCATCATGCCGCAGGGTAAAACCCAGACATCGGTCTGTTCTGTGAGAAATTCGGTAACGTTTACTCAGGGAAATTTTCGTATTGACTAAACCGCCAGTCTCCCCGCCCTCCAAATTATTGTTGGAACTGAGATCATCTGTTTGTACTTGTATTATACCCGTAGACGTGTGCTGTTTATTGATGTAAAGTTAAGGACATTATGTAAATTATCTTTTACGGTCGCGTTTAAATTAACATTTTTTTTTTTCTCTCTCTCTCTCTTTCGTGCAGCAGTAGTTGCGTGGTACCGCTGTTTGACTCTTTACAAAATATTCTGGGTGCTATGCGGATTAAAGAAAATATGTTAAATTATACATTATACCAGAAGTATGGTAGACTTGAAGTAAGTTTGAACTGTATAGGCTACACACATACAAAAATTAACACATACAAACATTCCCTGTATATGCCTTCCAAAAGGACAAATATAAAGCTACACGCTCATACAGAAACAGAAAGGCAGCTGTTACGCTATTTTCATTTTAGCCAGAGCAGTGAGGTGGATACCTCCAGACGATTTAGGTAACTTTGGAGAATGCATTTCTTGTGTGTGGGCTTCATTGGGTAACATACAGTCCCCATTAACCCTTTTACAACAAAGTTCCTCCATCTAAACGGAATAAACTCGTGTAATGGCAGCAGGAATTAAGTTTGAAAAATATATTACCCGACTGAAGAGCTAAGGATATGAATGAGCCTGCATACCGCGAAAGAAACTGTGTACATAGGCAGGAGCATCTTCCGTGACGGTACAGTAATTATTCGTAAATGTACTTGGGATATACAGTATGAGTCTATACAACCACGCAGTTGCTGTCAGAATATTCTGTTGAACACCGTAACGAAACTGGGACAATGTAGTTCATTCACTGTACCTTCTCCCACAGTTCCTTTTGCAGCAAATTTCCAGTAGATCAGTGGCAGGGAAAAAAATAAGAACAGTACTACAGCTCTATATCTTTTACATAACACTTCTTTGTGACAAGCCCAGTATTCTAGTGTTATGTCTTGTTAAAGTTGAGCATCCAGGAGGGAGTGATGGACAATTTAGGCCAAGTTAAAGCGAACAGAGTATAGTGATATGCATCGTGGTCTGTTTCCTACAGGGAGGGCCTTGTATTGCTTCGACTGTGCGTAACCTTGGATTCTCGCACAGTTCTTTCACCTCTTTGATACAATTACATACGGTAACATCAAGAGCAGTAGTTCCCAGACGGTCCTCTGTCGACATGTCCTGTTCCTCCTTATTTCCCTTGCTCTGCGAGCTATATTGTGCCCATCCTTCTCACACAGGTACTCCTTCGTAGTGTCTTTCATTGAGTATAGATATAAGAAAAAAATGTAACACCTTCCGTCACCACAGTCGGCAATGATGTGCCGGGAAACATATTTTGTTCGTGATGTAGTTTTTACCTTCATTCATTCTGCTCCGAAGATAATTTTACGTAACTTAGGGTTGACGTCTCATAGAGAAGAGGACAATGAAACTATATATCTAGCCCTTCCAGCTCGGCATGTATCTCGTAGACGAATAAAACTGTCAGGAGATGGGAATAAAAAATCAGATCATATGCCGTCGTGTTGAAAAGATTATTTTGCTTGGATTCAGTCAGGTCAGTTGCTCTGAAATTCATTGTTCTGTACTGGCCATAACCATATTTATTAGTAACGAAGTTATCCTCATCATTCTCATATTCACAATTATCTTCATCATCTTCATATTCATCTTTATCATTATCATGATTATTTTTATTGCTTTCATGAACTTTCTTCCCAACTAAGGTTAGCTCAGATGGGGTGACAGTGTCCAGAAAACAGGGAAAGACAGAGGGATGAAAAATAGGGAATCATGAACAGCATACATATATTCTCAGCAGGAACTCACATACTTAACCTGTACAATTACACATTTTGTTAAGTATATCCACAGTTACCAAGTATCTGCTATATACAGGCATTCCGCCAAATGTAACATAAAAAAAAAAAAAAAGATGCCCAAACTCTAGTCATCTGCATAACCGTAAATCGTTTATTCATCCAACTCCATCATCCATTCTTAAGCCTCATCACCTTTCACACCTAACCCTGACACATTCATTTACCACCGTATATCCATCCATCTTCTTCTGGACCTACCACGACTCCTACCACCTTCAGACTCATTCACACATATCCTTTTACCACCATATCTACGGCTATGCTCTCCATAAGTCCATATCAGCTTACCTGATTTTTTTATACCTTTTTACCAATAGAATTCTTTGCTCTTTTTCTTTACACAATCACATAATTTTTTTCTTAGCCGCTCTACGTTCTCCATAGAAATTCCTGAACAGTCCTATTTCCCGTTTTCTTATTGCGACTTTCCGCATTCATGCCGTACCAAAGTTTTGTTTATGTATGTTTATGTCGGTACTAGCACAACTTTGTAGAAACTTCCTAAGTCTCCACACTCAGACCGTTGCTTAGTACCAAGCACCACTCTACCATTCGTCATTGTAACACGAAAAATTTTCTATTACCACTGCATAACTGACTTTTTATTGCTTATAAACGCCCTCACTTATTCAGTCTGTCCCCATTCACCAGCACATATCACCAAGAGTTACCTTCACTCTCGAAAATTATCACCTAAATCTTTTCTGTACTTACTTTCAAACCCCGATCCTTTCCACACCCTAAATCAATAAATAGTTTCATGACAGATAGGGCTTAACTACATTAAATCTACAATAGTCTTAGAAATGGGACGTCTCATAGCACATCAACACCTATCAGACCTCTTATATCTAAGGCAGCAACCCAATCCACCAACTCTTTCAGGTTACTTAACCACATCAGCAAAACGTCTAAGAACAAAGTCTCTTGGGATCCGGCTTTCACACGGTCATACATCTCAAATTCAACAAGGCTTGTTAGGTAAGGTGTTTGTAAGTGGTTTTCATTGCTACATACCTTATTGCCTGTCCTCGGGGGCCGCCTGAGTGTCTCCTTCAGGTTTTTACTGCGGGTCCTCTTACTCCACCGTAATTAAATTCCCTTCTCAGTGTCTCTCCATCCTGCACGGTCCTCTGTGTGTTTCAGTTTTCTAATTCTCTCATAACGCACACGTCCTGTGCAGTAATTCCTTTCCTGAATGTAATTAATTACCTTTTCAGCAATTTCTTTTCTTCTGTGGTCTTCTATATCTTTTACATTTTTTTTCATTTTCTACCGGAATGATCAATAGGTGCACAGTATTATGTTTTGTCTTGACTTTTGTGACAAAGGTTTTCACGAAAATTTCGAATGTTTCAATTTTTCTTTGTTATGTTCCAAGGATGATGGTTTGTTTTATATTCTGTGCAGGTGTTCTGATGTACGGTGTTTCATCTGGAAGTAGGCAGATAATTATTGTCTAAATAATATTTTTAGTTTAGTTATCTTTCACGTTCAACTAAAATGTTCCTCTTCCTTCTTTCTGTCACTGTCTCTGTTTCTTTCAATTTACTTTTGTTTCCTTATCATTGCCTCTGCTTCGCTAAGTCAGTGTGTACAGGATTGCCTCTCACAATGTTTCTTTCACACAATGTCTGTCTGACTCACAGTGTCTTTGTTATTTTCAACATAGTCTCTCTCTCTCTCTCTCTCTCTCTCTCTCTCTCTCTCTCTCTCTCTCTCTCTCACACACACACACACACACACACACACACACACACACACATTGTTAAGTATAATATCGGAAAGTCCTCTAGGAACAATTTTCTCTCACTGTATCCCACACACTTAGTCTCCTAATAGCGGCAGTACAAATTAGGATGCTCCAGATAATTGAATTCCGAATTACTGTTTTCCCAGGTAACTGAATTCGTGATGATTTCACTCTTGTTAACTGGACTCCGAGTAAAAAATAATAATAATAATAATATTCCCACAATCGGTACAGCATCCAGCAACTACGTACTGTAGGTCGTCTCACTTTGTATGCTGGCTGATGGATATTGCATTTCTGCGGCAGTCTGTGTAATTGATCTAATATGTTTAAATTAACTTCAGGTGCTGCTCAGATTACAAGCCAATTTATCGATATCTGTTGCTGGGGTAGATATTCCCTGCCATTTTAACTTACCTACTCACAGCTGAATAAAATCGCCTTGCATTAGCGGGAATAAAGTAGTTTTGTGTGTGTGTGTGTGTGTGTGTGTGTGTGTGTGTGTGTGTGTGTGTGTGTGTGTGTGTGTGTGTGTGTGTGTGTGTGTGTGTGTGTGTGTGTGTGTGTGTGAGAGAGAGAGAGAGAGAGAGAGAGAGAGTATTAACTCCTTCGGAATATTCTCTGCTGAATATATTCGTTTGGAGATAAGAGCTAGTGTTGTGCCTACTATGAAAGACGACATCAGTTGCTGTTCGATTTACGTATCAATTTTTCATATATTTGTTGCTTGGGCATCATTTGCACGTCGATTGAACGTACCGCATTATCGCCTTAATTTCTATAGAACCTTTTCTTTTAGTTATAATTCATATTTTGTTAAGAGTGCAATGTTTTGTCAAAGTTCCCCTCATTCTATAAGCGTTCAGAGTTGTAGCTAATTTTACTTGTACTTGCTTTTCTTTCATTTCCTTTTAATATCTGTTGTATGGAACCGGTACATCGGTAGGTAGTTATTTCGCCTACAGTAAAACGGGGGGGAGGGGGTCCTTCTATGCATGGGTTCCTCCGTACAAGTTGCAGTGTAACTATGGAACTACAACCTATTCCTCGATTCCTCCCATCACTGAATCTCCAGAAGGTTTAACATTGGCTGAGAAAAATCTCTCGTCTTGGAGGCGTCCATGATGGGAACATTATCCAACCCCACCAGTTCGAAATTCCTCTCCCAATGTATAAAAAAAATCATCAGGCAATAGCAAGAATAAAATATAGAACAAAGCCATCGCAGTGAAGGAGTAATAATCGGCTGTTCGAACGCTCAGTGGAAGAATTCATCAGAGATACAGTTTTATTCAGTTAGGAAAGGCCTCTGACACCTCAAGAGTACGTGAAGATTTTATATCACCCAGGGAGTTGAAAATATCGCCTGGAGATAACAAGTTACAGAAAGAAGTAATTGCGGTGAGGGTGTTAATACCGGCTGTTTGAACAAAGTGAGATAAGCATATCAAGCTACGCAGTTCCCACTCTCCATTCCCTTGTAATGGTGAGATTGATATTGACAAAAGGAGTCAAACAGACAGGCAGAAAGACATAGATAGGCAAAAAGTTAGATAGGTAGGTAGATAGACAGATAGATAGATGGAGAGACAGACAGTTAGATAGAGTGACACATACAAATATACTGACTGCGAGAGTAAGTGACCAACTCAGCCCCGCGGTTCCTTGATGTCTTGCCATTAGCAGATTCCACCCATCAATAACGACTGCCCGGCCGGGAAACTGGTCCGGTATTACGGGGCTCATTTGGTAATGAACCGGTTATACGGGGATTCAGTGGCTATACGGGTAGTATCTAAGGGTCCTGCTGTAAAGGGGCATTTGAAAGATCAAATGTATGAGAGACATTTATATAATAGAAAAGCCGTATGCGTTTCAGATGTAGGGAGAACAGCTATAAGTGAAACAGCTTTAAATGAGACAGCATCACACGAGACAACTGTAAGGGGGACAGCTGTGCGTTGGGTAACTGTACGAGGAATGGCTGTACCTGAGACAACTCTAAGGGGGACAGCTCTCTGAGAAACAACTGTAAATCGACAGCACTGTGAGAAAGAACTGTACACGGGAAAACTGTGAGACACATTGCTGTGTGAGCGACAGCTGAACCTGGGACATCTTAAAGGGGTACACCTGAAAGTATGACAGCTTTGAGGAACAACAGCACATTGACAACTGTAGAGGGGATAACTGTGCGTGAGACAACTGTAAGGGGGACAGTTGCATGAAACATAACTCTTTACTCTATTGACGTATTTTTGTAGTTTCTTCCGGCTACCTCTAGACGGCTTCGTTTAACCTGAGAGATAAATTAGATAATGAAGGTAATGAAAAAATTGAAAACCACCATTTAACTTCTTTGCTATGAAAAGTCTCTCTAGATATAAATGAAGCAGATGTGACGTGGTAGCAGAAATATATCGAAAAAAACGTCCTCGGGCCGAAATGTGTAATCGTTTCACTACAAGGACGTATTATTTTTACTTCGTCCTTGCTACATTTACATGATGTCACTTATACTGGGAATGATGTCATCCTGGCAAAGGTTTAATGAAGGACGTATCAAACCTCTCCATTTTCAAAAGCAAATACAAGTGTGCGGCAATAACAGTGCCAAAATACTATACCGGAATGCGTTGGGGTTCAGGGAGAAGACTAAACTGGAAAGGGATGCACGGGAGCTAAGTGAGAGCTGCAGTACTTGAAGTGGCGGTTATTTCTGCAGTTTGTGGTATTTGTGATGATGGTAATGGGCGGTGTGTAGTGCTGTTGTGTGTTGTGGAGCTGCAGTGTAGTATGGTGGTGTGTTATGGCATTGCGTTCTGGTATGTTGGAGTGTAGTAATGTGGTGTTTGTGGTACTTCTTACACTGCTAATGATTATGATGTTCAGTAAAGTGGATGGCAGGTAGTGGTAGTGATGCAAGGGAAGTCCTGTTCATGATGTCGGTGACGTGGTTGTCAGGCAAATACTGGTGTGAACTGGTGCCGCGGTGAGAGATGTGTGTGATGTGGTGTAATGGTTATGAGGCGACTTCTGGTGTAATGTGGTGTTTGTCACGAGTCGGCTAGTAACATTGGCTTTTGTGGGAAACCGCGAACTTAAGTGGAATTCCAGTTTATCGTTCAGTTAACCGCTCATTCGGACGGAAGCTTTGTCAAATCAATTTTTCATTGTCATACGTGACCGTCTTTGTGTGAGACATTAGCGCTTCCGCTGAGCGATTTGTTTTGGGCGCATTTCGCTCACTCGACCGTTAGAAAAATGGGGCTTAGTGCTCCGCTTTTCTTTCCCACGACTTATTCAGTCCAGTGTTTGTTGTGACGGAGAGAGGTACTGTGCTCCAGAAGTGTGAGAGGAGAGGTCGCTAGCACCCAGACTCCACTGACTACAGTTCTTCAGTGCTCCCACCCTTCCTTGGGTGATACACAGCATTCATTGACCAGTATTTCTTTTCGTTTTCTTAGTTTAAGAGCTTAGTTAAGGTGTTTTTCCTAGGCGTAAGAATTTAGCTCGAGTGAGTGAGTACGATCTCTTTATTTGAATTCATTTGAATTGTAACGTTAAATTTATTTTGTAATCAATAAATTTAACAGTTCTTTTTCTTGAGCTTAATGTAATGTAAACTCTTGTTTCATTTCTCCATAATTAAGCTTATTTACCATATAGCTCCTAGCTTGCATAAACGTTTGCCATTCATAAGTGGTACTTAGGCCAGTCTTGTGTATTAAGCTTAATATCCGTTGTGCCACCTAGGAGTTAAGCATCAGCAAGAACCTGATACTGTTATTAGTATTAGTTATTTATTGTCAGGGGTGAAGAAACTTTCTCCAGAGGCTAACAGTACTAATAATCAGCATTTGTGAGTAATTAGTCTCTGCTGTGTACTGTTGAGAAAGTTTATAAATTCTCGTTCTAGAGAATCGTGCAAAGCAAGTCAGCGTAAAGTAATCATTGCTTGATGTAGCAAGACAATCATTGTCCCTGCTCTGCAATATTATTGAATATTATTATCAATTAAATAATGTTAAGCATTTATATTTTAAAAACCCCGTGACAATTGGCGACCTCATTCCAGGATATTAACTCCTAGCTCTAAAGCTATTCACGAGATAATACTCACTTGTTCATATTTAGGTATTTATCATTAAAGTTTATAGGCACAAGTTTACTGGTGTTTACCGTTAATTTAGCAAGTGAATATTTGCTTTATTAATCCATAGAGTACTTAACTCTATTTAGTACTTTATTTTTGGCAACGCCAGACGATTTTATTCGCTCCTGGGTAGCCGCCGTACCCATTGTGTTAATTATTGAGACCTCTCAGTTATTTGCATTTTTGCTTTATTCTTTTCTAGTTAACTAGATAAGACTGGTCACCACTAGCTTGTGTCTGTACTCTTTACTTGTGTTTATTAGCATTCGTTTGCGAAGCAGTCAGTACTCAGTTTCGGTTTGCTTAGTAAATTAGCGCCATGGCAGCCAGTGTCTATGTACAGGAAGCCAAAGAAATGGGCCTCACTGACCCAGAAAAAATTCAAACCTACGTCCTCTCACGGTTTAATATCGAGTAGGAACGTGAGAAAGATGCTCGTGACGAGCGTAGAATCCAACGCGAACACGAGCGAGAACAGTGCGAATACGAGCGTGAACAACATGAACGTAAGCGAGAACAGCGTGAATACGAGCGAGAACAGCTCAAACACGAGCAGAAACAGCGCGAACTCGACTTAGAACACGTGCGGGAACAACGTGAATACGAACGTGCCGAGCGAGAGGCACGAGAAAAACATGAGCTTGAAGTGCTGAAGCTCAAGCGAGATTCCTTGGCTTCAGACACATCCGGTGCAGTTGGTCCAAGCTCCACGAGCATTCTTCCTACACATGTCCTGGCGACCCCACGCATCAAGCTTCCTTCATACAAGGAAGGCGAGCGAATCGAGCCGTACATAGCTCGTTTTGAGGACATGCCAGACATGTATCAACTGGATGAGGCAGCTAAGCGGCTCCAATTTCTTAGTTTATTTGAGGGCCCTGCCCTCGATATTCTCCACAGAATTCGTGGAGACAATCTCACATATGAGATGATGAAAGCTGCACTCACTAAGGCGTATGGTCTCACAGTAGACGACGCCAAAGTTCAGTTCATGCGAGCTCGTCTCCAAGACAAGGAGACAGCTGTTCAATTCCTCGATCGTCTCACTGCTTACTTAAATGAGTGGATGGAGAAAGATGAAACTCCTTCCACGCGTGAGGGGATAATTGACCTTATGCTGCGTACACAGCTAGAGAGGTCGTGGCCTGCTGAGCTCATAGCACAGCTTAAGATCTGCCAGGTGAAAGATGCCAGCCAAATGGCAGAGAAGGCTGACACATTCTTTACTGCATACGGGTATCAAACTCGTAAGCAAAACACCTGGAACAGAAAACATGATAAGTCTGGGAAGCCATCTCAGACTGAACCCCAGCAACAAGGCCATTCTCAGAATAATGGCCAAGGTCCAAAACTGCAGTGGAAGGACCAGGGGCAAAACACTCAGAAACCTGAGTGGAAGAGGTACAACAAGTACCCTAAGCAGCAGCAGTATCAGCCACGCAACCGACCGTCGGGACAAACTTTTTCACCACCAGCTCAAAAGAGGCAGGAAGCGAACGCAGCCTTCATAACTCAGCAGCAGCACGGTGGTCACGTTCCTACCAGTATAGGTACTTCCCCACAGTTCACTAGTCCCATAGTGACAGTAAACCCCGCTCCACAGATGGCCAATGTTCCATCTTCCCAATATAATTCTCAAGGCACAATGTTTGCTGCATCAATTCAGCCGCCTCATGAGTGGCTAGCTGCTTCCTCCACAGGCCCTCCCACAGATGACAGTACCTTCCTTGTTC
The DNA here is from genome assembly GCF_032717465.1 of Coenobita brevimanus. NCBI lineage: Eukaryota > Metazoa > Arthropoda > Malacostraca > Decapoda > Coenobitidae > Coenobita > Coenobita brevimanus. The sequence goes on from NC_136971.1 coordinate 32,551,139, forward strand.
AGCCAGGGTTTGTGGGAGACATTCCTGTGAAGGTCCTGAGAGATAATGGTTCCTCAGGTTGCTCTGTCAAGCAGAGTCTAGTTCGGCCTGAACAGTATACAGGTCGACAGATCCATGCAAACCTTATTGGTGGATCAGTGAGATTGTTCCCTGAGGCATGTATCCAGGTGGCATCTCCATTTTATACTGGTACGACACTTGCAGTTGTCATGCCAGAACCTCTATTTGACCTCATAGTAGGAAACATTTATGGTGTCAAGGATAGTTGCACCGAATATGATGCTACTCAGACTTCGGCTGCTGTGGTAACACGAGCCATGGCTGAGGCTCCAGACTGTGTCACCCCAGTGATCATTGAATCGCCACAAGATCTGATGTGTAGTCAACTTGTTGTACAAGAACAACATTCTGACCCAACACTTGCTGCCGTGCGGAACAAACAAAAGGGTCGAGTGATTAAGTATTCACGGGGAGGTCGAGCCAAGTTCCTTCGCAAACAAGGATGGCTCTATCGTGAGTCACGAACACCCGAGGGCGAGGTTCAACTGCAGTTTGTCGTTCCCACCAAGTACCGCCTAGCAGTGTTACAATGGGGTCATTGTTCAGCCTCAGGAGGTCACATGGGTAAAAGGAAGACCCAGGGCCGTATCCAAGCTGACTTTTTCTGGCCAGGGATGGGACGAGACATAGATAGTTTTGTCCGTTCCTGCAGTGTGTGTCAAAGTAACACCACTAATCAGAGACATGTCCTTCCTGTGCCGTTTGTAACCACACCTGTAATCTCTGAGTCAGTTGAGAGACAGGGTAGTGGTGAAGTGGGTGCAGACCTGACGTCTCGCCCATTGGCCCCACAGGACACATTATGTCCAGGGCCTGTACATACATATGTACTGTAGTTTAAGGGGGGAAGTTCGAGAGAGAACTCCGCAGAGGCGACTCGAGGCTATGGAAGACCCGGGTATGCACAAGGATTCTCAGCTCCCTGATACTAATATAAGTACTGTAGGTTAAGGGGGAAGTTCGAGAGAGAACTCCGCAGAGGCGATTCGAGGCTATGGAAGACCCGAGTTTGCACAAAGATTCTCAGCTCCCCGATACTAATATAAGTACTGTAGGTTAAGGGGGAAGAGAGAACTCCGCAGAGGCGACTCGAGGATATGGAAGACCCAAGTTTGTACAAGGATTCTCAGCTCCCCGATATTAATATAAGAACTGTAGGTTAAGGCACAGGTTGAGGACCCATGTGCAGCTCGAGGCAATGGAAGACCCGAGTGTGCACAAGGATTCTCAACTTGCCGACACTAATCGTGTGCTATAATTAATGGCGACCTCGAATGTATGAAGCTTAGGCTGTCACTTGTATTTTTCAGCTACAGCGTACTTTTCGTAGCATGTACTGATTGCTAGGTAGAGAGAGTAATTGTAACATAAGAATTTTGTCTCATTGACACTTTTGATGCTCCACCTTAATTGGTTTTGCAGGTACGGCAATGGGTGTAGCAGTTTTGCTGTGCAGGCCAGCTGATCGTCTGCCGCACGCTGCCGCCTCTTCTCCTCTGCCTTCGTCATTGCCATATTATTTACTGTGTCATTTTACACGTAGGTACAGTTACACTACAACTGTCACACCTAAACCGTGTATTACATACACCACACTACACAACAATTAGTTGTCAGTGTAATTGTAGCGAACTTTCGCTCAGTTTGACCTGAGTACAGGATTTTCACCGTCGTCACGGAGTTTTTCCCTCAAGCTTGCTTTTATTAACGTAAATACGAGTTTTTTTTTTTTTCGCTCACTGGCAACTGCGACTTTCTCCTGTAGCAGGATAGCACACACACCACAGTGTGAATCTTGTGTGACTGAGATAGGATTTATATGTATGCATATTGAAATCTTTTTTCTGAAGGAAAAAAGATTTGATTTTCATGGGGCGTAATGTCACGAGTCGGCTAGTAACATTGGCTTTTGTGGGAAACCGCGAACTTATGTGGAATCCCAGTTTATCGTTCAGTTAACCGCTCATTCTGACGGAAGCTTTGTCAAATCAATTTTCCATTGTCATACGTGATCGTCTTTGTGTGAGACATCAGCGCTTCTGCTGAGCGATTTGTTTTGGGCGCGTTTCGCTCACTCGACCGTTAGAAAAATGCGGCTTAGTGCTCCGCTTTTCTTTCCCACCACTTATTCAGTCCAGTGTTTGTTGTGACGGAGAGAGGTACTGTGCTCCAGAAGTGTGAGAGGAGAGGTCGCTAGCACCCAGACTCCACTGACTACAGTTCTCCAGTGCTCCCACCCTTCCTTGGGTGATACACAGCATTCATTGACCAGTATTTCTTTTCGTTTTCTTAGTTTAAGAGCTTAGTTAAGGTGTTTTTCCTAGGCATAAGAATTTAGCTCGAGTGAGTGAGTGAGTACGATCTCTTTATTTGAATTCATTTGAATTGTAATGTTAAATTTATTTTGTAATCAATAAATTTAACAGTTCTTTTTCTTGAGCTTAATGTAATGTAAACTCTTGTTTCATTTCTCCATAATTAAGCTTATTTACCATATAGCTCCTAGCTTGCATAAACGTGTGCCATTCATAACCGGTACTTAGGCCAGTCTTGTGTATTAAGCTTAAAATCCGTTGTGCCACCTAGGAGTTAAGCATCAGCAAGAACCTGATACTGTTATTAGTATTAGTTATTTATTGTCAGGGGTGAAGAAACTTTCTCCAGAGGCTAACAGTACTAATAATCAGCATTTGTGAGTTATTAGTCTCTGCTGTGTACTGTTGAGAAAGTTTATAAATTCTCGTTCTAGAGAATCGTGCGAAGCAAGTCAGCGTAAAGTAATCATTGCTTGATGTAGCAAAACAATCATTGTCCCTGCTCTGCAATATTATTGAATATTATTATCAATTAAATAATATTAAGCATTTATATTTTAAAAACCCCGTGACAGTGTTATGGTATGGTGTTGTGGAGCAGGGGTAAGGTCACTAGGGCTGTTGCAATGTATTATGAAAAGGTATACTTAGTTCCACCTACACGGCACGAGTCCAGTCCATATTTCCTTTACACCTCAGCGGTATTTCGACGCGAATTTCCGACGCGAATGATTAAAGACCCTCAGCGTGGCAAGAACTCATCATATCTGGCACGGTTTCAAGAGGGTTTAAAGCAGCATTCCACAAACGATACAGGATCTGATTCATCATAAGAGAAACTGTTCAAACTAGACAGGGTTTCATACAGCATTCATTGACCACTGCAATGTTCTGCCATCTCAAAAGCCAAATGACATCAACAGGTAGCGAAAAGTAATAAATAAAGTAAAATAAATTACAACGCTTCTAATCCCTTCCTGCGTCCTCGATCACAAGCCCAGTTTCAATTAGCGATCGCATGAACGGGGAGAGAGAGAGAGAGAGAGAGAGAGAGAGAGAGAGATGGGGAAAGAGTGTGTTAGAGGCAAAGGGGAGCGTGTGAAAGGGGGGAAAGATGTAGATAGGGAACATAGAGAGCGATGAGGAGAGGGTGAGTGTGTAAAACTGAAGAAATTACGGATGGAGAGAGAGAGAGAGAGAGAGAGAGATTAAAGATGATGAATGTGAGAATAAACGCAAGTAGGATGGTTACCGTATTATGAAGAAGGCAGAGAGTGATGTTTGGCGGGAAGGACTTTGTGAAGCGAGAGGGGCAACCTGAGGAGAAGGATGGAAGGTGTGTGGTAGAAAACAATGCTTGATGTGAAGGAAGAACAAGGTTTGTGTACTGGTATATCGAATGCACGAGTGCCATTGAGAAGGGCGGTCAGTTTTTGCACAGTTCCAGTCCTCACCTTGAATTCCATCTGCATCACTCAAATTTACATCACGGTTCCCAATTATTCTGCTGGTGAACAGGGCCACGGAGGAAAAAAAAAAAAAACTTTGCCTTTCAGTCTGACTAAAAAGAAAAGATGATGGAGAAAAGGGGTTAGATGTGCGTATATCGACTCTTCAGTGTTCTTAACCACTTCAGTTTGATAACATCTTATTTAGTTTGATCAAGCTAACACCAAATAATACTATTCAGCTTTGAAGGGATTTGTAGCTGTTTAGTAGTTAAAGGGGGCTAAATAAAACACCTACAGTACATTTTGACAAGTCTCAGCTAAAGACTGAATGCGTTCGTCTAGTAGAGGTAGTAGAAGTAGCAGTGGCAGTAGTGTAGTGGTGGTAGTAGTAGCTGAAGTAAAAGTAGCAGTGGTAGTATTAATAATAGTAGCAACTCAAGGATCATCTGCGTTTGACCTAAGTAGACTGCTGACTGAATTCTTCCTCCTGCAAAACACCATTCATCTTTTGGGGATAAGGAGGGAGATGAGGGACGTTTTCAGGTCGTATAAATGAAATTCTCTCTCTCTCTCTCTCTCTCTCTCTCTCTCTCTCTCTCTCTCTCTCTCTGTACCAATCTATGCATGACGTCCTGGAACTGAGGTCATTAAGGCTGACTTATTATTTTATTTTACAGTCAAAATATACAACGGGCAGACAAAGGCAGTACAAGTGTACAACGTGTGGCGCTCCGAGGACTACAATGATATATAAAAGTCAGTAAAAATGAGAGAGTGATTTGAAGCTCTAAGGATGTAAAAAAAGCCTTAAAACACAAGAAATAAGTAAACACCCAGTGAGAGGAAGTGAAAAGAATGAACTGCAATGAAGGCAAAAGAAAGGTGAAAAAGAATGGGTTAGAAAATAATGCAAAGAATGAAAGTGCGAGATGATCGGGAAAGAGAGAGAGAGAGAGAGAGAGAGAGAGAGAGATTGATTGTAGTAGAAACTGGCGGCGCAACTGCTAAGACAACAAGCTAAAACACATGGCAAATAAATAGCCCATAATCGATATACAGTTAATAACTTTTTCTAGAAATAAAAGATTGAAAATAATAACAGAATAGTTAAAAGAAAAAACAATTTCTTATAAAAGTGGAAGGAGACCCGCCTCCTGAAGAAAACCAAAAACATCAGTAAAATCGCTATGGGCTCCACCAAGCATCGAGGAGAGACAGTATGCACCATCTACCCCTGTATGCTTATGGAGGAATCTCCGATGCAGGTCCCCCAAACTTGGACACTCGACCAGCAAGTGACAGACAGTAAGAGGAACAAAACAATCATCACAGTAAAGTTGAGTCTCACCACTCATCAGGAACCCATGTGTAAGCCGAGAATGCCCAATGCGAAGCCTAGCAAGAGCTGCCTCCAATCGCTGAGGCATGGAAGGGAGAACCCTTGGCACAACCACTCTCTGAAAGACCTCTTTCAGCATATTATGAGCAACACCATCCCAGCATCTCTGCCAGCACACATGCATTCTGTCCTGCAAGTAAGGTGTTAGATCAGATGCAGGAAGCAGATATTCTGTTGGGGGCTGTTGAGTAGCCGTAGCCTTGGCCAATGCATCTGCCGTCTCATTGCCCACCACACCAACATGTGCGGGATCCCAGCAAAAATCCACTCTCTTCCCCCGACGATGAATGAGGAACAGCCACTCCAAAATAGCTAAAACTAAGGGATGGGAAGAGCTAAAAGAGTCCAGGGCCAAAAGTGCCCCTTGAGAGTCGCTAAAAATAGCAAAATAATTGTCAGGGTGAACAAACACCAACTTCAAGGCTAAGATGATGGCTGACAACTCTGCAGTAAAAACTGAGGCAACCAAAGGAAGACTACCTCCACGGCTAAAATTGGAAAATACCATTCCAAAACCAACACCTGATGCAGATTTAGAGCCATCAGTATACACAGGCACAGAACGACCATGACTAGAAGAATGTTCTAAAAATAACCTTAAAAGACACTGAGGAGCGACAAAATCCTTTGAGCCTGCAAAAGGCCTGCAGAAAATTACCTTGGGCAATATCCAAGGCGCAACCCTCGGGATCCGAACAGGACTGACAAGTACTGCCGACAAACCAAACCCCTCCATTATATCCTGAACCCTATAGCCAAACGGACGAGAGATGCGAGGGTGTCTACTATAACACAAAAGACAAGACTTTCGTCACACCCTCACAGACAAGTGAGTCTAGAAGGTGACGAATTCGGAGCCAGTACCGTATTGCAACAGACTGATGGAGTAGATCTAAGGGAGGCACACCAGCTTCCACCAATAAGCTGGGAATTGGAGAGAACCGAAAAGCCTCAGTTGCAAGGCGAAGACCAGCTTGATAGACAGCATCTAGAGTTTTTAGTCTTGATTCTGTGGCAGAGGAATATACCTCACAGCCATATGACAGCTTAGAGGTTACAAATACCTGAAACAAATGCAAGACTGTCCTTCGATCAGCACCCCAAGAGGTATGGGACAGAACCCTCAATAGACTGAGAGCCTTCATACATGATGTTTTAAGATTTGCCAAGTGTGAGACCCATGTCAAACGATAATCAAACGTCAGGCCCAAGAATTTCGTCTCTGTCACACAACGGAGTCTCCTGCCACAAAGCTGGAGATCAGGGTCCGGGTGTACCCCTCTCATCCTACAGAAGTGCATAGCCACAGTCTTTGAAGGGGAAAACCGAAAACCCTTGTAAGTGGCCTAGGCAGAAATCTTGTCCAAGGCAAGTTGCATACGCCACTCAATAGCAGACAATGCAGGAGCCAGAAAACCATATAGTTAAGTCATCCACATATAGGGATGAGGATACCCCAGCAGGCACAGTGTCAATGATACCATTGATGGCCACTGCAAACAGGGAAACACTTAGGACACTCCCCTGTTGGACACCTTCCTCCTGGCACAATGGCGCAGAGAGAGTAGAACCCACATGGACCTGAAATACATGATCAGTCAAGAAGTCTCCAAGCAACACAGGCAGGCGACTACGTAAACCAAAGGCATGAAGTTGTTGGAGGATGCCATGGTGCCAGGCAGTGTCATAAGACTTCTCAAGGTCAAAAAACACAGCCACAAAATGTTGCTTGGAGGCAAAAGCTTCACAGATTGACGCCTCGAACCTGATAAGGTTGTCTGAAGTGTACCATGATTTACGGAAACCACTCTGTGACATAGAGAGAAAGCAACCCTTCTCCAGAAACCACATAAGCCTAACATTGACCATCTTTTCGAACAGCTTGCACACACATGATGTTAAAGTGATAGGACGATAGTTGGAGACTTGGGAATGGTCTTTACCAGGCTTGGGAAAGGGGAGGACAATACCCAACTTCCAACTCCTCGGAATAGAGCCCTCACTCCAAACCCTGTTAAAAAGGTCCAATAAAAACTGAAGTGAATCAGTCGGAAGATGACGCAGCATAGCGTATGGAATATCGTCAGGCCCAGGAGCAGTGTCACGACACTCTGAAAGGGCAGCTTGCAGCTCACGGAGGCTGAAATCTAAATTATACGGCTCTCCACCACGAGAGCGAAAGTCAAGACCCAGCCTCTCTTGATTCCTAAGAAAGATAGCAAATGGCTGAGAAGGATCCTTTGTGGAGACAGCGTAAAACTGATTTGCAAAAGCAGAGGCTACTGCATCTGGTGCAGACACAAGTTCTCCATGAAGGCGCAACACCAGAGGGGAGGGGGGCGAGAACCTACCAGAAATCTTGCGCACCTTTTTCCACACCATAGACATTGAAGTTGAAGATGTAATTGTAGAAACATATGACCTCCACGAGTTACGGCGAGCATTCTTCATGACCCATCTATAGTGAGCACGTGCTTTGCAAAACTGTATTTTTAGAAAAACAACATTACGATTGGCAAAATACCGATGAGCAGCTGCTTTGTAAGTTCCCTTTGCTATGGAGCAGTCATCATTCCACCATGGCACAGGTCTCCGGGAAAAAACACCAGAAGTCCGTGGGATAGACTGAACCCCTGCTGAGAAAATGGTCTTAGTAAAATAACATTCAGCATCATCGATAGTTGAAAAATCAGTAACCCTATTGGCAAATACACACAGTTCCTCAAAGAGAGACCAATCAGCCCTGTCCAGACACCAGCGTGGCAGACAGGCTACAGGAACAGAGCAAGTAGGCTGGACCACTACAGGATAATGGTCACTACCATGAAGATCATCTAAAACCTCCCAAGAAAAATCAAGGGCACAGTCAGAGGAGGAGATGGTAAGGTCATTGACAGAATACGTGCCAGTCTGAACATGAAAATGGGTCAGCCTTCCATCATTTAGGACAACCAAATCTAAATTCCCAACCAAAGAGGCAAGAAGATCACCCTGGGGATTTGAAAGTGAGTCACCCCACAAAGGATGGCGGCCATTAAGGTCACCAAGGAGTAGGAAAGGGGGTGAAAGTTGGCTGATAAGAGTTTCTAGATCAGCACGTATAACAGGAACGGAAGGAGGAAGATACAGACAACAGATGGTATAGCACCTCCCAACGTGCATCTGTACTGCTAGAACTTGAAAGGGCGACTGAATCTCAAAGGAAATAAAGGGGACATCAGAACGGCACAAAATTGCACATCCACTGCTGTGACCACCAGGAGGAGATGCGTGGAAGGCCTCATACCCCCTAATAGAAGGGAACTGTCTGTCCCCCACCACTGTCTCCTGAAGACACACACATAGTGGGTTCAGAGCAGAGAGTAATAACTGCAATTGCTCCCAATTTGCCATGGCACCTCTACAGTTCCACTGAAGACAGATTGGTACTGATTGAGCCACAGTGATTAGTATTATATATTATGAACTTATAAACACCAAAGCTACCTCGCTGGGAAGGGAGCGAAAGCCCTTCTGCCTAGGCGTGGAGCTCTGCCTCACCAACCAAGAAGACAATGAAGATTTAGTGTTTCCATGGGTGGAAGTACCCTTACCCAAAGACATGTCCCGCCCATTGCCAGAATGAGTCCGAAGCACAGAGACCTTCTTGGAAGACCCATGTGCCCCATCTGCACACCCATGTGAGGGTTCAGTTGGCACCTCGGGGCCAACCGAATTCCCCCCAACCGAATCAACCAAAGGTTGGCTGCTGGGTGATGGATCAGAGGTAGCAAGCGACTGAGCTCTTTGAGTATTTAAAGACCCAGGCCCCACCACACCTGAGCAAGAGGCAGGTACGGGAATCCTAGAAGGGCCGTCATGAACACCCACAGACTTAGACGCCACCACTGGCTGGGTTGTCAAGCGAAGAGCCCCCTCAGAATCCTCATGCGGTACAGAAGTTTGAACTTTAGAAGGAGGGGAGTCACCCAAAAACTCCTCACTCCTCACTCGTTTGAGGTTGGCAGATGCAACCTCCATCTCTGCCCCAGAACTTAAAGCATTAGAAACTGTAGTGCCACACTGTAAAGAGGAGTGAACAACAGTAGCAGAGCAGGCAGATGGTAGAGGAGCAACTGTCGGTACGGGAGTAGCAGCCGATACAGGAGTATGAGAGACTGTTTTCTTTTGAATATGTCAGGACAAGGATGCACAGGAAGGACATCGGGAGTTTTGGGTGTGTCAAAGCAAGGTGTAGCATCGACACAGGTGTTTGTCACAGGAGGAACTGGAGGAACTGGGATGGGGGAGGCACTCCCAGATGCAGGAAGCACCACCACAGAGGGGACACACCCAGAAACAGGGGGCACCTCCCTGGAAGAAGCACATCTACTTCCAGGCTGCACTCCCTCGGTGGAACCCCCCGGCCAAGAAGGCCTGGAAGTAGAACCCCGATAATTTGATGGGGCATTGTGTGATGGCAGGGGCACCTGCCGAGTAGCCTTAGGGTGAGACATTGCAGCAGCAAAGGTAACCCCAGGGCAAATGAACCGCTCCCTAACCCTGGCCTTTGCCTCGGAAAAGGAAATTTTCTCCTTCGTTCGGACAGAAATAATCTCATATTCATACTTGTATACTTTGCAATCCTTTGAGGAGGCTGCATGTGCTCCTCCACAGTTCAAATATTTAGGGGGTTGAGAACAATCATCCATACCATGAGAAGATCCACCACAATTTACACAGACCTGAGGAAGGACAGACGCTTCCCGCATGCAGGAACGGCGGACATGACCAAATCTTTGACAATAATAGCATCTTCTAGGTCGGGGAACATAAGGTTTAACCTTTAGCTTCCACCACGCAGCAGTGATAACCTCCTGCAAGGTAAGACGTTCAAATGTTAAGATAAGAGTGGGAATGGGGGTTAAAACCCCATCAACTTTCTTCATAATTCTCTGTACTGCTACAACACCCTGAGGAGCCAGCCCCTCTAAGAGGGAAGAATCAGAATATGAGATCAAGTCACAAGAATACACAACCCCTCGGGACTGATTTAGGACCAAGTGATGAGCGGCAGATACAGGATAACCGGCGACCATAGTTAGAGACTGGATGCGTGAACTCTCCTCTTCATTCTTGGCTTCTAGCAATAGAGAACCATCGCCCTGCAAAGAGACCTTGGGGGTAAATACACATGCTGTAACTAGACCACTGTGAATCTGAAAACAATTCAGGTTCTGGGAGGAAGTACCATTATCCATTTTAACCCGAGACATCCCGTCAACGTATGGGTACGTTGCAACATTTTGCATTTGCCAGTCCCGTTGACGTATTGGTATGTTTTGCAATTGCAAGGTCCCTAATTTGCACAATTTTCAATTTTCATGCATGATTTTTCGTAAGTATACACAGGACACCTTCCTCTATTCCTCTAAGAGATGCCGAGCAGGGACAATGCCTTACACCGTATAACCTCCCCCCCCCCACAGGCCATTGTCTTGGCAATTCACCTGTTACCAGTGACCTTGCCAATAATGACATTCAGGGCCAGAGTGATTCCCCAATCGATGACAATGTGGAGGACAAAGTTTACATAGCATTAGAGGAAGAAACAGTCAGAAATGATGATCAGGTAATGTGGCAAAAGAAGGTTAGGAACAGTGATGAGTTAGTGAGTGAAACAATGCTTATAATGCCTATATTATTGTTTGAAAACCAATATACTCTCATACTGCATATAAATTCGTACCAAGGAAATAAATAAATACCGTTTAGGAGTGGTGTGGAATAGTTATCCTCCCATAGAACTCATTTTCTTTGCAGCCAGCCTGATAGAAAACCCTGTAAGGTAAGGAGGTACTCCTACCTGTATCGAGTATTTTGAACCTCAGGTGAGCGATTTCTCTATGAATTTTCGATGTTTCTCACCAAAAGCAGACGTTTTAGCCAAAAAAAATTTTTTCCAAAAATGGTCAGGACTGGGGGATGTCGGAGGTGCGAAAGTGGTCGGGACGTGACGGGTTAAGGACTATATATTTTGTATAAGTGTGTCTCACAAAAAACACCAGGTAACAGCTCGAAAGAAAGGGCATCTTGATTTGCACTTATGGCAGATGACCCGGAGGGTACAGGGTCGTTGGCCAGAGAGTGACCAGTTGATGCCAACTCATGCGGCTGGTCACCGACCATACGAGTGGTTAAAGAATTGTTTAATATATCCATATATACATTGATAAATATGGATTGGCATCAGGAGCCAAGGGAAACCACCTACCAGGGAGTGAGGGGACCGAGTGTGGTCTGATGGGAGCAGGGTACCTCGTCCCCAGAGGGTGTCCCAAAAAGGACACCCTGTGCTATGAAAGTTTGTTCCCACCAGTGCAAAGACCCCCTTCCCCAACACCTCCCAGCCCAGACACCCAACCAACCAACTCAGGACAGCACCAAGGCGATCCCTCTGGAGGGCGGTACCGATGACCCATACGGGAAACCTACGTTTCGGGCAGCGCTTAGTCAGACCCCTCACCCACAACCCTACCCGCATGGGAGACAGTGTCAGATGTTGTTACATCCACGGGCAGGCTTGTGGGATCACAGGGGCTTTCAAGCCCCCCCACCAAGACAAGGTGGCTGCCCACGGGGGGTAGAGAGAGAGAGAGAGAGAGAGAGAGAGAGAGGTAGTACCTCAAAAGGTCTTATGATCCGTACCAAGGAGGTACCATGAATGAAGTTGCCAATTATCTCTTCCCACTGTACTAATGAGATTAAACTTAACGATGAAATCCCATCCACGTATCGCACCCATGGAACGGGCATGGAAAAGGAAATGCACCTAACCCGACGGAAAGCGACCGGGGCAAGGAAATTTCACAGAAAAGGAGGAAGCATTTAATCTTTCACTGATGATGTCCATCAAAACTCTGTCTAACCAAGTCTTGAAAAGCTGGTAGCCGATTCCAGGGACTGTAGACTGGATACGAGAAGAAAGGGCCTATCTGTATGACGTCATGGTACTGAGGTCATTAAGGTAGACTGATGTTTTTTACAGCCAAAACGTACAACGGAGAGGCAAAGGCAGTACAAGTGTACAACGTGAAGCACACCGAAGACTAAAATAATATATGAAAGTCGGTATAACTGAAAGAGTGGTTTGAAACTCTAAGGGTGCCGAGAAAGCAGTAACAGGCAAGAAATACGTAAATATTCAGTGAGAGAGAATGTGAAATGGAAGAGCTGTAGTGAAGGTGAACAAAGGTAAAAAAAAAATGGGCTGGAAAACAATGCAAAGAATGAAGGCAACAAAGAGAGAGAGAGAGAGAGAGAGAGAGAGAGAGAGAGAGAGAGAGAGAGAGAGACAAACAGACAGACAGAGAGACCTGGGAATTTATAAGCTGAAAGAATATCGGGTTTAAAAGGAGAAGGTGCGTGAGAATACTGGGGAGAGAGAGAGAGAGAGAGAGAGAGAGAGAGAGAGAGAGAGAGAGAGAGAGAGAGAGAGAGAGCGAGAGAGTACCTCAAAAGGTCTTACGATTCATACCGAGATGGTACCATGAATGAAGTTGCCAAGTATATGGAGAAAAAGTACAGAAAAGATTAAGGCTCTCCCGAAGTACCTGTCCCACCTACAGAACGGGCACAGAGAAGTAAGCGCACCTAACCCTGAGGAAAAAGGCCAGGGCTAGGGAATTGCACATATAAGGAGGAAGCATTTACTCTACCACTGAGGCAGGCCAGGCAAAACTTTGTCTAACCAAGTCTTGAAAATCTCTATGTCGAAAAACTGTCAACAACCTGTGCCGTTGCTAGATTACAGGTAATACAGACTTATATGTGTACAAATTGCCCAAAGTATCATGATGGTGTGGTGGTAACGCTTCATGTCAAGCTTCCTTCCATGGTGGCAGTGTTTTAATTCCAAGAAGGATTTTAAAATCCTTAGCTTTATGTCTAAAGTAACCTCTAGTTTTATTCAAAGGAGGCCCAGTGCCCGCAACCTTCTCTTGTATCCCATATGCTTGATGGTTGCGATCACTTTAGTAGCCCCAGCCTGGATTCCCTGAAGCCTTGCAATATCCTTTTTCCGGGTTGGCCTCCAGAACTGCATTGCTTATTCAAGATACGACCGTACAAGAGAAATGTACAGACAGACTGCTATTAACTTGTTTCCGTACCTAACCAGCCTCTTTATAAACCTAGAAGTCTCTGTACTTTATTCTCTACTTTAACGCACTGTTCAAAGAACATGACAGAGAGAGAGAGAGAGAGAGAGAGTCAGTAATTATAAGAACAGAAGTGAGAAGGATGGGGCAGAGGAAAGGGAAAGAAAGGGAAGGAAGAGGGAGATGGAAGGGACAGGAAAGAGGCCGAGGGGAAAATGAAGCAGTGAGTAACATGAAACCAAAGGATAGTCTGATGGAGAGGAAAGTCGTGTGTAGGGTAAAATTAGGTTGTGGGCAGGCGAGAAATGTGCGAAAGGCGGAGAGAATGTGAAGGTGATGGTGATGGGTGAGGTGTAGGATAAAAAGATTGGCAAGTGGTGAAATAGGTGTAAGGATAGATGGTAGAAAAATCGATAAGCAGGTAGAAGACATAGACAGGTAGAAGCGAGGTATATAGATCAGTTGTAAAGAAACTGTAGATTAACAGATACTATGCTGTTAAATACGGTGATAGACAAATAGCATACGGATAGTTCAAAGAAAAGTCGATCAGATTTTATGTAACTGGCTGTAAATGCAGACGAGGAACTTTATCCCCGAGATTACCTAGTTCAGCTGCTACACACCTACAGAGGGCAGAGGATTAGTCTGCTACAATTCTCAAACGCCGCCTGGCACCTGGGACACTAATACCCATCATCCCTATTGTGATACGGCAAGGGCATCACGGCCAGACGTGATGTTGTGACATTAGCGAGAGTGCTTATGATGCTGTGAAGCCTGATGGAAGAGCACTCCACATGGCAATATCTCATCCGTATACAAATATCCTTCCCTGCAATAGTCAGGACTGAACCCGAGAGAGCACAGTCCCTAGGCAACGGCTGTAACCACTCCGCCACCTCCTCCAACCATAAAGAGGAAAGATAGATACGAAAAGTCGTAAAATCAACCGAGATTGATTGATAGAAGGATGAAAAAGAATGTGTACGGGTGACGCAAACTATCTGAGAGAGAGAGAGAGAGAGAGAGAGAGAGAGAGAGAGAGAGAGAGAGAGAGAGAGAGAGAGAGTGAGTTTACATTTAAGATAAGAAGGGGAGACTGAAATAAAAGGTAGACAGAGAATGAGAGCGAGGTGAAGGATAATGAGAAAGAGGATGGGAAAGCGGATGAGAGAGGCGTGAACGAAACTTCTGTATGAGAATTTAATCCCTCACTACGAGATATGTCCCAAAGGCAACATAAGATGGGTTAATGTTAAAAGAATAAGCAAAACAATAAAATAATAGGTTGAGACACTTTACTGAATAATTACTGAAGATATATGTAACCACTTTCACAACAGAATGCCTTTCACGCTGGCTGTATCAAGAATAAAATACAATGGACGTCACTATTTTGAAAGGCTTATGGGTAATAAAGTTTGTTTCTAACACCTCCATTAAATGAAGTCTTCCCCCAGTTGAATAAAATAGTCTGGTAGTTAGAATTAAATAAAAATGTAATACTTCAGCGGTTATCAGATGTCTTCCCTAAAGCTGAACAATGTCGCATGGGAGTAAAGGAGTATAGAATAATATTCACCGTCCTGATTACTGGATTTCCTCTACCACAGTCAGTACAAGGTATCTCCATTAATAACACCGATCGAAATCGTCTGACAGTAGCAAGAGTAGAGATACCAAAGATGCCATTGTATTGCAGGACTTTACCAGCAAAGCGCAGTGTTTATCTGTGAGTCTGGGGAGAGGGGGGGGGGACTGCAGTAATATAAGAATGGTAATAGAGTGGAAGAGGACATGAAGACCACACCAAAGCTATGACAGTGTTGGTGTGAGGAGAGAGAAGGTTAGGGGAAAGGAAGGGGAAAGACAGAAAGACTGACCCAAGCATATCGATAGTCTTAGATTATACTTTCCATCGAAGATTATTTTATACAACGGAGAAAAAAATATATTAACCCATTAAACACATAGTCGTCTTTTTTTTTTCCCCAAGTTTCATGCAGGTATATTACCCAACTAAAAAATATATATCCTTTTAGGGATCATTTCATTTCTACAACGTGTTTTACACTGTTCTTGCCCCTCTTTTTTTGTTTTTTTGTTTTTTAAGTATTTTTCAAACGTTGGACGTATATACTCTCCATTAAGCACTTCAAACATGGAGTCTTTTCTTATTCTGTTTTTGGTGCTGCTAGACCACTATTTCTAACTTGAAACTCGTCTTAGAGCGATGGAGGTTAGATACAATCACGAACCAATTCAGGAAAATAACATCCGTTTTACTTAAGTATCTTTACCTCCAGATATCTCCATTCAGCTGAGGAGAGTCCCTTAGTAGTCATGGCATTAATGGAGGCTATACCTAACCTCTCCTCAATAAACCTCTTCTGAGCAAATAAAATCTACGGACAGCACAGTGAAATTAAGAAACAAAGAAATGCTGTGACGAAAGAAAGAAAATTGGGACGAGAAAGGAAAAAGCAGTCACACCAATCATCCACCTCAGGCTGATTACATCCTTTCTACTCTTATTCTTGCTCCTTTCAGACTACTTTATCGAGCTTAGAAAAGAAGGAAGTTGCATTATACACTTAATTCTGTTATATTTTTTCCTATCATTGTTTTTACCCTCAGACGGTTTTATTTAATTTGGAACCCGCTAGCAATGCTGGGGTTAATGAAGGTTATCTAACTCCTTCGACAAGGAAAATCTCTCGAAGCTGAAGAAAAGTTCCTGAATAGAGCAAGTTAAGACAGAGACACAGAGATGAGAGAGGAGGATGAGAAGAGAGGTAGGAAAGGGAAGGGACTGACCGTCTTCAGTGCGATGGTGTCTTCTTGTATTCTTTTGGCACTCAGATGATTTATCTATTATGCAGCTTATTTAAGTAACTATGTCCATTAACAACTTCAGAACAATGGCGGTATCTTCTATTCTATTCGTGACACTTTCACTTTATATTATCTAGCGTAGGAATTACCATACTTTGGGAGTAAGAAAACAATTCCATTAACCACATCACTGCAATTATGTCTTTCCTTACTGTGTTCCTGCATCAGCATAATCAACACAACTCGGCAAAGACCTGCAGTGACTGGGTTGGAGAATTTTCAAGTTGAATTTAGTTCTATGTTGTCTTTGGATTAATTTTTATCTTATATCCTGGTGACTTCGTCAATCTCTCGCAATTATTAGAATAAATAATGTAAATAGGTAGCAATGCAAAGAAAAGTGTGAAGGGAGAGGAGAAAGATACGGGTAAAATGGAAGGGGATGTAATAATGGAAGATGGATAAGGAAGAATAGAAAGTGGAGAGGGAGGAAAAGAGGTGAAGAGGAAATTCTAAAGAACTAAACCAGTAGGTGAGAGAAGATGACAGGTGAAAAGGAAAAGAAAAATGAGAGATGACGATGAAAAACAAGCAGAAAGACGTGAAGAAGAGGGAGGAAGAAGATAAGTGAAGAAGGAAGAGAAAAAGAAGAGAGAAGACAGATGTCGAAGAGGAAAAAATATGAAGAAGAAGAGGAGAAGGACAGGGGTTAATTTGTTGTGCGCAGTGAAAGAATATTCAGGAGTTTGAAACACTTAATATAACTCACACACACACACACACACACACACACACACACACACACACACACACACACACACACACACGGACGCACACACCAGATTCACGCATAGGAGACGCAAGGATGTTAAGTGAAGAACTAAGCGCAAAATAATAATTACGGAGGATTTCAGAATATGCAATCAGGGACAAGTGTTCACCAACTGTTCCACTGCGTCTGCTTCAAACTTAGAGGAAAAATTAAGCCGAATTTCACCGACTAAAAACTCAATGCAAAAAATATCGAGACTCAGGCAGATCCTACTCATCTGAAAGAATCATGGAGGAACGGTGAAGTACTGTACTGCACGTTCTGTTGTAGCCACCGTATGGTACTGTATATTTCATAACTTAATATATTGCTATTCAGTCAGAGAATGTAATTTTCGTTTCATTCTTCCAGACAATTACATCCTGTTCAAAACAGTTTTTTGTAATTGAAGATGTTACAAGCAGCATTCATTAAATCTTTCACAGCCATAGTTTTTTTCACATTAATTTGTCGTAGATATTCGACCCTACTGTATGTAGCTTACTTCTCGTAGCTTAATGCACGGCCTACTCAGACTCAGACAAGGTCGGACGGCGCGCAGGTAGAGCGAGTGAGTGATGACGTCAGCTGTACCACACTGCCCACTTCTCCCTGTCCTTGACTCCAGTCTGACCCAGGTCGTTTTGTGTGTACACCTTCTGTTTATTCTGACATATTTCCACTAAACTCTCATCAGCATTGCAGATATACCAAGCAATTGCTCAGTATATGCCTGCTACAATACACGAAGAAATACAGCAGGATCAATGTACGATACTTTCGCTTTCCAAGGACAAAAGAACTTAGACAAAGGTGGATTCATTCCTGTTGTCGTGCTGATGAAATAAACGCTGATAATGCATTGATATGCTCAGTACATTTTGCGGACAGTGATTACAGACATGACCTGAAATCCCGACTCCTTGGAATTGATACTCCTAAGAGACAGCGGACATTAAAGGGTGATGCAATCCCATCTCTCTTTATGCCTCAAGGTAATTACACTATAATGCAATTGTGTGTGTGTGTGTGTGTGTGTGTGTGTGTGAGAGATACTCCTAAGAGGCAGTGAACATTAAAGGTTGATGCAATCCCATCTCTCTTTATGCCCCTCAAGGTAATTACACTATAATGCAATTGTGTGTGTGTGTGTGTGTGTGTGTGTGTGTGTGTGTGTGTGTGTGTGTGTGTGTGTGTGTGTGTGTGTGGTTTATGATACTCCTAAGAGGCAGCGAACATTAAAGGATGATGCAATCCAGAGAGAAGGGATTATAGATCACGGCACAAGGACGGAGAGAAACAAGGGACAGGTGAAGTGGGAAATCCTCAGGGAGAAGGAAGAAATGTTGGGTAAGGAAATAAAGGTCACAAAGGGAAAGGGATTGTCGATCCCAGCACAGGTATGTGTGTGTGTGTGGGGGGGGGAGGTATTTGGGCATTTGTTTGGTGTTAGAGCTAGTTAGTGGAGTGAGGGAGGTGAATGTGTATTTTGAGAGAGTTTGTATGGCAAGAGGGGAAGTATGCTGTGTGTGAATGCACTGATGCACACATAATAGATTATTAATTAAGCAATACAATTCACTATCAACCCATGTTATTGGGTTGTGTGATTTATGTTCTTATGTATGAATTTTAGGCACTACAGACGCACCTGACGGATCCAGTGAGAGGTCTAAAAGATCATGGAAACATGGAATTAAGAGATCCGTACAAGATATGCTGTCTGGAACTGATGGAAGTGAATCAAATACTGGCAAATATGATACCAGTGGTAGGTGCAGTGTCAGTGACAAAGGTTCTGTGCTATCTTGTGATGGAAAATTGTCATGTGAATCTAGTGAAAATGAAAATGTCATCAATGCTGGCGAAACTATTAGTGAAGTGCTGCAAAGGACAATTATGCAGTTAGAAAAGGAAAATAGAGAACTTAAGGAAGAGAATGAAGCATTAAAAGCAACAGTTCTTGATCTAAGAGCAAAATGTAGTCAAATGTATTCATATTCTGAACTTGAGAACCTCTTAAGTCCCATTGTCAGTAAGACACAACTCGATGCTATTATAAACAAAAGGAGTGTAAGGCAATGGCCAGATGAAGATGTCTCAGCTGCTTTTACACTAAGAAGCATGAGTCCTAAGTGTTACGAATATCTGAGGACAAAAAAAGGATATCCTTTGCCGAGTAAACTACCCTTAATGAACGAGCCAAGAACTTTGCATGTGAACCTGACATACTGAACTCTGTGTTGTCCATCATGAAGACTAAGTCTGATAGCTTTACTCAGCTTGAAAGGTTGGGTGTAATATCATTAGATGAAAAGTCCATTAGCAGTGAGTGGTGTTATGACAAAGGTAATGATACCCTTTATAAGCCCCGTGAGAAGGTACAGGTTGTGATGCTTAGCGGAGTGGTAGGAAAATGGAAGCAGCCAGTTTTTTATGATTTTGATGTTGCAGACATGAGTTAAACTTTAATAACTCTGATAGAAGAGGCTAAGCATGCAGGTTACCCTGTCGTTGCTCTAGTCCATGATTTAGGGTCCAGTAATCTTAAACTGTGGAAGGAATTGGGCATCGATCCTGTGGGAACTAAGAAAATATCTTTTAGGAACCCTGTCGCTGATCGGGATATATATGTGTTTGCAGATGTTTCACATTTAATTAAATTGATTGGAACTAATTTTATTGATTCTTGCTTTTATCTGAAGGATGGCAGTGTTATATCTGATTCCTGCATCAGGGAAATGTTAACAGCAACAAAGACCGAGTATGGCTTAGCATATAAACTCAGTGAAATGCATTTAAATGTTTCAGGTCAGCAACGACAAAGAGTTAAATATGCAACCCAACATTTGTCAAATACATGCTCTAGTTCAGTAACACATCTTGGAAAAAGAGGACTGTTGGTGAGTAGATACTGGAAGGAAACTGCTAACTTCATCAACATTGTGGACGAATGGTTTGATGTAATGAATTCTTCTCACATGTTTCGTGACAAGCAGTCACGAAATGCATTTGGAGTAAATTTATCTGACCAAATAAATGTTCTACTTAGAATGACTGAAGTAATTACAACAATGAGAGTAAAAAATTCACTATATAAAGGGCTACATATGTTTAAGAAAGGTGTAATCTTATCTTCTAACTCACTAATAGGCTTGTACAATATGCTTCATGAGTTTTTTTAATGTTGAATATATTCTTGCTAGGAAATTAAATAAAGATGGCCTGGAACATTAATTTGGGTGCATACGACAAATGCACGGATCCTATGACCACCCAAATGCTCTCAATGTAAAATTCAGGTTAAGTAATATTGTTAAGTCATATTGTTAATTATCGTTACTAAATTAACTCAAACACACCGTCCAAGGCATACAATGCAGACTTACACGTGATTCCCAGCCTATCACCAAACCCTCCTATGCCCCCAATCCCCCGCCTCCCCATCCTTCACACTCACAGTTACCAGACACACCAAGTCTGGCTGCCGCCTCACATTCACCTGTCTCACACCAGTGCTTCGAGAGGTGGGTAACGCGGAACTTTCCCTGACTGTACAGTTGCGGACGTATAAAACAGAAACATCTCGTCCACCAGCGAGGTGGTGTAGGGCTCTCCGCATCTGGTAACACTGATTGATATGGAACTTTACCAGATCTCGTTCAGTCGCTAGGATGAACCGAACTCAGTGATCATTGTCACTGTGCGCAGTTATTGGTGGTAATATATTAGCAATGTTCAGCCAGAAAATATACTGATGATAGTAATTTTTTTTTATTGTCACACAATATACACTCTACATAATGGCAGCTATTGTGAATGACGCGGATTTCATGAGTGGTTTCGTTTCGAGTCATGAACCATGCAACAGTTAATACTTCATCATATAAGTCATAGTTATCAGCTTCCCCACAGATATCAGTGGACAGAAAATTGTCGTGACGCCCATCCTCCCTACCGTGAACCTGACATTGGTAGACCTCTGAAATCGAAGCAAGTTCACTACATACAGGAGGTGGCCCCACAGGGTGCAGTAAGATGGGAGTGGGGGACCTGGGACACAGGAGAAGGGAGGTGGGTGAGGAAGGGGACAATAGTGTTGGTACTGGGGGCTAGAGGAGAGAGGTGATGGGGTAGGGGAAGGTGGGCTTTGATAGACGACAGGAGCTACAGTGGGAGGGATAAATCACAAGGTGATGACTGGACCAAATCAGTGTTTTATGGAGAATGTGGAATTTTACAATCAGATCATGAAACGTTATGTTGACGTTGCCAAATGCTGTTATTTGCCGTCATGGTTTATAACAATTCATGACACACTTTCCACTGGGTTGTTTAGTACCCTTGTAGTTTGAGTATTGTGACTATTTTTTAGTATGGAAATATATTACACGTCTTTACAGTTTGTCAGATGTTACTGATATTGTTATAGTGACTGCGAATTACCCTTGTAGCCAATTACGTGGTATCATCGTTGATGACGAGTGATATCGCAGACCGAGTAGGGACAGGCCTATGTAGATTATTCCTTTATCACCAATAAATATGAATAGTCTGACAGTAATGATGGTCTCTATTTTTCTCATTAATATCTTAATGGCACCAGTGTAAAATAAAGGTGGATTTACTTAACCCAGGTATATGTTACCGTTTTCTGTATGTCATGTTTGGCTGTTGATTTTACAGATTGCCAGTGGTTATTAGTTATATTTAGGTTCATACTGGGGAAAGCCCCAGGAAATGATGGACTGTGTGGTGAAATGCTGAAGCATGGGGAGAGATAGTAGTAGAATGGATGTGGAAAACGTGCAGATTGGCCTGGGAGGAAGGTAGAGTCCCGGAGGATTGGAAGTCAGGTATAATTATTCCCCTGTACAAAGGAAAAGGGGAAAAAGAAGTGTGTGGTAATCATAGGGGCATTTGTCTTCTTAGTATAATAGGAAAAGTGTATGGTAGGATACTTATTGACAGAGTTAGAGAAAGAACAGAGGAATTAATTGGTGAAGAACAGGGAGGCTTTAGGAAGGGAAGAGGTTATGTAGATCAGATATTCATTCTTAGATCTTTAGTGGAAAAGTTTCTACAGAAGAGAAAGAAGTTGTGTGCAGCCTTCATGGATTTGGAGAAAGCATATGACAGGGTGGTTAGACAAGAATTGTGGAAAGTATTAAGAATATATGGAGTAGATGGGAAGTTGTTGAATGCTGTGAAGAGTATGTATGATGGTGCTAAGGCTGCAGTGCGTGTGGATGGTGAACTGAGTGAATTTTTCTCTTTGAAGGTTCGTTTGAAACAGGGATGTGTCATGTCTCCATGGTTGTTCAGTCTGTACATGGATGGGGTAATAAAAGAGGTACAAGGTGGGGTAGTGGATGTTGGAGTGGCCCTGGTGAGAGAGGGTAGTGTTTGGAAACTCCCTGTACTGTTGTTTGCAGATGATACTGTGTTGTTGAGTGAAGATGAAGGGGAGCTGCAAGGCTTGGTGGATGAGTTTGGGAGAGTGTGTAAGAAACGGAATCTAAAGGTGAATGAAGGGAAGAGTAAAGTGATGGTCTTTGAGAGAGGTGAAGTCAGTGAATGTACAGTGAGGTTGGATGGTGGGGAATTGGAAAATGTGAGTACGTTTAAGTACTTGGGTAGTGTCATGAGTAAGGATGGAGGTTTGGAGGGTGAAGTGCTTGAAAGGGTACAGCAGGGAAGAAAGGTTGCTGCTTCCTTGAAAGCAGTGATAAGAAGCAGGGAAGTGAGCATGGAAGTGAAAAAGTTACTACATGACAGTATTGTGATACCAACTCTAACGTATGGAAGTGAAGCTTGGACGTTGCTGGAAGGACACAAGTCAGGAGTGAGAGCAGTGGAAATGAGTTATTTAAGAGGAGCCTGTGGAGTCACATGGAGAGACAGGCTGAGAAATGAGGATATAAAGGAGTGTTGTGGTGTGGATGTGGATGTGACAGGAAGCGTTAGTAGGAATACATTGAGGTGGTTTGGCCATGTGGAGAGGATGGAGGGTGAAAGACTGACGAAGAGAGTGTATGTGAGTGAGGTGGTGAGGGGAAGAGAGAGAGGGAGGCCAAGGATGAGATGGAGGGATGAGGTGGAGAGGTATATGAGAGAGGGGGGTGTGTTTTGGGAGTGGGGCAGTGAAATGGCGGGGGACAGGGCGACGTGGAGGCGATTTATTTGTGGCCACCCCGAACGGGGTTGAGGCGTCTGGCAATAGATAGATAGATAGATAGACTGAGCAACTGTCGTAAGCCCTAGGCATTCATTCACAAACCCTCAAGCCAACAATGGCCGAACAAGTTTGTAATGTTTGTGGTTATCGAGTCTGAGCATGTGCATATTACATCAACTATGTCATTAGTTACAGAAAACGCTTGTATTAAATGCAAACACACACTTCATCTGCAGCGTGTTTTGTTATGCTAAACAAGCGAGTGGCGTTAACACTGTATGAAATAGGACAAACATAAATTCAAGGACCATTGACCTGTTTGCAGAGAGCAGCTACTGAGCCACACATCTCAGCAGTGTCTGAACATGGAGCTGTTCCCCTGGCCGAGTAACAGTGTATATTGCAATCCACTAAAGAAAACATGTGAACCACTGTTGTTGATGTATAACCATGTGGTCCACAGTTCATGGTCTAGCAGTCATTACGGTCATCTCCCCTCCCCGTCAGTACCCATGTCTGAGCGCACTTAGTTGTCGGAAAGAGGGAAGAGGGGACAGTAAACTGGATACTGAGGTTGGAAATCAGATTGCTTAAGTTACGCGTCCTTCATACCACAGTTTACTCTATCACTCCAGGGTTAACAGTAATTCAACATAAAGAACACATAATACTGCTGATAAGACATTTCTCTGCCCACCTGTTATCCAAGTATTCCCACCTATGTTCTGGGACCCAATCCATCCCCCCCTCCTCTTAGTAAATCACATGTTGCTTTACATCGGTGCCATACAGATATTAACGAGAACCATAGGCACGAATTACTATTGTTAACTATTATTTATTGTAGCAAGAGAAAATTCCTCTCTCCCTCTCCTCTGCTTTCGATACCACAGTCGTCATCCATGATGTTACTACATACGCACAACGAGAATAGCTCCCAGTCGCTATGACAACAGATGATATCAAACACACATACTGAGGACGTTTTATGCATCACCATGTGATGACATAGTCGTCACCATACACTAATAATGCAGGGTCTGTGTAATGTGCCACCCCACTGGGCATATGTCGTCCTTTAAAAGATATAACAAATGATGCTGGTAGACTGCGTACCTTGCCAGTCTGCATAACGTTTAACAGCCTGAGTATCATATTCCACAATCAACATAAAACTATAGCCTGGCACCATGTCACCAGCGTATCATTTATCCATCCCATCCTAGTTTCCTGCCACAGTCCACTCTCCCCTACCGCATCACTTTTCTCCTATAGAGCCGCCCTCTCATCAGCCAGACCAGTATTGCCCCCTCGTCATCCACGTCCTTTCTCCTGTCTCCCAGGGGACCCATCCTGTCGACCCCTGTGGCGCTACCTAAAGAGGTCTACCAGGTTCATGTTCACAGTCAGGAAGGAGGGGGGGTCACGGTAATTCTGAGATGATTATGATAGGTGCGGGAATGTAGACTGTGTTATAATGGCTTATACGTTGACTGTTGGTAAATGTTTAATGGTTCATGATGTTTGTCGAAAGTCACACGAAACCTGTGTTTCATGTAAATAAATTACGAATATGTATGGTGTGAACTCATTTTATTACTGTATTCACAAACGTTGTTATTTTTGGTATATTGTCAGGAGGAACATTGTTTATATACCATCAGTAACTACACACAGCAGCAATGATCACAGCATTCGGTTCGTCCTAGCAAACTAACGAAACCGGGTGAAGTTCCATGTCAATCAGTGTTACCAGATGCGAAGAGCATTACACTACCTCACTGGTGGAAGGGGTGTTTCTGTTTGATATGTCCACAGTTGTACATACTAGACTGAGATCTTCATGGTAGGTGTCAAAATGTCAAACACCTTCTTCTGACTTCTCAGCAGTTTCAGCTGAATGTGCCTGGCTGCCTCCACCCAGCTGCGTTTGACTTTTATTTTTAACCAGTTAGGCAAGTATCTCCTTCCCCCTCCTCCCCCACCATGAATTAGAATATCAGCTTGAGATTCACCTTGTGAATTCCCTGCAGCCTTTGCTTAGACACCCATAGTCTACACATTCTCATTGCAGTTGTCAGCCACCAGCTATATCACTCCGATCCTATTTCCAAGTTGTGCGGTATCTTTCCAATCCTGATGGCCTGGACAATACAGTAGCCATAGCAATGGTGTCTGGAGAGCTCTGTCACAACCTCTTCACACAGCAGAATTAGATGTGACCATACACTTACCTTAGCAAAGATGAGATCGATCCCAAGGTCTGTAGCAGTGTCCATCATCTTCCAAACCTTTTCACTCTACTGGTTGTTGTTGAGTATGAAGCCATCTAAGCTGATGCTATGTCTAATGCTTAACTCCCTAGAATGGAGATTACATACCAGCCAGATTTGCTTTCAACCCAGCTTCATCTCTACATGCCACATAACACCTCGCTCCCACTCCGTGTAAACATTTGCAGAGTCCCTGCCATTTGTCTGGAGGGACTGGTCGGTTCCTCTCTCGCTCAGCTATTCCACCACATTGTCTGCAATCGCACCTGCATGGTTTCTGTCCTCTGTGGCGTATTTATGAACAAAATGCCACAGATACCTCTCTCCATACAGTGTAATGCTCCATGATCATATCAGGGAACAATCTGTTACTGTCCTCTGCCTTCATCATCTCCTTAGTGTCATCACATCAGCTATCAAACAAGATACAGCTACTAATCCGTCTCCCTCACCCTCCCAAACTCTTGGTCTAATTTAGTTATCACCTTTGACTGTGCAATCCTCAGATAGTTCTGGTCTTTTGCCAGGTGTGTGTCATCATCTGTGATGATGTCAACATCAAGCCAGGCAGCTGTAGCAATTTCTCCTGCCTCTCTCAGGCTAGTGTGATGCCTTACACTGGCCAGAGCAATGTTCCTGATGTTTTCTGTGTTGCATTTTATCTTTTTATGTTTAGGACCAGGTTTAGCATCAGACACAAGGAGTTTCTCGCTACAATATCTTACCATCCTCCGTGGAGTTTCTGATGTACTCTAGCAGAGCATCCCTCATTGCCTCCACTTTTCTCTTTAACAGATTCCTCCAGCTTTCTTTTCCTTCTTTCCTCTGCCTTCTTTCTGTCTTTCAGTCCCTGCATGGCCGCCTCCCGCCTGTTATTCTCAAGAATATCTAGAGATCCAATTTCACTTGACCTAACACTTCCTGCCTTCTGTCTTTATCCCGTTCTTAAGTTTCAGTAAGTTTCGCGTTCCACGACACATCGGCTTTCTCCCCTCCCCTCACCTCCTGCAGCGTGCTCCAAAAAAGTGTATTCTCGGCTTATTTTCACCACCCAAACATATTTATTTTGCCACAAAACCTACATATTCCTATTCGTCGATGTTTGTTCTACACAATGAGCAAAAAAAAAAAAAAAAACACCATACATACATTAGGGCGGTGTGAATAAACATTCGGGAACACTCATCTCACTTCCCAACATAATAGCTTGAATGTTTACCAACATATCTCTACATGTTATACAATCATTTGAAAGAGAATTTTATTAGCTTTC
Organism: Coenobita brevimanus; assembly: GCF_032717465.1. Taxonomy (NCBI): domain Eukaryota; kingdom Metazoa; phylum Arthropoda; class Malacostraca; order Decapoda; family Coenobitidae; genus Coenobita; species Coenobita brevimanus. Next base: position 32,577,875 of record NC_136971.1, read on the forward strand.
GAATGGGATAGTTGACATTTTGATATGAGGTATGGCTTTCTAGTAATAAACGAAAAAGTAAAAACTTTTCCCGACAGACAACCGAGTTTTTATTCAGGGAGCTCTGGCAAAAAAATTTCTTGGCAGTGTTATATCCTTATTAATCATCTTATGCAGAATTTCATGGGATTCCACATGATACATTCAGCGTTCTCCTATGCCTCGTAGTTTTCGAGAAAATTGCAAAAAAATACGGTGTACCCATGCCATGTCATGAGTGTAGGGCGGTTTCCTCGCCTCCATCTACTGTAAGCTGCTACACATATTTCACCAATTCCTTGTACACTAGGTATGCACACTATATTCACATGATTCACTGTCACTATTTTTATAGTTGAATACTCACATTTCGCGCAGGGTAGAAGCGGTGTAGTTGATTAGAAACAGCAGCACAATCTTCGTTGGCCCAACGGCTGATAACGGCCATGAACACTTCACAAACACCTAATTTCCTATTGCAAACACCAAATCTAATCACAATAGTGCCCTAAAACTATACATAAGCACTATTGGTATAGTGAAATATGTCACACGGCTGGGACGAGGGTAATAGAGGAAATTTCAAGGGACCAGACTATGCACTACCTGCCCCACTCACAGCTCATTTGGTACTGAAAAACCTGTCTGCTCTGTCAGTGGGTGTTGGGACCCACTGGTGCCAACTCATTACTTTGGACAAAAGGCGGGCAACCTATGTCTCCTCCAAAAATGATGCAAATTGACCAAAAACTTTTTTTTGATGAATATTTTATGGCTGTATGATGGTAAAGGCGTCAGTGTGCATATACGAGGAAAGACCCTAATGATGCCAAACGCGTCACCGTGTATGAATGGGTTAATAATAAGCAGCTCTTTTACTGGCATCTTCATCTTTCTGCTGCACCTGGTCTCTGTGAACTTCTGTGCCACACTCTAGCTTGCAACCCACCTCAGCACAGCTCCTGATGTGGCACGTGCAGGATATAATGTCAAGAAGTTGGTCAAGGCTCTGAATAAAAGTGTATTTTACCTTCAGCTTCCTAAATCCAAAGATATTTCCACAGCCCTTGTCCACAAACTCTCCAGCTTTATCATACTCATGTCGCCAATAATTACAGCTGAAGTGGACCACGCAATTGCCATTGGCCACTGTGTTAACACAGCAGGATGTATGTTATTCACTACTCTTTTACTGTGCAGTTCCTTCTGCTAGCATCACTCTCCTCCCTCTTCAACAAGCTCAGCCTTGGCAGGTCCCTGACACTAGGTAGCTCTGACACCAGCAGCTGCCCACTTGATTCCACCATGCTACTGAGGTGTCAGCTAGAACTACTTGTACTGCAAGGCATACTGAAACAGTTCAGTATCAACACTTTCATATAACCTACATACAGACTTTTCAGAAAAAAGAAAATGCAGATAACGAACCAATAAGCACTATACTTTAGAATCCATATTGTACAGGGCCAGTAGAAAAGAGTGAGGGGGTTCTTGCTGCCTGACTTAAGCAAACATTTTTTGCACTACACACCTACTATTGACGTGATTGACGAGATGGTGAAAATTAGTCCAAAGAAGCATTAAGGAAACAGTCCTAGGACTGACAAACTGTGGTGCCCATACAATATCATGCTGGACACCAAGGGCCGTTAAACTCACTTAATGCTCGATTGAACACAGCAGGAAGTTGCCAGATACGTGATATATCAGATAATGTTCCAGAAAGAGTAAAAAAATGTCTATCTATCTATTGCAAGACACTTCAATCCCGTAAGGGGTAGCCACAGACAAATCGCCACCATGTTGCCCTGTTCTCCAGCATTTCACTACCCTCCCCCAAGCTGACACCCCTTCTCTTATATACCTCTACAGTCCATTCCTCCATCTTATCTTCGGCCTTCCTCTACCTCTCCCCCTCTCCACCCCACTCACATTCCTCTCGTTAGGCTTTGGCTCTCCATCCTTTCCACATGGCCAAACCACCTCAGTGTATTTCTCCTAACACCTTTTACCACATCCATATCCACTCCACAACGTTCCTTCACTTCCTCATTTGTCAGCCTGTCTCTCCATGTGACTCCACATGCTCCTCTCAGATAACTCATTTCCACTGCTGTCACTCTTTTGTGTGAGCTTCACTTCCGTACACAAGAGTTGGTTTCACAATACTATAATGCAATGACTTTTTTACTTCCATGTTCACTTCCCTATTTCTTATTACCGGTACTATTTTCATAGAACCAGCAACCATTCTTCCTTGTTGTACCCTTTCAAACAGTTGATCCTTCAAACTTCCATCCTTACTCATCACACTGCCCAACTACTTAACCCCTACACCGCGGGGATGTTTTCCCAAATCCCTGCACGTCCCACAGGGATATTCGTGCTCCGACTGACTTTTTAAAAATATTTACCAAAGATCAATTATTAACCCAATGATATTATAATTAAGTATGCATATGGCACATACCTTCAGCTTTCTCCTGGGATGTTTGTTGAGCCTTCATCGACAACCGTAGGACTTGTGGAGACTTCTGAAGTTAGGTAACTAAGCCTCCAGTTTACACTTCCCAGAATCCTGTTATATGATTACCACAGCCTGATATTATCACTAGAAACACTATTCTATGATTTTCAAATAGTCTGGAATCCATACTCCCAAAATAAAAAACACTGTGAAAACAATGTAAATTACGAGCGCGTACGAGCTTCCAACCCATCCTCGTTCCCCGCTGGTATTCTGTCATTTATTATTCATAAAAACCCTCACACTTTATATTTCTATTACTTTATTACACTTATGTATATCTGCAGTATTTATCCATAAGTTTCCTTCAGTAATAATAGTTTATTGTCAATGTAGGCATTCACTCTCTCTTTCAGTAAAATACGTAGAGAGCCAAGGTTCCACTTTGACCCATAACTTCAAGTATTTGTACTCATATTCTTATATTACTAATTATTTTTATTGCTATTTACATTTTCTATTATATTTTTAATATTTACACTTCTATTTTACTTATACTATGTTATGCACTGTCACTTGGAGTAACTTATAAAACTATATTACACTGTTCAATCATATTTATGTCCATTGCTTTCATTTGCTATTTACACATTATTTACACATTATATATCTTTTCCATTTGCACTTTTAGAACTGTTTCAGGCTGTGATAATCGAAGAAGCAGGTAATGCAGAGGGGAACCTGGCACTCAGCGCACTGCCAAGAGGTGCGTTTGTGCTCAGGTGTGCATCTGGTGGTATGTGCACATACCTGGCACCTGCAGATCGCTTCCTTCCTCTTTGTTGTGGCAGGCATTTGCACCAGTCTGTGCCGATCCAGGTACGCCCTCTGCTCAAATCTGTCAGGAAGCATAACAGAATAGCACCTTGGAGCTCCTGATGTCACCGTGCCATACCTCTCAAGCAGCTGCTGAACACAAGTCCTGGCGAACAACCTCAGGGAGAAGGACTTGGGTGGCTTTATCTTCATCTTGTACAGGATGAAGGCATTCAGCATCGTCATGTCAATGAGATGCAGAGAAGCTTTCCTGTACCATCTAGTATTCTTCGTGAGCCAGTCGATCTCTCCAATCATCATGTCGGACTTGTCCACCAGCCGCATGTTGATATTATAGTCGATGACAGCATCAGGTTTCCTGAGAAGCCAAGGGGGTGTGTTTTGTCCAGATCGACAATGCTGGCTGAATAGATGATGAAGTCAAGGATATACCCTGTCGTACAGTCGTGCAGTACAAAGAACTTAATTCCTAAGCGATGACGTTTGCTTGGAATGTACTGTACAAACCTCAGACGTCCTCTGAACAAAACCAAGGATTCGTCTATGACAACCTTCTGAAATGGGTGGAAGAATGACATAAATTTATCATCCATTCTGCTTAGAATCTCCCGGATCTTCCACAGTGGGTCAGTCTGGGAAGGTACATCGTTGTTGGCAAAGTGCAGGTTTCCCATGATGTTCCGGAAGCGATCTCTGGCCATGTACTTATTGAAGGTGGGTGAGGGTAGTAAGGGGTCCATGGACCAGTAATCTTCCAACTCATGCTTCTTTGCATGTGGCATGAGAAGCATGAGGGTGAAGAACACATACAGCTCATGCACTCCAAGCACATACTGCTCCTGCACCACTTATAGGACGTTGTGACTCGTACCTGTTGGTCTTATCACATATGTGCTGCATGACTTCGTCATCGAGGAAGGCCAAAAGGAAGTCCACACACTCAGCATCCTCGTCAAGAGTGAAGGCAGGCTGTATCCCTGAGGAACTCTCGCACAAAATGGAGTTGTTCAGGGACGAAATCGGAACCTTCCGTCCACACGAAGGCGTCCAGGGTTCCCTATCAGGCAGTGTAGGGTGGCTGTGAGGCAGACTGGGCTGTTTCAAGGTCACTCTGACTGACCCTAGGTTGCCGTGTAGCACTAGCAGCCCTTACTCTAGTTGCTACTCTACTTTTACGAGTCAGAGATTTACCTCTTCCCCTACGGCCTGCCTTCACTGTAGCTGCTGGTGGAGACTCCAATGACGAAGACTCAGGAGAAAATTCCGCTGAAGAGGAGGAAGAAATTAGTGAAGTGGGGCTGGGAGAGCGGGGAGGTGATTCACCTCGGGACTCATGGCGGGCTGGGTCACACTGGGCCATTGTTCCGGGGCTAACCCGCCTCCTCTTCACTCCCTTCCCAAATTCCTTCCCTTGCTGCACTAAGGGCTCCTTTCCCTTGGAGCTAGGATGAACTTGGGTCACTGAAGCACTTGTACTTGGAGGTTCTGTCACGATTTCCTCCCCAGGCTCATCACACGATTCACCCGAAGGATCAAATCACTATCCATCATTATCATAGATTATTCTGCCAGTTCACGTTCCACTGCTGAGTCACTTCGTCCTTTACTGCTTCCCACATGAGTTTTTCTAGGGGTAGAGGTCACAGGGCCCTTTGCAATGGGTGCAGAAGCAGCGGAAATAGCGGGGCGCGAGTGCGACATGATTTCACTACAGAGGATGACAAGGAACTGAATGATGCGGTGTATATGGGCAGCCAAGGGTTGACAATGTCAGCATGGTGACAGCTGCTATGAAATGATTGGTAGGAAATCTCGACAATACATAATAAATTAGGTAGTTCCAGGTGAATGTAAATATAACTTAGGCTTCTCTCTTCCTATCTTATATATATTTTTAATATGAGAATAGATTATATGGCATATTTCAAGGGGAAATTACCAGGGAAAATTAGCGACCGAGTGCACGTGAGGTGTTGTCAGGTGATAATTAGCCAATTCCAAGTGTATGGCACTATCACTTGCCTTATTTCTTTTTTGTATATATTATTTTGTGTAAGAATAGGGCATAGGGCTTATTTCAATGGATGAAATAAGTAAAAAATTCCGGGGAAGATTTGCTTAGCGCAGCGCAGCTGGGCAGGCGAGAGGAGAGGGTAATGGAGGGGAGTAGGGAGGGGAGTCAAGAACTTGGAAAATTGGCTAAATTGTCAACAATGGATGGGAGTACAGATGACATTAGGAGCACTGACTATTGTAGGACACTAGCAGTACTGAGAGATGATACAAGCCACCACTTGAAAGCCAGGGAGAATTCAAAATAACACAAAATCACAAAAGTTATGCCCTACGGTATGATCCATTGCGCCTGAGCGTCACGAAAGTGATGCCCCGTGGTTAAGGGGTTAATGCACTTTACGTTTTCCATTTCCTCATCATCTAACCTCACTGTACATTAAATGGCTTCATGTCTCTAGAAGACCATAGCTTAACTCTTTCCCACGTTCACCTTTAGATTCCGTTTCTTACACACTCCTCCAAACTCACTCACTAAGCCTTGCAGTTCCCCTTCGTTTTGACTTAACATTACAATATCATCTCCAAACAACAGTACAGGAAATTTCCAAATACTGCCCTCACTAATTAGGGCCGCTCCAACATCCACCGCCCTACCTTGTGTCTCTTTTATAACCCTATCAATATACAGATTGAATAACCGTGGAGACATGACACATACCTGTTTCAATCCAACATTCAGATAGAAAAATTGACTCAGTCCACCATCCAAACGCACTGGAGCCCTATCACTCTCATACACAGTCTTCATGTCACTCAGCAGCTTCCCATTTACCCCACATATTCTTACCATTTTCCACATTCCTTGTTTATCCACTGTGCTATATGCTGTCTCCAAATCCATGAAGGCTGCATTCAGTTTCTCTCCCTTCTCTAAAAAGTGTCCACTAAAAACCTAAGGATGAATATTTGTTCTACATAACCTCTTCCCTTCCTATAACCTCCATGTTCTTCTCCAAATAATTCCTCTGTAATTTCCTTAGCTCTGGCAGTAAATATCCTAACATATACTTTTTCTATTATGCTCAGAATTCAAATGGCCCAATGATTACCACACACTTTTTCCCTTTTTCCTTTGTACAGGGGAATAATTATACCCCAGTTCCAATCCTCCGGGACTCAACCTTCCTCCTAGGCCAATCAGCACATCTTCCATATCCATTGTACTACTATCTCTTCCCCATGCTTCATCATCTCAACACACACTCCGTCAATTCCTGGGGTTTCCCCATAATGACATTCTTCTTTGCTTTCACTACTTCCATCCTACTGGTGTCTTCATTCCTTCTTACCACTCTTCCCAGCCATTCCGCAGACACTTATACTTGCATTTCTTTCATTCTCAATGTTTTTAACAGTTCCATAACGTGTTCTATCCATCTGCTCACTTTTTCTTTCATCTCCCCTAGCAATCTACCATTTTTATCTTTCACTACCCTACTAACTTCTCTATCACCCTGTCTAAACCTCTTGACCTCTTTCCAGGACATTTTCTTATATTCCCTCCACTATACACTAAAATTCCCTCCAAGTTCCTCATCCAGTCTTTTTTTATTCTCTGTTATTAATCTTTTACCTTCTCTTTTCCTCACTACATATAACTCCCTTCCGTCTCTCAACTTCCTCCATGCCTCTGATTCCCATCCACTCACTATATGCTTTCTTCTTTTTCACCATAGCTTGTATCAGCTATCTATTCCACCATGCTGTTCCTTGCACCCCCTTTCTTTTTCTCTTCACCCCACACGCCACCTCACATGCTGCACAGATTTCTTCTGTGACTACGAAATGCTACCCAAAAGTTCCAGTAATTTGAATATTGTAGGAAAATAAGTTACCTTACCTCCTAGTTCTCACTGTCACCTTCGAAGTAGTCCCCTTGGGGATGTATACAGTGATTCCATCGTTTTTTCCACGAGTCCATACATCCCTGGAAGGCTTCAGGCGTGATTGTCTTGAGCACCTCCTGCAATTCTGTCTGGATCTCCTCAATTGAGTCAAATCGACACCCTTTCAGTCGTAATTTCAGCTTTGGAAACAGGAAAAAGTTGCAGGGGGCAAGGTCAGGCAATAGGGTTGGTGTGGAATGACTACCCTGTTAGTGGAAGCCATGAACTGCTGGACAATTGATGTGTGGGCGGGGGCGTTGCCATGATGCTGGATCCAGTCCTTGTTCTTCCACTGTTCTGGATGTTTGCAACGAATGTTCTCCCTCAGACGCTGCAAAACTTCACAGTAAAACTTTCCGCTGACAGATTGACCGGGTGGGACAAATTCCTTGTGAACAATCCCTTGGATACTGAAGAAAATGATCAATATCGACTTGACACTGCTGCGAACTTGACGTGCTTTTTTCTGTCTCAGTGAACTGGGAGACTTCCATTGCGGTGACTGCTGCTTGTCTCTGGGTCATAACCCTAAACCCATGATTCATCACCAGTTATAACCTTGGGGATGAAGGTGGTGTCATTTCTGACCTGATTCTTGAGCTCCCTGCAAACTGCAACGTGATGTACCTTCTGCTTGCCACTCAGCAGTCTTGGCACAAATTTTGCAATGATGCGTTTCATGCCCAACACATCCGACAAAATGCATTGAACGCGCCTGTACGACAGTCCAACAATATCACAAACATCATGAATAGTTCGTCTATGGTCTGCAAGGATAGCCTGATGAACATTTCTGACGTTTTCTGGTGTTGTTGCCATTGATGGTTGTCCAGAACGGTCATCGTCTTCGGCGGACGTTCGTCCTTCCTTGAACCGCTTGTACCAGAAAAATTTTCTGCTTTGGGACATGGCATTGTCACCAAAGGGTTGCTGAAGCAACTGGTGAGTTTCTGCAGCTGTCTTGTTGATCTTGAAGTAGAACTCGATGCATGTTCTTTGTTCGTGAGGTCCGCCATTGCAAAACCACCAAACCACCTACACACCACGTTACAATAATAAGCACAGGTCAACAGCACGTCCACTCACAGACACTGCCAGGGCAACACTGACACACAAGTGGTGCAGCTGACTCCTCCTAGTGGCAAAAAGCAAAACTGCAAACGGGTGGCTCCCTCTGTTCAAATTACTGGAACTTTTGGGTAGCACCTCGTATCATACACACACCTCCCACCTCCCTCATTTGCTCCAAATAATTTTTACCCAATCGATCCTCCACTTCTTTCCTATATTCTGCGTTTTCTCCAACCTTTCTTCCCTCCTTGTATGGTCTACTTCCTCCTGTCCTTCCATCCTTCAATTCCTCCGTTGCACTTGAACCTTGACTTTCACCACCACTAAGTGGTGGTCAGAAAGTCCACTCCCTCACACTCTGTATGCTCTTACATCTATTCCATACCTTCACATTCTATCATCCACAAACACATAATCATTGCCTTCCGTTCATTCAGTTCACCACCCACCCTTCTCATCATTCGCCACATATACCTGTGGGTCATTTTGTGTGTAAAGAGGGTATTTGCTATCACCAACCCCTTCCCCACACAAATGTTCACTAGAGCTCACCCATTTTCATTCACTTCTGCAGGCACACCCCACTCACCAACTACTCCATCCATCTCACATTCCCTGCTTTTTCATTCATTTATCCAATCAAAAACACTATCCCATTCCTTTCAAACTTTTCCATGTACACTTCCACATTTGCCCAGAACTCTTCTTTCACTCTGCTCTCACTATCTTGCGCTGGCGCAAAAACACACACAATCGCCCACCTTTGTCATCCTTTTTTTAATCTGACTCGCAGGGATGGGAGGGGTTAATGGAATGCATGTATTATGCCCTACAGGTTCACTGGCTACAGAACTGCAAAATATAAGCATGACCACATGTACATGTATTCACAGAATTAAAGCACCATCTAACTCTAGACAAACGTATGCGTACTACATGAAATATCCATCCAAAAGAACAGTAAAATGCATTAATGCAAGAACTTCAAAGCCAAGGACGTGTAACTAAAAGGCATTTCTGAGTTTCTAACAAAAGAATCTACAAAAAGATTACCTGCCAGTTTCATGAATGAAACTTAATAAAAACTGACACACTTGTTACATTACGATCAACACAGATGAAAAACAGTTCCAACGAGGCATCTTGCGTTCAGTTTACGAAGATGGTTATGTTATCCTACCTAAAAAGTCTATACATACCGGTTGCATATTCATCCCTCTCAACTCTTGAAACTGATCTATATATGTAAGATATACTGGAAAATGGTCTGAAATATTAGAGCACATGATCCCATTCAAAATCTTGTGAGGGCAATGATTTAAGCAGAAGTGATCAACAATAATGGATGAAATTGTAGTTACTTTTGTGGGCTCATCTATTGTGTCCAACAAGAGCTCTGATTGTCCCATGGCCAGCAGTTCTGCAACAGGTATTTCTGTCTCATATTTTAACAAGTCATTATTATAATCACCCATAACAAAATATGATTAACCTTCTGTAGTTATACTTAAAATAATATGAGAATATTTAGCAAAAAAACTGTCTAACATTAGTATGACATCTGTGCAAAATACCTACACTAGATTATCTTCATTCGGGCTATTTATTTCAGCGAATTAACTCCAATGCATTCCTCAAGAATACATTAAATTGTTCTATTATAGCAATGGTAACTGTCTTTTTACATTGTAACACTTCTATATCTTTCTATATTATTTGTGATAATAACCTGGAATGTTGTTTAATTCTTCGATGGATGGAAGGATATAATTTCCTTGACTCTAGGAAACCAGCTTCATCAATGGTGTGATCAAAAGATACAATAGACCGGTCAATAAGTTCGTCAAAATGTGAAGGAATACTACCTTTACTACGACCAAGTACTGAAAAAGCTTTATCAGGCAAATTATTAAGATCATTGTGCACAATACTGGGAATATTGCAATAACAAGAAGGGTAAGCCATATTCAACGAACTCAACCAGAATCCATATCAACACTAAATACTTTGCTATTTTAGTACAGGGTGTCTGAAAAGTCACTGTGCAGTGAGAAATTTGTAATGACCCAAAACATTGAACAGATAACTTCCGCCACCCTTCAGAATGTGTTCGACAATATGCAGCATTGTGTGCAGACATGTCTTCAGGCCTCTGGGGGACATTTCCAGAATTTGCTGGAACACATTCTGAAGGGTGGTGGGAGTTATCTGTTCGATGTGTTGGGTCATTACAAATTTTTTACTGCACAGTAACTTTTCGGACATGCTTTATATATAAACTGGTCTTATAATTAAAAGAATTAAGTGGGACCCCTTGGTTATTAAAACTATAAGATGGCAGAAAATCCGAAATATCCATGTATCTGTTTCTTTAGGATATAATCAGGTATACATACCTGAACTTAGGTTTTACTCTGAACTGTAGAATATACAGTAGTGTGCTTCCTGTTCTGTTGGTACCTAGGCCATCCATTATGTTGGTGCAGCATGTTGGTTTTGCTGTCACGAAGTACCAGTGATGACCACTGCTTGTCCCCAGCCTTTGGCTCTGTGGTGTCCCTGCTGTTGTTGTTGGGTGCTGAGTTGTCAGGGATATGGGCAGGGCAGTGGTAGTCTCTTTGGAGATGCAGGTGGTGTGGAAGCCTGATTAGGTTGTAGGGTGTTGTAATGTGATGATGCATGAGTCAGACACACCAAACTGCTATCCTCATTGACTTTTTGTCGCTGTTGTTGTTGCCGACTTCTTTGCATGGATCTTTAACTATCAATGTATGATAGTTAAAGATAGCATCTTTTCCATTTTACCTTGCCTCCATAAAGGCATCCATCTGCTGGCAGCAGGCATCTGATGATGTTCAGCTGGCAACACTCTGGAACACTAGGTGAGGTATAATCACATCAGCAACTGGACGAACAGACTTTCCAGCAATCAGTAGATATTCAGAGAAAGTGAGATACTACTCTACTGAAGGGACGGTAATTAAAAAAATAACAACGTTTGGGATGTGATTAGTTGTATCAGTATTAATCTGGACAAAATGAAACAAAATATCTATAATTTTTATGATTTTGACATCATTCTTCCGTGAGTTTTAGCAGCAGGAGTTAGTTCATGCATATGTAAACCTAACGCAGTGTTGGTCGATGTCTACGAAATTAAAAATATCACGTTTGCGATGCGATTTTCAGCACTTTTGGAGGTTTGCATAATTAAACGGTATAGTAGGATGAGCATGAGAATTTATATCCAGTAACCTAGTGAATCTAGCCAACAGAAATTTAGCAACATGACAGAGATCATCCTTTGTAGAAAGGCTACGTAACAAGGAGGAAAATTCTTGTAAGCTTGTGAAAAGAGCTCAGTTTCCTCAGGGACAGTCAGAAAGTCTTACAGATGATACGCCACAAAGAGTGCACCTCTCATGATGATCAGTTGATCAGTCTAAGCGATAAGCACATCAGGATTAGGATCATCGGAAATAGTAGGAGGATCCATACTGGATCACGTCACCAGTCGACTTGAACACTAATAATGCTGAAACAAAATCAAGAGAAATGATCAACAGTGACATAAATGCAGTTAGATCTGTGATAGCTTCTTTGAAGTCGCAGCATATTAATGGCAATGGTATCCCAAACTTCTCCAGGAGTATGATACTTAAGAATAGGGGTGGGTTTCCCGGTATTACTCTTGTGCTGGGCATAAGACACACAAAGAAGAATGAAGTACTCAATGTCCCTCTTCATTGTGGGCCAATAAAATTCCTTTCTGACCTCGAATAAACATCTTTCTCTCCCTCGATGCCGTACGTGAGGAACATACGAACCAGAGAGAAAACTCACTCCGTGGGAATGTAACTGACAAGTCAGGCAAACAGATATAATCTCCAGATTCTATGGCATATAAATCTGTAAAATACAAAAGATCCTTTTGTTGTTCCTCCTTTATGGACTGTGACGAGAAATCAGACAATTGATATACAATGTTAATAGTAATACTGCGAGTGAGGACGTCATTTACAGTAGTTGCTTGGCTTGTAAATATTTAAATGTCAGTGCAAATTCCTGAATATTTAAATACCAGTGAGTGGGTCAGCCTACATGAGATCACTAACTGCTACACGATTTGTGTTGACCGTGATGTCAGTGCCAAAACTAATGTCACGGATATGCTTAAGAACCCACACAACAAAATTTCCAAGGGGTGTTGCAAAGTAAGGCTTCTCTTCATGATTTAGAACTGCCATCATTCAACTGTATGTCAACGACCATCAGCATCTCTCTGTATGAGGACAGCACAGTATAAGAGAACAGACATCTGTACAAAGTTTAAGTGGCGGGATACAGTGTGAAAAACTAGAATAACTGCATTTGTGAGTGTAACGCTCTTCTTCTGCAGGTTCCCAATTTAAAGTAACATTAATAAAGACTGACAGGTGCAGCAAGGTACCCATATAGTGCGATGACGCAATGATACCCACTGCGACCAAGGAAACTACGCAGCTGATCAGCAGTTTTGGGACTGGTAAACTCATACTGCATGAATCTTATCGGGAATCATCTGAATTTCATCACCTAAGAATTTCATTTTTTATTTCAGAAAATTGTACCCAGAAAACTTCAGATTAAGCCAAGTGGTTTGCCGAACAAAGTTTGAATAAATGACATTCCAAATCTTTACACACATTTAGAATAATATCTAAATATGCCAGAACATCATTACGAATTTTGCCGGCAAATAAGGTATTAAATACATCCCTGGAATGTCAGAGGTGCATTCCAAAGACCGAAAGGCATTTGAATAAGATCAAGCAGACCCTGGCTAAAACTGAAAGCTATTATATGACTTACTCCTAATCCAAGAGAACTTGCTAATATCCATTATGTAAATTATGGCTGCTAAACAGTGTTTTCCTTATCGAAATATTGCAATATGTTACGAGGAATTGCAAGAACAGTGGGCGTAAAATCAGTAACGGGAAGAAGTCTTTCGTTTTTCTTCATAACCAGGTAGAAGGGTGAATCCGATGGAGAGGTTGAATGGTTATATGCACCTGCTCCAGCATCAGCATCTCGTCCTCCACTCTTTTTTGCTGATTAAGAGGCAATATGTATGCAGGCCTTCGCAAAGGATGAGCTCTTGAGTGAAGAGGAATAGGATGCTTAATTTTATATCTGTTTTACTCAGTGGTTTACCAGGAGCGGCAAGAACCCCAGAGAACGCTTTTAAATCCAATAATCCGTCTCTCTTTCTTCGTAAGAGAATGCTCTTTTCCGCCATTCGTAAGCTGAATGAAAACGACCCATATTAACAAGCACTGAATATAAAGAACGCCACTTACTCACTAGGGTAAAGGGACGTTGTTTATCATTCACTGTGACATCTTAGGTACTTAATAATGTCTGGCGGTAATACCTATAACCACGACAATTTCTCTGACGGGCTTCTGCCCGTGTCCACTCTTCACGCGAACGTGGACGAATCTACATCATCATCATCATCATCATCATCATCATCAATGCCTACAGTATAATAAAAATGGTTTACAATATCATAAACACTTGCTTTCCATGTAAGCTGTCAGAAATATCCTTGTAAATCATTTAACCATAACTTATTGAATTTTGTTCTTCTGGATGATGATGATGATGATGATGATGATGATGATACAGCCATAAGTGAACATTACTGTTCTGATCATATTATCACTGAGTTAAGAGAATTCGAAACGTCTCTTCCCGTGCGATATATTCAGAATACTCGTGTATACAGAATGCATGTAGATTTTACTTGTGTTACGTGTAAAGCTGACGCATTCAGCATAACTAAAATACGTTATTGTGTAATGTGCAACATAGATAGCAGAACAATAAGTGTTATGAAATCTCCAAAAGCCACAGAGAACACGAACCAATGCTCTTATTCATATATCATTGTCTAGTTCAGTCAGGCCACAACCAGACGATTTTACACACCTTAAAGGAGGTATCTTGTACACTCCTGCGTTGACTAAAATGAGCAGGAAGTAGCAAAAATACGGGGCAAAGCAAAAATAAATCAATAAATGAAGGTCACCCTTTTCTCTGGATACCATTAATCATCCCAGAAACATACTTTGACACCACATGCACCTGTATTTGATTCTGTTATTTGCACTGTTTCGGTAGAGTAATTTTAGCCATATAATATATTTCATCCACTAGAAACTGTCCTGAAAATATCTTCTCTCCATCTTAAATACAATTCTAACCATAATTAACACAGCAATATGATACTTGCTGGAAAGATGTACTATGGAAGGGATGTAGCACTGCTTTACTCACTCTGCCAAGAGGTTCGAACGAAATTCTCAGACATGTTAAGCTGAATGGACGATTCACGTATTCCAGTGTGCTACTGGCAAACAAATTACTCTGGATCAGAGTCAATTCTCTGGACAGTGTCTATATACATTAAACTCTTTCCACCACGCAATGTTTTTTAGTAGTTTGTTATTTATCGCTAAATGATATACCTCGGTTAATGAGAGATATTTTTAAAATGAGGAGATTTAACTATCCATGGAGAGGATTTATTGAACATCCATTAATCGCCTTAGTAAGAGAGGTCTTTTCTAAGTCGATTGAAATAGACTGACGGTAGCAGTAATGTATCTAATAAATTTCCATCATAGTTCTGGGATATCGGAAAAACAACACGGATCAGAAAAAAGTTAAATTGGTCCATGCTTCTTTGCAATAGGGATTAAAATTGGAAAATAATTCCAAACTGTGCTAAATTAGTCAGATCAGCGAGCAGGGGGAGGGGAAGATGGCGTATTAATCAGACATTGTTTCCTCCCCCTTTTACTGCTGGAGCTCCTTGGATCCTCCATTTCTTATTCTCTCCTTCAAAAATCTCCTCTCAGTTCAGAAAATCTGTGCGCCTACAATCTGTAATTTCCTTCCCCCCCCCCTTCTCTCTCTCTCTCTCTCTCTTCTTTTTAATGTTGAAATTCTTTAATGCTTCCTTCTTTTTCTTTCCGTCACCAAACCTCTCACAGTTCTCAAAACCCGTGCGGCCTCCACTGTCCTTCCCACGACTCTCTCTCTCTCTCTCTCTCTCTCTCTCTTGCATCTTTATTTGATTTCTCATAATGTTGAAGCTGCAACACTCGTCAAAACAGCGTCATAGCACAAAAAAATTAGAAAACTCAAAGGATGCACACAAATGCTATCTCCATACCCAACATAAACACAGCAAAACATCAAAACAAACCCACAAAAACAAAAACCTAGTATAGTGGAGTCCCACCGTATTCTAAATAGCCACTTTAAAATTTTTGTCCCCATAGTATTTAACCCTCTTACCGAAAAATTTCACTTCCCCTGGATATACAACTTAATCCTCGATTACTGGAAGAAAGCAGCCGTTGCCCGTATTTTCAAACAAGAAGAACCTCCACTATAGTCCCGGATCATACTGACTAATATCTCGACTCTGCATACCGTCTAAAGTCATGGGAAAGTTATTCTTAGAGGACATCACCTCGCAGTCTGACTCCCAACATGGATTATGACCTAACACTCATCCATCACTCACTACTCCAAGTCAACTCAACTCGTACTTGATGGTTTCAGTGGGAAACAACTACAATTAAGAACCAGCCTTTTAGTTTAAAAAAAAAATATATATATATATATATATATTCATTCATTGCCAGATGCCATGTATCCCAAACGGGGTGGCCAAGGGCTTAGAGTTAATTGTTTTACAGGGAGGGGCACTAATCCTCCACCAACCCCACTTGACACGTAGGGAGAACGTTATGCCAACAGCATCTGGTGTTCCCAGGCGGTCACCCTTCCAAGTACTAACCAGACCCAACGTTTAACTTCGCTGATCGGACAGGAAGCGGTGTACTCAACGTGGTATGGCCATTATATATATACTCAACGTGGTATGGCCATTATATATATATATATATATATATATATATATATATATATATATATATATATATATATATATATATATATATATATATATATATATATGCTCCTGACAACGTATCGAAACATATCCAAATATATAGGATATTGGACACAAACGAAAAAAATAAAAAAAATGGCTGATCAACTTTCTTTCAGATAGACTATCCCAGGTGTTCTGCCATAGCAAAAGTCCTCAATTCAGAATACTATTTACAGTTGTCCTACAGAGTCCAGTTATTACACCTTCACTCTTTACCTTTTCCTCCAAGGCCTACAAGCGCCTCCTCCTTCATTAACAGTACTGCTGTACACAGACGACTTGGTAATAATTTCACAACACTCCAAAGCACAGCAAGCTGCATCCCAGCTAAAACTCTGCCTCTAATCACTGGAAACTAGCTCAAACAAAATGAAATGGTTGCTTTACCAATCAGATCAACAATTTCTCTCTCCAATTCAGACAGACAAAAATCTCAACGACCCTCAAGTTTTTACCCAGCCACACCTACTGGAACTGGAACGACATAAAAAATTCTAGGACTTACTATGGACAAACACGACCTTTTCTCGGCATACTACTAACATCAGTGCAAAGGTATCATTGAAAAAAAAAAAAGAAAAAAAAAAGATGCCTTGAAGACACTCAGAAGCACAACCTTTGAACAGCAGAAAGAATCCCTGAAAACTGTATACACCCAATTCAGTGGAACAACTGTGATATATGATAGGCTAAACTGGACCCCAACAATATCGAAGTTAAACATGACTAATCTTCCATAAACAAAACACACAGCCATAAGATTAACAACAGGATGCAATAAAACTACAAATATAGATCAATTACAACATCTAAAAATGCTTCTAATCGAAGATGATATAAATATGAAAGACGCCGTTCATTGTTCATGTTAAAGTTCTATATCCCTCTTATAACTTCACCCCTCTCCACAAAGAAGGAAGAAACGAATAATTCCATAATACTACACAGATTATCTTTGCAACAAGTAAGCACATTCATACACATAGCTATCACAAGTCACTGACGTCCAAATGCTCCAGCCAAATAACGTATTTCATGAACTTCCATGAGTCATGGATCTGTCAGAAACTACCCTACCCAGAGAGACACCAGTATACCTAGCCACACTGCGATGCAGTCACCACCTTCCCGTGGTACAGAAGCCACACAAAATACGATTTACAAATATTCCCCTATGGTCACACTGCAGTTTTGTCCCTTACACCACTGTTTACATACCTCATGCACCACACTATCACAGCATAGACAATTCTTCAGCACAACCTCAACAAAAGACCTCTGGGAGTGATCAGTTGATGTGGCCCGTTTCCTGCAGTCCACTGATTTCACGACCAGATGAGACCCGGTCTACAACAATAACAACAACCTCAACATCAGTTTGCTTGAATACTGCCTTCTTTTTCTCACCTTCTCCAAACTTCACCCTGCTATTCATAACCTACTCCCCCCATCTCTCCTCTCCTTCCTCCCTTCCTGATTCCCGTATATCATTCTTTCCCCCTTCCTCACTGCCCCATTTACTCGTAATCTCTTTTTTCTCCTCCCCACCTTATCCCTCGTCTCCCTTGGGCCATAACTCAGCCTTTCATCCACTTCTCTACACAACCCCCTCTACTCTCTAGGCGGTAACTCTGGACATAAAGAGCCCTGTATGTGTAAAGCAGCCTAAGTATTTGTTACAAGAAGTCCATAACAGTTATTACATAACACTGGTTGCTTTGTTTTATGTATTTTGTTATTTTAATATTCCGCCAAGTTATCTGTGAAATTTTTGGTAGTGGTATGAAAGAACAGAGGTATTTTTAAAGAATCATTTACGTAACTAAATTCAAGAAAGTTTATAAATAGAGCCTCTGATCGAGTTTCCCGCCAAGGGTTCTGAGAAACTTCAATCACCACGACGGATTGGACGGGTCCGATGAAGAACGCTCCTGGCGAACGATTTGCATAATGAACGCTTTGTTTACGATATTGGCTCACCGCTGGCAGCTCGCCCGGCTGGCTTTGGGTAATAGGGAAGTGACCTGTTTTATACCAGGTATGTGCGAGGCCTAGCGAGTGTAATGGCGTATAAAACCTTAGCTGCTTTACGGAGCCAAGGTGTTAACTAAATGACACTCCTTTGTGTAAAACGTGATAAGCTGGAAAAAAAGAAAATGTAGTAAACAACTCACACATTATCGTACAAACAGGGTATTGAAGTTAAAATTGAAAGTTATTATATAAAACACTTCATAATCACTTTAACGATACTCTCTTGTGAAAAACATACTAAACGAAAAAAGAGGAAACGTAACATGAAGCTAATACAACAACAAGCGTATTACCGGAGAGAAAGGGTAATAAAGGTAATAGTCTAGTTGGTATAACATTTTACCCTCTTTCATACGAGAGATTTATCCCAAGTTAAAAAATATATATTAGAGTATAAACAATTAGCTATCAATACGTCATCCAAACAACAGAGATTGACTCCGAAAGAGCAAATCACTGGGGCTGATGGGATCTTGATTAAATCGTGTCTAATGACCAACCCAGCCTGGACCAAGGTGATAGGATCTGGTTAAGATTTAGAAGCTCTGTTAGTATAAGTCTTGTAGTATATGATCTGTGCTACTCTTGTGAAGCTCTATTGGAAAAAATCGGTCCAAAGTAGGAAAGTATTGGTGGTATGAACGAATCACTTAAACAATTTCAAGCTAGATGTTGGCTTTGAAAAGTTCATTGAGTTTAGATGAGGTCAAGCTAGGCAACTGTTGGTTCAGTTAGGTTAGATAGGGCCAAGTTTAGTCACTTAATAAGTACAGCCCTGATTATACGGTTCAAGTTAGCTACCTAGTATGCTGTTTGTTTTGATTATTATAGGAGCCGTACGGCCATTTTGTTAACTCGTTCAATATCGAGGTTCCATATAGAATTGCTCGTTCAGAATCACGGTCATTCCGGTACACATTTCCACATGCATTAATCACTCTGCATTGTGAAAGCCTTCCACATTTATGTTCATGTGTGAAGTATTAGGTGTTGGTGGGTCACTTCTCCATCGACAGACAATGGCATTCCCCGACTCAACGGATCACTGGCCCTTCAAGATGCATAAAACAGAGCTTGGACGTGTATAACTGAGGTGCCTGCACACATCAAACGTATATAAAGTTACGGTAAACGTCGGGGCAGACGCCATGAGGCGCGTAGCCGCGATGTTAATCTCCGTAACTTAGGCCTTTCAGCGAGTGGAGAGTTTTTCACCCAATAACCTTGGACACAAGGCCACTACATGATCCAGATTAGCACAGTTACGTCCCCTAGATGTTACCCTAGGTACTCATTTTATTTATCAACCCATAAAGGGTGAATGGACACCAGAGTTGCGTGACGTCAACTGCCTGCACCAGGATTTGGACACTGGCGATATCGGGCCAGCTGCTTCGCAGTCAGCGACACTGATCACTTAGCCACCTTTTGGTATGCAAGCCGGCCGCTGTAATTCATAATATGATGGCTACATAATACATAGGGCCGACCACAACTCCAACTGTGGCGTTCCATTCGCTTGATCAACAGTTCCAATAATGTACTTTAAAATGTCATAGCATTCAACAGGCAGATTAGTTTCACTGTATGTTTTAGTAGAAAAATTAAGGAACACACAGACACCAACACACAGACAGTACACAAAGATCGAGAGCATACAGACAGAGAGATTAATAAATCGATAAATTGATAAGCAGATAATAGGCAGATCGACTAATAAGTGAATGGATAGATGGATAGATAGCTTAACACAATCCTCTGGAGGTGGTAATATTAACAATCGCTCTCGTCAACCTGTGACCTGCTTCAAACCATGGAACCATCAAAAAGGTGGGGGGAGGGGGTGGCTAAAGAAATTGGTGTGGTGAGGAAATGAATGGGTGGGGATGGGCTAGAAATTTATTTGGCGGTGAGGCTGATACACTGTGGAAATTTGTGTTACTGGATTACTGGTTCGAATGTAATAAAGGCAATTAAAAATATCAAGCAAAGAGGGAAGTCTCAGGAAGATATAAAACAGAGCGTGAGGGGACAACAACAAAAAGTGGGTGGAAAAAAACTGAAGTTGTGATGGAGGTGGAGAGAAGACATAAGAGTATACCCTGTATAAAGAGATGCTATTAGATTAACGATTTGAGTGAAGTGAAAATTTATTGAAACTTTTTCTCCTGCATCAACGAGAAAAACAAGAACTCACGTTGCTGTCATATACCTAGTGTTATGGGAAGCGAGTCGAAAAACGCTATATCCGGCAGACTGTATTAACAGAGTAATATCAAGCCAGTAGCATCATGGGCCGCACCTGCCACCAACCCAACTAAATCAGGTCCGGGTGGTTGCAATAACGGGGGTATTGCGGTTGGGGAAACCAAGCAATTCCACACCATACCACAACTGACGCCGACAACACACAATACCTAACACCACAACACCTGACACCAACCACACACCACACCTAAAACCATCCGCACACCACTCCTGACACCAACCACACACCACATCTGACACCAACCACACACCACACCTACAGTAAACCACACACCACACCTAAAATAAACCACACACACACACACACACACACACACACACACACACACACACACACACACACACACACACACACACACACACACACACACACACACACACACACACACACACTTAAATCCAACCACATACCACACCTAAAACCAACCACACACCACATCTACGACCAACCACACACCACACCTAACGCCAACCACACACCATACTTTAACACCAACCACACACCACGCTTTAACACCAATCACACACCACTCCTGACGCCAAACACATCACAATTGAGATATTTCGGCAATATTGGTATTCCACTTCAAGTAACGCCTGACGACTTTACCTACCAGAGAGTGAGACTTAAAAAACCTATGAGTGTTAATACTGTCACCAGTTACCCTCTCTTGACTAAGAAAACTACCGGTATGATATTCTATTCCAGGTAAAGCCATATGAGTGTATTGAACTGTGAGTGCATTACGAAAGTCTTAAAGTGTTAATACTGTCATTATGAACACTGTCAGTAAAAACCCTTTCATGGACAACTCATTCATTCTGTTCTGATTAACGCCAAACGATTCTGTTCAGCTGGGCGTGAGTAATGAAAGCCTCAGAACCGTAATAACAAGCGAAGTACAGCAGCATTATGGGCACCACTTGACTCCAGTCCCCACTATAACTCAATGCCTTCTTGGTGGCAATAAAGGCGTACTGCGGTGAGGAGGCCAACCAACCCCCCAGTAGCAATGAAATTCCAGCAATATTGTTAGGAACAGCGGCCAAAATTATCTTGGTAATCTGGCCATCCTTTCATGAATTACAATGCCACCGTGAAATTGTAACGACTGATGTTGTGGCTTGTTTAATCATGTTCATTTCGACGGCCAAATGTAGGACTATCATGTGCGGAATATAACGTTCCTCAGTAAATCGTACCTTCATCGGCCCGAGAAAATCCTTTTCACTATTCAGGCAACACAGGTAGATTTTATTCGAATGAAAGATCTCAAGAAGTCAATGGATTGATGATGGAGAAATGTTGTCCCTCCAGTTCTTTGGCGTGTCCCTTAATCTGAATGATATCGTCTGGAGATAATCAAAATAAACTTTTAAAAGGCGTCACAGTACAAAAGAGAGTAAATGGCTGTGTGGAATCACATGTATCATAGTCGGCAAGCTACACATACACACACACACACACACACACACACACACACACACACGTAGAATTTTGTTTCATTTGCGGGCGATGGTCACAGTTTAATTTTCCCATTCCCATCTCACCCAGCAATAACGTTGCGTTCTGGGTGGAATATCAGCTGCTGCGGGTGTGGTTTTAGGAAAAGATTGGATGTAGCCAAAAGGTTATTTTCTGCCCTAGTGACCCTCACGCAGTCGATGAGCATAAATCTCAAGCTTTCTTTTTCATGCCAGAGATTCAAGGTGTTGTTTCCTTTTACTTTTTGTGTGAAATGCATTATATATATATATATATATATATATATATATATATATATATATATATATATTGCGTGTGGTTGTTTTTTGCATGTAAAGTAGAGCCAAGAATTCTAAACCTGATTGATGTGGGAAGAATAGTATTTCTGTCTTCACTGGGTGCTCTGTTGATATTCTCGCATATTTGTGTTGTACATATTTCTTGGTGTATATCCTTTTTTTTTTCTTTCTCCTGAAGTATGATGATGATGGTGATGATGATGACGATGATTTTTCATCAAGCAAATTTTCGTTGATACTGAAATTTATTTGACAGGGTGTGTAACAGAACACCATTGTTTTGCCTTTCATATTCTCTGAACTCCCTGAATGGTGTTGCAGTGAGACCGGGTCATTTGGCTCTGATGGTAATGTAAAGCAGAGTTAGTTTAAACGGAGTAAAATAAGAATCTTGAGCTTTATTTCCACACTTCACCTCCCTGGGAATGGGCAGAAAGCAACTACTCTTCAGACGAAGTGGAACAACTAATGATGTGATGGTAACCAGGAGCATTATAGAGAAATATATAGGGCTACATCATTCATTTTCTCCCTCAGATTTCACAGTCTCCTATGTGGAATGAAGGTGCAGAATTATGCTCTATTTGTTTACTTTTATTTCAGTTTTCATCGCACAATTTTTTAGCTTAGTGGGGATCCTCTGCAGTGGCAGCAATCGAAAGCGTCCCCATTAAGTCATCTAGGACAACTTTTCGTTGTCCCTATAATGAGGTTTTATAACATTTTATTCTTGCTACCACTAGAAGATAAATTTTCAACATTAAGAAAACAATCGTTGCGGAATGGCATCGCGGAGCCTTTGACTATCGCAGTAAGGTTGTAATGTTTCCCCTAAGCCATACAAACCGCCTGGTAGTAGCAAGAATAAAATAAAATGACGTAATCGCACTGACGACAGGAGTTAATTAACGCAAGTTATTGTATATGCTCTTAGTCACTCCTTAATAATGCACAACTCAGATGACATCACGATATAGTAGGTAGCTAATGTGAACAGATTTATGGAGAGAACTGATCTAGTAATGATGGGAGGCCAGATCAGAAACCATGTCAGGTCAGCCTAGGTTAGATTCAGTTATGGTAAGGTTATTTCACAACAGCATTAGTTCAGACGTTCATTTAGGTAAGGCTGATTTAGCTTAAGCTGCACCGTCCTGGCGACGTGAATTAACGTCCGCACATGATGTGCACTCATGTCCCGGCGACGTGAATTGACGCAGCAACATTGCAAGGACCCTAATTTGCACAATTTTCAATTTTCGCGAGTGATTTCGCGAGTGATTTTTGGCACGTATACACGGGACACCTTCCTCTACTCCTCTACAAGATGCCTAGCAGGGACAATGCCTTACACCGCATAACCTCTCCCCCCTCCCTGCACGCCATTGTCTCGGCAATTCACTTGTTACCAGTGACCTGGCCAATAAAGACATTCAGGGCCAGAGTGATTCCCCAATCGATGACAATGTGGAGGACAAAGTTTACATAGCATTAGAGGAAGAAACAGTCAGAAATGATGATCAGGTAATGTGGGAAAAAAAAGGTCATGAATGGTGATGAGTTAGTGAGTGAAACAATGCTTATAATGCCTATATTACTGTTTGAAAACCAATATACTCTTGTACTACATATAAATTTGTACCAAGTAAATAAATAAATACTGTTTATGAGTGGATAAAATAGTTACCCTCCCATAGAACTCATTTTCTTTCGTGCCAGCTTGTTAGAAAACCCAGTCAGATAAGGAAGTACTTGTACCTAAATCGGGTATGTTAAACCTCAGGTGAGCAATTTCTCTATGAATTTTCGATGTTTCTCACCAAAAGCGGATGTTTGAGCCAAAAAAAAAAAAAAGGTCCAAAAATGTCGGGACTGGGGCGTACCACTGCCCAGAAAACGTCGGGATGGGGCGGGTTAAGCCAAGATAGGTAAAGTACAGCAAGACGACGAGAAGTACGGTTAATACATCATGGATTTGTAAAATTAACTTACGTTATGGAGATCAAAAATATGATAAGTATACTTATGCTAGGTTAGGTAAGATCACATTAGAAGGGACTAAGTCAGGCTATGGAAGATCAAAATTAACATTTTTTTTTTTTTCATGAGAATGAAGTAAAAATCGCATTAGGCATACAGTAGCTTATAGAAGGTGTCCCACAAGATATTTGAGAACCTTTAATAGAATATTCTGGGGCTAATTTTGATTTAAAAATGCTTTCAACATAGGGCCACTTTTCAGTCATGACGGAAGTACGAATACTGACAACCAAATGGACAAAACTAAAATGACCACTGTTAATTTTCCCATAAGGCCATCAGTAACTGTAACTCCACAACGGCTGATAACTGAACGCGTTTAGATGTAATATTTTTAAAACTGAAAAGTAGCCCAAGAATAACCTCCTTAAATTTCGAAAAATCTCTAGGGACACCCTATATAAGGTGAAGCGAGGTCACAGCTGGTGGGATTGGTAGCATGGTGGGAGAGGATGTTGGAAGGCTGTATTATCCACTTTAACTTGGCCTCGAAATGCCATATCTTCGTCCGGAATGGTGTATTGTAAAAATAATAATAATAATAACACTAGAATGTGCTGTATCATATAACTGATGTGGGACCGTTGTATTGTCTTCTCCTGCCATGGAACTACGGGAAAAAGGCTGCAATAGAACCAAAATATCTGGCACCACCTCTAACCCCACCTTCTCACTCTAATCCCTACTTTTCTCCAACGCTTTTTCTGCCTCTTTGACATTCAGCTTCTCTCCCACAGTGCCCTTCCGTTCCCCCATGCTATTTAACCATCGTTTCTCTGACCTTTTATTTCTTTTCCTCATATTTTTCTCCTGACTCCGTTACTTTTTCCATTCTTCCCCATTTCATTACTCCGTTCCCCTCTCTCTTCACATCCCCCTCCTCCCTTCCCTCACTCCCCATCCTCCCCCTTTCTCCCTCTCCTTCCTATAGCCTACATCACCTTCCACTTACATAACTCTCTACCTTCTCTTTCAGTGCCCGTCTTTCCCTTGACTCTCCTCCCTCAGATTCCTTACCCTCCTCCTCCTCCCCGTCCTCCTCCCTCCCTTCCTCCCTTTCCTCCCTCTCCTCATATCACCCTCCTTCTAATATCCCTCCTTTCTGTAATGCTCTCAGGCTCTTATAATTCGCACTCGACTGAATAAAATTGTATGGCGCTAACCAGAAAACAACTATTTCATCAAGCGAGAATAGTGTCTTGCATGAAGGTGGATGGCAGACCATGAAGAAGACAGAGGAAACCAAACAGCAACAGACCTAGTGGTTCGTTCTGGGCTGTTTGTACGGAGACGACTACGACTATGATATCTAATTCTATGAGATGAAGAGAAGGATAACAAAACTGGATTATTTTGAAGACAAAGCACATCACTGAAAATTTCTGAAGCATTGATGTTCCTTACGCTCCTTTAATCAATGTTCGCCACTTCGAGGCTGAAATAAGTCCAAATCAACCAAACCTAAAGCCAGAATTGTGCTGCAAAGGAATATATAAGAGCTTTAGTGAACCTTCACACATCGTTGGAAAGCCTTTGGAAACACTAGGTGCTAATTTAAAAACTTAACTTGAAATTCGTCACGATGTTGCTGAAAAAATAACAACTGTGCCAAATTCAGCACCAAAACTGGGATGTCTCCGAAGCTGCTTGAGCTGCAGCGGATCTACGTACAACGTTCTAAATCAAAAGTTACAAGATTGCTTGCTGGAACACTTTTCATTTAATAAAGTGTGGACATTTACAATGTAACAATAATGAGAGGTTTAACTTCCCGCCCCATCTCACATCTCCCTACCAACACCCTTCTTCTCCAGTGCACTCCTGCCCCTTCCCTCCTCGAACATGTGCCCATCCACTTACTCTTCCCCGTGAACCTCCTACCTCGCACTCTTTCCATTCTGTTTCCAGTTCACTTCTCTTGTATCCCTCTCCTCTGCCTCACTTTTTCTCCACCTGATTCTTCTTCACCTCTTCAGTTCCTATTCCACTGATTCACTCTCTTCCTTCATTCTCTTTTTCTCTCGCCACCTTTCGTTCTCTCCCTTCCCTGCTCATTCCTTTCAAATCTCCCTCACCCCCTTTCTTCCTTTCTTCCTTCATTCGGAGGAGTAGACCGTAGCACCAGTCGAGAAGGGCAGTACTCCCAGGGTGGATGGAAAGCTGATGACAGGGAGAGCTGGAGCTTCCGTGTCATCAACCCTCAGGACTGGTTCCTGACCATACCCCTTTACTGAAATTTTTCAATGTTTCAGTAACACAGAGAGTAGGTAAGCATGCTTTCCAGTATAAGTTTCTCTGACTGTCAACACCTATCTACTTGCACAGTACACACTACCTTTCCTCTTCAAAATTAGAAAAGATGGCGACAATTGACCAGGCCATGGAGTCCCCGTGTTCTAGTGTCTGACATTTTTTTCAACATTGGAGCATCTCTCTCGCTACTGTACACATTATATTATTCATATTTAGAGAAAATGTGTTGTAGCGTTGAGATAAAAGTCCAAATACCACTTTGGTGTAGTGTGGTGTGGGAACGAAATGAACACTAGATTTTGCAGAGCCCAGCATTCTCTATCATAAACAACGAGGGTAAAGGGAAGGCAATAGAGAAATATGAACTGTATATATGTTTAAAGTCTTGGGGGAAATATTTACCCTGTTGGTATACTTTAATGTAATCAATACTACTTTACTGAGGTGTATAATGTGCATGATAAAGTTGTCATGCTTCTATTCATGTATAAATCCCGGTTGTCTGTGGGGCTCGGCACCTCTGAATATGTTGACCTCAACGCCACTCCCAGAGGGAACACCGGCCAGCTAGGGCAGAACGCACTTATCATTCAAACGAGAGGGACATATACTCTGGGCTCTCTCTGTGTCATAGTTGTATCTTTCTGTGGCAAATAAAGAGGGATAAATCTGCACAGTTTTCAGTTCACCTGCACATGCTACCTACCTCTACAATTCTTGCAACAGGATTTACACCGATTCCCACCATCTCCAGTGTGTGAGAAAGACATTTGGTGGAGAGTGTCAGCCGGAAATGACTTCGATCAGGCGGATCATTATTAACCTTGCTTGGAGTAGTGGGGTCATGTCTAAGCTGATATATAATTGGTGATCAGCTGTGGGGTTCCAATAAGCTGATATATTAGTGACCTGTTGAGGAATTCATACAAACCGACACATAACATTGGTGTTCACTGCTGGGATATGAAAAGGTGCTAAAGGGATTTGTGCAGTGAAAAACCCTTGCAACCACTTGTGATCCTGCAGGTGATACAGAAAATCTTACTCTCCAGTTGCAGAGGGACTAATTGCAGAGCAAGTAAGTGGAGCAGATATATCAGAGTAATTAATCTCGTTCTCTCTATCATTGCCCTAGAGAGATATCTCTACCTTCAAGCGCAAGCTGGCAATTATCTAGCTCTGGTGTGCAAGATATCGGCTCACCGAGGCCAGTGCAGTGAAGGGTGGTATCGTCTAGATACATCTGGCAATTCTGGGTGCGGAGGCTGGAGTGAGGCAGGGGCGTGTGTGGTGTGTGGTGGGATGTGTGGCACGGTGCGGCGTCTCGCAGTTACCTGAGGACCAGCGTGGGGAGAGGATCATCGTGTGGTTGGAGAAGAAACCTGGCAGAATGTGTGGACTTGCAATACGAATCTACAGGGAACTTCAGCATCATATGACACCTAGGTAGTGTACATGCACAGTGAACCTTCAGACACAATTTTTAAGCAGCACATGTTAGTTAGGTAATGTATGTAAAAATAAAGGTTTCTCAGTTTCCCCTAAATAGATACATTTTCTGTACATCTTGTCTGTGTTCCATTCTTTATTGATAAAAGTCATAACTAATCTATTTGTGTCAGTTTAATTTTTCCTGTGACTGGGAAGGGAATAAATTCTGACAAGGTTAGTTGGATACAGTGAAGAAGTGGGGACGAAAATTAAGGGAAAATTCAGACAAACCAACCACGATGGAAAGTGAATCAGACTCAGAATTTTATGAATGGATTGAGACTTTGGACTGAGACTTTGCTTAAGAATATCCAAACTTTACGTAGTAAGGGACATATTGGGGTTGAAGATAGTCAGGACACTTCTGAGGAACTGGATAGTGATGACTTGAACACTTTACATTTGCGTTCTGGTCGTTCTTATTCTGCAGTTCCTGATGGTTCAGTTAGGTCCAAAATGGCCACTAGTCTTGTTAATAAGGGTACTCCTAGCGAAGAGACTGGGGATGTTGAACAGGCTACAACAGCACCCGTGGTCACTCAGGATACTCAAGGTCCAATAATCTCTGCTAGCTGTGCAACCACTCACACACCCACTTACACCTCAGGCATGTTCAGTTCACCATTAACCTTTGGACAACAGCAAGGACAAGACCATTTATTTGCCAATGTTCCTTATGCTAATCCATGGGCCATGAGTACTAACAGTATTGGGATGCATACCCAGGATCCTTGTGCTAATCCATGGGGCATGAATACCAACAGTATTGGCATGCAAACCAAGGATCCTTCTGCTAATCCATGGGGCATGAATACCAACAGTATTGGCATGCAAACCCAGGATCCTTCTGCTAATCCATGGGGCATGAATACCAACAGTATTGGCATGCACACTCAGGTGAATTTTCCTTCTGCATGGCAGGAACCTAATATGGCAACCACTTATCTTAACCAGGCCAAGACTAAAAAGCCAAAGGTACACCGATGGTGTGTTATCCATGGGCGGTGTCCTCATTCTACGGACTATTGCCCAATTGTTCTTGCCAATCGGGAAAAACTGGGCAACCAGGTTAATTCATGAAAAACTCAGGGCCGCATGCAGAAGTAAAAAAAATCATACACACGTATGCCAAGGAGTCATCAAGGCTCAAGTTATGTACTGGTGGCAATGGACCATTTTTCGTGATTCACTGTTTTAGCACCTTTACAGATGAAAACTGCATAGGAGGTGGTGCACGCTTTTATAACCTCAATGATATATCCATACTCTACACCCAAGGTATTGCTCAGCGATAATGGCAATGAATTTTGTAACCAAGTGTTACAGGAAATCTGTCGTACATATGGGGTAAGGCAAGTCTTTGTTACGCCTTACAGTCCCAAGAGCAATGGCCTGGTGGAGAGGACAAACAGGAAGATACTGGAAGTCTTGAGACCAGCGATAAACTCACAAGAGGACTGGCAAGATGGGTTACCACATGTAGCAGCAGCCATCAACTCCTCAGAAAATTTGTCAATGGGGAAATCTCCTCATTATATCCTTTATGGAGAGGAAAAGGTGTTACCCTACGATTTACTGGATGGACCTCCTACCCCAGTGTATAATCAAGAAAATTATGCCAATGTCCAGCTTGCAAAGTTCCAATGCATACATAGTGAAGTACGAAACAGATTAAAAGCCTCAAGAGTGGAGATGATGGTGAAACAACACAAAGGTAGTCAAGAAAAGACGTTGGAGATAGACCAGAAGGTTATGATCAACAACCCTGAGAGAACTTCCAAGCTCAGACCTAAGTTCCGCGGACCATATACCATTGTGGAACACGCATGGACATACTTATCGAATAAGGGATGATGCTAACGGAACTCAGGAGGCAGTACATGCTGACAGGATCAAACCAATAAGTCAAGAGATAAGCCTAACTAACCAATCGTCTGATGCGTTGTCCCCTCTGTCTTCATCGCAGTCTATATCGTTGTCCGTACCTGCCCCTAAACAAGGGTATCGTAGCAAGCTACGATCCCACAGTAAGAGCGATTAAGAAAGTATCTTCTCTTACAAACTGTGGCTTGTACTCCTCTCGCGTTGCTTGGAGTGGACCTATGGAACGACTTCGAACACGGACACGACTGTGTTTACGCCAGGAGCACTGAAGAGCCCACTTGGAGAGGTAGTGGTAGAAGAGGATGCAGTATCCATCTACTATCCAATGGAAGGATATCTCCAAGCTCCAGATACTGTTAAAGAGGTCTCTAAGGGATTGTTTCACCTCAGACAGCAACTGTCAGAAGTCGGCAAGTTATTTAACCGACGTCCACAGTTGACGACCTCGGACAGTGAAGCTTTGGTACAAACCTTGCATGGTATAACCGAGTTTCACACTAGACATAAAGATAGGCTCACAGACAGGCTTATTAAATTGTATGTCGTTTTACCTAATGCAAATTCTGATCTTTCCAAGCATGTCCATGCATGTACTAAGAGAGGACTTGTGGATCTCAAAAGCTTTTTGGTACAACGCTAGACAAGGACGTAATGCAATTGGGTAGACAGATGCATGATTTGACATTGGCAGCTAAGGTGAATAACAGGCTAATTGTACACATGTATGAACAGTTAGGTGAGTTCACTAACAAAGGTAATGAGATAATTAAGACTACCAACCGCCTCATAGAAGTTGTGAACAACATCCAAACCAACTTACCAACCCTGAAACTTAGTGTTAATCGCTGAGTATTTACATGCTCTCGACGAGTCAACCACTGTTTTGGAGTCTCATGCAGCCAATATGGTGGACGGCTTAATTGATGCGACTTTGAATAGGGTTAATGCTTTATTGGTTCCTACTCACATTTTGATCAGTGCTCTTGATATAGCTATGGTGAAGTATGAATTTAAGCCACTTTTTGGTATGAGTCAACTGGAATATTATTACCCATTGTTAAAGGCCATGTTGACCCATGATGGCATCCTGATATTGGTACCTATGAGGAATGCTGTAACATACTATGAATGCCGGTTCATTCCTTTCCCTTTTGCTACTAGTAATAATACACTTGTCATTCTGAATGAGGTACTAGTTGTGTCGGATGACAAATTGTATATAGAAGAAACGACTGTGGATGAATATGAGAAGTGTAAGGCCTCATTTCTTGATCTCCATGTGTGTCCTGCTTTCCATTTTGTTTTCATTCCATCAGGGGTAGAGAAGTGTAAGATGACCTTGTTGGACACAAACACTTCCTCTGCACTGCAACATTGCACTTTCCAACCTATTCAGTTGAAGTCAGTTTTCCATGCTCATGTACTGTACATGCGAAACAATACTTCTTCTTTCCTGAGACAGAGGACGTAACACTCACATGTGCCTCACAAAACTAGTTCCTTACGGTAAAGGGTTACTATGTTGCACCCGATTAGTGTGAGTTGCACAGTAAAGAGATAGCAGTTCTACCTAACAAGCACCATCTAGGCTTGTTGGTGAACTTCTTATCCCAGTTACGACCCCTTTTACCTTCATTCATTGTTTCTACCTTGAATGTGAACAGGCTGTCTCATGTGCTCAAAGAGATACAGTTCCTCACCCACCTGAACATGACTGATTTAGAACCATATGAACTGTCCTATCTCCCTTCACACCTTTCTCCTTCCTATTTTGGTCCTGGCATTGGTCTTCTACTTATTGTGGTCTTGTCCTGTGTTTGTGTTTGGGGCAACTATCTACGAGGCCGAATGAGAAACCCGCTAAAACCACGGGTCCGTACTCGAGGATCGCAAGTGGACTTGCCTGCATAGTTAGCTACCCTACAGATTGGTTAGGCTACACGGTAGTTAGGACAACATTGTCGATGGGGACGTCGAAAAGTTGTGGCCGAGCAATGTTCTAGTGTCTGACATTTTTTTCGACATTCGAGCATCTCTCTCGCTACTGTACATATTATATTATTCATATTTAGAGAAAATGTGTTGTAGCGTTGAGATAAAAGTCCAAATACCGCTTTAGTGTAGTGTGGTGTGGGAACAAAATGAGCACTAGATTTTGCAGAGCCCAGCATTCTCTATCATAAACAACGAGGATAATGGGAAGGTGATAGAGAAATATGAATTGTATATATGTTTATTCTTGGGGGAAATATTTACCCTGTTGGTATACTTTAATATAATCAATAATACATTACTGAGGTGTATAATGTGCATGGTAAAGTTGTCATGCTTCTATTCATGTATAAATCCCAGTTGTTTGTGGGGTTCGGCACCTCTGAATATGTTGACCTCAGCGCCACTCCCAGAGGGGACACTGGCCAGCTAGGGCAGAACGCACTTATCATTCAAACGAGAGGGACGTATATACTCTGGGTTCTCTCTGTGTCATAGTTGTATCTTTCTGTGGCAAATAAAGAGAGATAAATCTGCTCTGTTTTCAGTTCACCAGCACACGCTACCTACCTCCACAATTCTTGCAACAGGATTTACACCGATTCTCACCATCTCCAGTGTGTGAGAAAGACATTTGGTGGAGAGTGTCAGCCAGAAGTGACTTCGACCAGGCGGAACATTATTAACCTTGCTTGGAACAGTGAGGTCATGTCTAAGCTGATACATTGGTGATCAGCTGTGGGGTTCCAATAAGATGATATATTAGTGACCAGTTGAGGAATTCATACAAACCGACACACCCGGGGGGGGGGGAAGGGAGCATAAATGCCCTCACCATCTGCCCCTCTCCTGGTGACAACTCGACGACTCAACGAGCTGCCTGGAACCACTGTCTGACTTACTTCTTATTTCTGCAACATTCGCGGCCTTTCCTTTAACTTTCACTCTGTTAGGCACCACCTCTCCACCTCTAAACCTCACCTTCCCTTCCTAGCTGAGATTCACCTGCCTGGGGCAACTAATAGAAAACTCTTTTCCGTATCTTCCTACTTTCTCTGTACTCATTTCAAAGCCAAAGGTAGCTGTTGTGTATATGTACACAATGACTTATGTTACTCTCGTGTTCCTGAACTTGGTTCTTCTGAATTCTCTACTCTCTGGCTTCTTCTTTCTTGTCATTCCCTGACTAAATATATTTGCACTGTTCTACTGACTTTGAAAAATTCTTTGACTATCTTACTTTTGAGATGGAACACATTCTATCCATTTCTCCTTTCTCTAAAACCTCCATTCAAGGAGATTTCCATGTTCACCACCAGCTTTGGCTCTCCTCTACTTTCACTGATCCAATTGGTGAACAAGCCTACATTTTTTCTATCCTTAATGACCTAGAGCAGCTTTTATACCACCTTACCCATATCCCTGACCACCTTGGAGAGAGCTCCAACATACTTGACCTCTTCCTTACGACTAATCCTTCTGCTTACACTGTTAATCTTTCCTCTCCATTGGGCTCCTTCAATCCCAACCTTATTACCTTAACCTGTCCTATCGCTCTGGTGCAGCCTGTGGACCCTCCAAAGAAACATCGATTCTGGCACTTTGGAATTGCAGATTGGGAAGCTTTCATGCAGTACTTCTTTGATTTTACCTGGAATGATTATTGCTTCCATGGCCGGGAGCCATCTGAGTGTCCCATATGTATTACGGATGTTATTCTCTAGGGTATGGAAGCATACATTCCCTTCTCATATCCTTTGACTAATGCAAGAAAGCCTTGGTTTAATCACGCTTGTTCTAATGCTGTTCAAAACAAGGAGAGGGCCTATAAAAGATACCGGAGCCAACCTACCCCTGAATCACATCTTTTTTATGTTTCTGCCTGGAATTGTGCTAAGTCTGTTCTTCGCTCTGCTAAAAATAATTTCATCCATACTAAATGCTCTCAACTCTCCAACTCGAATTCTTCCTGCTCCTTCTGGCACCTTGCCAATAACCTTTCTAACAACTTTACCTCATCATCTTTCCCTCCTCTTTTCTACTCTGACGGCTCTGTAGCTATTCCTTCTATTGATAAAGCAAATCTCTTCGCTCAGACTTTATTCTCCAATTACACCTTAAATGATTCCGGTGTTGTTCCTCCTTCACTTCCCCCTCTGACTTCCTCATGGTTGACATAAAAATATCTTAGCTGATGTATTTTCTGCCATCATTGGCCTCAGTACTACAAAGCATATGGGCCTGATGGAGTCCCTCCTGTTGTCTTCAAGAACTATGCTTACACCCTGCCTACACCCTGTCTAGGTAAACTCTTTCGCCTTTGTCAGTCAACTTGTACCTTTCCTTCTTGCTGGAAGTTTGCTCTCATTCAGCCAGTCCCAAAGAAGGGTGACCATTCCCAACTCTCTCCACACTCACCACAAAGCCAGCAAGAAAACAGGACGTGTGTGCTGGGCGGTCCCCAGACCCTGTCTTTCCCCTTCCTTTTTTTTTTTAGTCAGCCCACACCCCACTGACAGGGCCAATGTATGGCCCAGCCTTCACTATAGGTGAAGAGAATCCTTGAACGAACGAACGAACCCAACGCTCTGACTAACACCCAATTGCTTTAACATCCTGTGTCTCAAAAGTTTTTGAGTCATTTCTTAACCCTTTAACTGCGGTTGTCATTCCAGAATGACGTTGCAAAAACTGGACCAAACCGCGGGTGTCATTCTCGAATGTTTGTGAATATTTTGAATACCCCGAGTTTTTTCCGTGCGCCAATTGTTTCAAGGGAGAGTAGCTATTAAGTTCTTTCACTCCAGCCGACCCCCACCTCCCTCTTCCCCCCCCTGGGGCCCCACCTCCCACCCCCTGGGCCCCCCACCCCACCCCGGACCAAACACGCATCAGTATCTGTCCAGCTGTGTGAGTGACAACACTGCTGATGTGATAGTGAAGTGCAGGCAATTACAGTGCCTTTTACCTGCCTCAGTGAACACAGAGTGGGTGTTTATCGTATGTGCAGTGTTCTTATATGTTTATAGTATTATTATCAGAATGAGGTTGGCATTTGGTAATGGTGTGTGAGCGAAAAATAGTGATTACAACACAGCTGATATGGCAGTGAAGTGCGGGCAATTACAGTGCCTTTTACCTGCCTCAGTGAACACAGAGTGGGTGTTTATCGTATGTGCAGTGTTCATATATGTTTATAGTATTATTATCAGAATGAGGTTGGCATTTAGTAATGGTGTGTGAGCAAAAATAGTGATTACAACACCGCTGATGTGGCAGTGAAGTGCGGGTAATTACAGTGCCTTTTACCTGCCTCAGTGAACACAGAGTGGGTGTTTATCGTATGTGCAGTGTTCATATATGTTTATAGTATTATTATCAGAATGAGGTTGGCATTTGGTAATGGTGTATGAGCGAAGGTAATGGTGTGAGCGAAAAATAGTGATTTTACACCCCTCACTTCTAACGGCACTGCCCGTCCTGTGAAAGTCAACAAAGTCATGAAACCTACATCAATGGAAAGCTGAAGGCTAGTACTTTCTAATGGTACCTTATTTTTTTCTCTAGCTTTATTCTGTGCAGAGTTATTAAGGTTTAAAGGTTTGTTTACATTTGGCTGAAACCCCCGCGGGAGAGGACAGTCAGGCCAAAACAATACCCGCGGTTAAAGGGTTAGAAAAATTTAAAGCATCTTTCCTATCACAACCTTCTTGTCTGATCGTTAGTATGGGTACTATAAGGAATGCCCCACTGGCGATCTTCGCATCTATCTTTCAGACTCCTGGTCATTCTCCTTTCGGGACTTTGGCAAAAGCTTTGCCATTGCACTTGACATCTCAAAGGCTTCTGATCGAGTCTGGCATAAATCTTTAACCCGTTAACTGCTCTATACAGCCTGGGCTGTTCCGAGTGTGACTGCTCAATACAGCCCTGGCCGCGCAGGTGAATTTCGAATATAGTGCCATGGTGACCAAGGCCGACCCATGCAAGCATGTTTGAGCATTCAAAGCTGAAACCGAAACAGAAACCGAAAAGAAAATGAAAACCATACATTCCAATAGGGAATCAGACACTTCGATGTTCATCCATGGGTTTACCCAGGTAAATATTGAGCTAATATTTCGGTACTATATACTTTAGCATGTGTTCTCTCAATTCCTAAGACAAAACTTGGCCTTTGGGAAATTTCATTTTTACCCCCTATGTCTGCACACCATGGACACATCCAAAAAACTACCACGCGCAGTTAACGGGTTAATTTCCAAACTGACCTCTTACGGTTTCTCTCCTTCTATCTGTGCCTTCATCAATAGCTTCCTTTCTGGTCATTCTATAGCTGCTGTTGTAGACGGCCATCGTTCTTCTCCTAGACCTGTCAACAATTGTGTTCCTCAGGCCTCTGTCCTATCACCAGCTCTCTTCCTTTTATTCATCAATGACCTTCTGAGCTGTACATCTAACCCTATCCACTCGTATGCTGATGATTCCACCTTTCACATTTCCATTTGGTTCCTGCAATGTCCATCTCAGCAGTTACTTCAACAAACAAGGGATGAGGCTATGGCACACCTAATGTCTGACTTGGCTTGTATCTCTGCCTGGGGTAAAAATAAGCTTGTTGTTTTTAATACATCAAAGACTCAGTTCTTACAGATATCAGCCCGCACAAAATCTTCCACAGGAGTATCCACAAATTTTAATAATATTCAGCTCAATCCTGCATCATCCTTGAACATGGCTGGGGTTTCATTCACTCGGGACTTATCTTGGAAAGATCATATTACAGTATATCTCTTGTAAAATCTGCTTCCAAGTGATTAGGTGTGATAAGCCGACTCAATACCTTCTTTACCCGTGCATAGTTGTTGACTTTATAAACGGGTTTTATTCACCCCTGCGTGGAGAACAACTCCCATATGTGTGGAGGCTTCCCACATACAGCTTTTCTCAATAAGATGGAGTCAAAGGCTTTTCGACTCATTAACTCTCCTCCTTTTACTGGCTCCCTCCAACCTTTGTCTCTTCACCGCAATGTTGCATCTTTATCTCTTTTCTATCGCTGCTTCATTGTACTGCTCCTTTGAACTGTCTGCTTGCATCTGTCCACGTCTACGACCGGTGCGTAGCAGGCGTCTAGCAAACAATCTCTCATCCCTTTTCTGTCCAACTCTCTAATGCAAGAGGTAACCGTTACTCCCAGTCCTTCGTTTATGCAACATGTCAGCTCTGGAACTGTCTCCCTCTGTCTGTATTTCCTACTTCCTATGATCTCCAGTCTTTGAAACGCAGTGTGTCCAGGCATCTAGAACTGAACGGATCTTGAATCTGGCTTTCCTTTGTATTTTTTTTTTTTTTTTTTATGGAACGGTTTGCGGGCTCCTGGCCTCTGGTTCCTTCTTCCTTGCATAAAAAAAAAAAAAAATCGACTCTCCGCTCTCCTCTCCTGATTTTTATTTTCCCACCTCCTCTCTCCTTGCCTCTCGCTTTATTCCCCTCCCCCCCCCTCCTTCTCTCCCTGCTCTCCTCTCCTGATTTTTTTCCCACCTCCTCTCTCCTTCCTTCTCGCTTTATTCACCTTCCCCCCCCCCTCTCTCTCTATTGTCACTGGTGTGGTTACCCAGTAGAGTAGGAGATGGGGCACAATGGAAATGGATGAAAGTGGAAGAAGTTCGGGAGGGAGATAAGTCGCCGAGATCACTAAATGATTTCTGGAGCCTCCGTGTTTACCACTCTAGGCATCTTTATCTGTCCTGTGACACCTGAGTTGGGGAAATTATTTTTTTCACTATTTTTCTGGTATTCACATTATTTACGTAGCTGTAAGAAAGGCCTTTGTTCCACATAAAGAAACAGATAAGATCATTAAATTATATTGCGTGTTTTTCTGTTTCTGGGCAGAATAGCATCCCATGAATTTTTCATATACAATGCAGGAGCGACCTTGAGCGTTACAATGTGCTTGACAGAGCGGGCATGACGTACCCACAGCAGAAGCTAATGAGGGTGTTCTTCGATGACTGACCAGCTTCACTTTAACAACCCTTAACTGGCTGAGAGTTAGGATGTGGTAGCATTTAATGGGTAGTATAATATCGTAGTTGTCGCCGAGCTTTTCCAAAAGTGTGTCAGATTGTAGGGATTTTAAGAAGGAGAGAATGTTCACTGTACTTGTCGTGGATGGCAGGAAAAAGATAAAGATGAATCTGGGGCTTGATTGCAGTTTATTTCTTCAGAGGGAGTATCTCACAAGAGCAGTACTGAGGCAAGAGCGGTTTTATGCTTGCCAACTCCATGCGCTCTGTTCCTGCCTCTATTCACAATCTCTCTCTCTCTCTCTCTCTCTCTCTCTCTCTCTCTCTCTCTCTCTCTCTCTCTCCTTCTGCCCTGTCTCTCCCATTTCCCCTGTATATGACTGATTGTGTCACGTGTAAGGGCACGGGTGTATGGAACTTTCCAAACCTGGGGAGTTTCCATCGGGCGTCACACTGTGAACATAAGAACATAAGAAGAGAGGATACCTGCAGTTGGCCGGTTGGCCCATGCTAGGCAGCTCCTAGAAGAGTAACTGAACTACTAGAATGAGATAAGGGCAGCAAAGAAGAAGGCTCTCCCTCGCCCTCCAGACCCTCCAGCCGAAGCCGGCAGGAAAAAGTCAGAAAGAACACCACGCAGTATAGAAAAACTGGCATGGACATTTTATAGGAAAGTGTGAAAGGATAATAGAGACTATGGTAGTGTAAAATGAAAAGGAAAAAGTATGAATTAGTATTGGTTATAAGATTTTCTTTTTTCTATACCCACCCCTTATTTGTCATATGCTTATCTTGCTTATGCCTGAAACTCTCAATGGAAGAGGCGCAACTACTTTGCTAGGTAGCTTATTCCATTCGTCTACTACTTTGTTACCAAACCAATTTCTACCTATTTCCTTATTGAAACGGAATTTTTCTAGTTTGAAACCATTATGCCTAGTTCTATCCTGTATGCTCACTTTAAGTACCTTGCTAATATCTCCCTTATTTATACCCTTCATCCACTTAAACACCTCAATTAAGTCTCCTCTTACTCTACGCCTCTCTAGCGAATGCAGACTTAGTCTTTTCAGTCTGTCTTCATATGACAGGTTCTGAACATCATGTATCATTTTTGTCATTCTTCTCTGTACATTTTATAACGAGTTAATATCCATTCTATAGTAAGGACACCAGAATTGTACTGCGTATTCTAAGTGTGGCCTTACTAATGCTAGGTAAAGTTGCAGTATTACTTTTGATGACCTGTTGCTCACGGTTCTCGAAATAAATCCTAGGACCCTCTTTGCTTTATTTCTCGCATTAATACACTGTTGCCTTGGTTTCAGGTCGTTACTAACCATAACTCCTAGATCTTTTTCGCATTCCGATTTGCTAATTTCTTTTTTATCTAAGCTGTATTTAGTATCTCCAGTGGTCTTGCCTACGTTAAGTACTTTACAGTTTTCAGTGTTAAAATACATTTGCCAAGTTTTAGACCATTTGGACAAGGTATCGAGGTCTTTTTGTAAGTTACGGCAATCGTCAGTTGAGTTAATGATACGCCCTATTTTCGTATCGTCGGCAAATTTGCTGATGCTGCTATTGACTCCTAAGTCTAGATCATTTATATATATAATAGATAATAAGGGACCGAGTACTGAAACCTGTGGTACACCACTAGTTACTAATCCCCAGTTCGATTTAGTTCCATTTATTAATACTCTCTGCTTTCATCCTTTCAGCCAGGATTTTATCCATTTTAAGATATCGCCGTCTATACCGTGTGCTCGAACCTTTCTAACTAAGCTTTCTTGTAGGACCCTATCAAAAGCTTTACTAAAGTCCAGATAAATAACATCGTAAGCTTTATCGCTATCTACTGCCTCATAGACCTCCGAGTAGAATGACAAGAAGTTTGTGAGGCAGGATCGTCCTTGCCTGAATCCGTGCCGACTTTCGTTTTTAAGATTAAATCTTTCTAAGTGTTCTCTAATCTTATTTGCCAAATTTGACTCTAACATTTTCCCTACTATTGACGTTAGACTTATCGGACGATAATTCGACGCAGCTGATTTATCACCCATTTTAAAGATGGGCACTACGTTTGCGGTCTTCCATGCCTCTGGAACTTCTCCTGAACTGAAAGAGTCATTAAATAAGAGTCATTAAATAAAAGTGGCTGACATAATTCTTCTTTGGTTTCTTTTATAATTTTTGCATATATTTTCTCTGGACCTGGCGATTTTTGATGTTTCAACTTATTAATTTCTTTCAATCCGTCCTCCTTACTAATGGTTATTTTACTAAGAATATTTTCCGTATTCTCATCGTAACTATTTGCTGCTTGAGGAACCAAGTCTAGATTTTCCTTGGCGAATACTGATATGAAATAATTATTTAGGATGGAGCACATTTCTTTATCTTCACTGGTAATGTAAACTCTGTTCTGACTGGTCCTATCCTATCATTATTTTTCGTACGGTACATTTGATAAAAACCCTTAGGGTTTTCTTTTGATTCATTAGCAACCTTAATTTCATAACTTCTCTTTGCTTTTAGTATCTCCCTCTTTACCTCTCTATTTAAAATCGCATACCGGTTACGCAAGTGTTCCTCTCCACATTTTATTTTTCTATATAGTCCTTTCCTTTGGCCTATGAGAGATTTTAATCTGTTGTTTAACCATCTTGGTTCTGAATTATTCGTTCTAAACGGTTTTGAAGGGATATATCTATCTTGGCCTCCGTGTATTATATTTACTAACTCGTTATATTTCTCACTGGTCGAACGTCTGCTTGGTACTGGAGCTAAGTTAATCCCCGTCACCTCGACTACACTCCCATCTACCACCTCACCTTCCAAAGACACCTGGAGCACATTCCCACGTGTTTCCTGCCCCTCGCCTATGACCTGGGGTTCCCCACTGACCTGGCATTCCCTCAAATAGCTAATCTCCCTGTGGAATACCGTTCGAAAATAAGCTCTTCATCCATCGAAATCTCCTAGGTGAAAATTAGGAAAGGTGGAGGTATTTTCGGTGGAACAGACATCCCAAATAAATCTAAACTTAATTTCTTCATGATTGCTATTACCAAGTCGTCCACCAGCCTCTATATCACTAATGATATTTTGTTTATTAGCTAAAACCAAATCTAGTATATTATTACCTCTGATGGGCTCCCTGATATACTGATAAAGGAAATTATCCTGTACTACCTCTAGAAATTCCTCTGACTCTGCATCCCCTGTCTGATTTCTCCACTCTATCCTTGACAGATTTAGGTCCTCTACAATTAGTACTAAGCTGGACTGTGACGCTTTCCTAATTTCCTCCCAAAGGTATTTACTATCTGCGCTATTTAATTTTGGAGATCTGTAAATTGGTCCTAAGACTAATTTCTCCCTATTGTTACTAATTTCAACCCAGACACTTTCTGTGTCCCTATTTACTTTAATGTCTGCTTTGTTGTAACAGTTTAATTAATCCTTTACATAAATAGCTACCCCACCCCCCTTTCTTCCCTGACGGTTTGACACAAAAATATTATAGTCTTTTATCTGATATCCAACTAAAAATTTTCGAGTGTCTGTATTCATCCAAGTTTCTCTGATAACGGCAATGTCTATTATTTCTGTACAAATTAAAGCCCTCAGTTCATCCATATTATTACGTAAACTCCGGCTGTTTGTGTAGTACACTTTCAGATTATTACGAGTAGTTTTT
The DNA here is from genome assembly GCF_032717465.1 of Coenobita brevimanus. Taxonomy (NCBI): domain Eukaryota; kingdom Metazoa; phylum Arthropoda; class Malacostraca; order Decapoda; family Coenobitidae; genus Coenobita; species Coenobita brevimanus. The sequence goes on from NC_136971.1 coordinate 32,619,729, forward strand.
TTTTTTTTTTTAATGCGAGGAAGAAGGAACCAAAGGCCATGGCCCGCAGTAACAGTTCCCTCCAAGAGAAAAACAAAATACAAGAGAGAGCCAAATTCAAGATCCGATCATTTTGAGATGCCTGGACACACTGCGTTTGAAAGACTGGAGATCATAGGCAGCAGGAAATACAGACAGAGGGAGACAGTTCCATAGCTGACCTGTTGCATAAATGAAAGACTGGGAGTAACGGTTAACTCTTGGGATTTACTATTTTTTATTTCATTACTAACTGGGAAACTCTTTATTTACTAATATAAAAATTTTTTGTACTATCCCTTATCGCCCTTCTATCATCGCTTGTTCTGTCCTCTATCATCACCTGCTCAATCTGAGGTGCCTGAGTGGATGTATCTACACTAATGGTTGAACTTTAGTTCTTAATTTTGCAAGTCTTGATGCATGTATCCAAACATGGTAATAATGATTTCTGAGTGTAGTTGCTGTAACATCTTGTATGTCTACTTCTCAACCTCGAAAAAATCCCTCTAACTCTCTATGTATCATTCCGGCTAAAACAGTAACTCCCTGCCTGCTGAGTCCCATCTCAACTATTCAAGGCACTCCTTCCATAAAACCGGTCCCAGCTGTCTATGAAAGGTATTGCATTATCTTTGCAATACCTTTCAAGGTGGCAATTAAAACCTATTGCTCTGCTGACCACTTCCTCCCAACTCGCCACCTGGGTAAAACACCAAGCACTACAGGGGTTCCTCCCCTCTCCCTAACCTTCTCTAACATCAACTTATACTTCTGCCACAGTACCTCACTCTTACGGCTACTAATATCATTGCCTCCTACACTGAGGCACACAGTGGGTTTGTCACCACTATCCTTCACTATATTTGAAATTTTCTCTATCACATTAGTCACCCTGGCCCCTGGAAGACACACATGTTTATTGACTGGTGTATACATGGCTCTGTTAAGATATCTCACCTGTGAGTCCCCAACAACGGCAACATTTTTCTTACCTTTCTTGTTCTCACTATACTTACCTGCATGGGAAGGTCTCTCATCGTCCTTCTTCTCAACTTCCCTCTCTGCCTTCCCTTCACATTCGTCCCGTAGTGCGTCGAATGTATTTGTGGTCTTAATTTCCGATTGTTTTTTAAGGGTGAACTTCGTTGCACCCTTATGGACCAGTGTCCAACCGTCAACCTTTTTCTCTCTCTCCTCCAACATCTCCTCCAACAATTCCCTCATTTGTGACTTCTCTTTCCTGAGAATCTGTACCTCCCGCTTCAATTCAAGAAGCTCTTCCTTTAACTGAAGGTATTCTTTCTCAAATCCTGCAGCAGAGACACAGCTTTCCATAGAGGACTCCATCACGCACAAATTCACAGGGGTATCACAGGCCACTACAGCACACTAGCACAACATTATCATAGGTCAGTAGCACAACACTGTCACAGGTCACTAGCACATCACTATCACAGGTCACTATCGCAGTTCACTACAACACACAAGCACAACATTATCATAGATCACAGCTAGCTAAATCAGTTACGCCAGGAGACGTCCGAACAGACTGACCTCACGAGAGTGACTAACTGACCTCACGAGAGTGACTGACTGACCTCACGAGTGCTGTGTGTTTAATTCCCAACTACAGAATGTGCAGTGTTATTTACCCTAGCCCCCTTACTAAGGCACATCTTTCTTCTAATGTCCCTACCCCTGGGGGTAGCATTTTTTTTCAAGAATACTTCCCCAGTATCCCTGCTTCTCGTAAAAGGCGACTAAAAGGGTTGGCAAAGGGTTAGTGCCCCTCCCCGGAAAACAACTAACTAAAAAAACAAACCAAGCCTCGGACAAGGACTGACCAAACGATGACGACCCAGGACCGGACAAAGGACTTGATAATGGGTACATGGAATGTAAGAGGAGCGAATGATAAGGTGAAAGTGAGAGAGATTGTCCAGCTGCTTGAGGGTGCGAAAGTGGATGTATGTGGAATAACTGAAACAAAATGGAGAGGAGAAAGTGTGAGAGAATGGGAGTATGGATGGGGTATATGTGCAGGAGTAGGTAAGAATGAGAGGGCAAAGGAAGGAGTATGTATAGTTGTGAGTAAAAGATGGAAGAAGAGCATAAGACAGTATGGATCAGTTGGGTCAAGGATTGTGTGGGTAAAGTTGAAAGTTGGAATACAAATGTGGGCGATTGTGTGTGTGTATGCGCCAATGCAAGATCGTGCTAGAAGAGTGAGGGAAGAGTTCTGGACAAATGTGCAAGTGTGCATGGAAAAGTTTGGAAGGAATGAGAGAGTGTTTTTGATCGGTGATATGAATGGTAAAGTTGGGAATGTGAAGGTGGATGGAGTAATTGGTGAGTGGGGTGTGCCTGCTGAGATAGATGAGAATGGAAGTCCGTTAGTGGACATTTGTGCTGGGAGGGGGTTGGTGATAGCCAATACCCTCTTCAGGCATAAAATGATCCACAGGTATACATGGCGAGTGATGAGAAGGGTGGGTGGTGAACTGAATGAAAGGAAGGCAATGATTGATTATGTGTGTGTGGATGAAAGGATGCGAAGATGTGTGATGGATGCAAGAGCTTATAGCGGTTGGGGGAGTGGACTTTCTGACCACTACTTGGTGGTGGCCAGAATTAGGAATCAAGTAAGATGGAGGAATAGAAGAAGGGAAAGACGAGAGGAAGGAGTAGTTGCAAGGAGAGTGGAAAGGTTACAAGAGGATGAAAAAAAGGCAGAGTATAAGAGAGAAGTGGAGGAACGATTGGGCAAATATGAATTGGAGCAGATGGGAGATGTGGAAGGTGTGTGTGGAATATTTACAGAAGAAATATGTGCAGCATGTGGTGCGTGGAAGGATGAGAAGATGGAGGGGGGTGCAAGGAACAGCGTGGTAGACTGAAGAGGTGAGACAGGCTGTGGCACAAAAGAAGAAAGCACACAATGAATGGATGAGAAATAGGGGCATGGAAGAAGTTGAGAGGCGGAAGAGAGAGTTATATGTAGAAAGAATGAGAGAGGTGAAAAGATTAGTAAGAGAGAGTAAGAAGAGAGTGGATGAGGAATTTGGAAGGAATTTGAATGTAAAGTGGAGGGACTGTAAAAAATGTTCTGGAAAGAGGTGAAAAGAGTAAGACAGGGTGGAAGTGAAGTTAGCAGGGGAGTGAAAGATAAAAATGGTAGATTACTAGTGGAGAAGGGAGAAAAAGTGAGCAGATGGAGAGAACACTTTAAGGAATTGTTGAACATAGAGCATAATGCGAGTATAAGTGGCTGGGGAATGACTGGGAGAAGGAGGGAGGTGAGAAGATAGGAATAAATCAGTAGGATAGAAGTTGTGGAAGTAATGAAGAAAGTTAAATCGGGGAAAGCCCCAGGAATTGACGAAGTGTGTGGTGAAATGCTGAAGCACTGGGGAGAGATAGTAGTAGAATGGATGTGGAAGATGTGCAGATTGGCCTGGGAGGAAGGTAGAGTCCCGGAGGATTGGAAGTCAGGTATAAATTCCCTTTTACAAAGGAAAAGGGGAAAAAGAAGTGTGTGGTAATCATAGGGGCATTTGTCTTCTTAGTATAATAGGAAAAGTGTATGGTAGGATACTTATTGACAGAGTTAGAGAAAGAACAGAGAAATTAGTTGGAGAAGAACAGGGAGGCTTTAGGAAGGGAAGAGGTTGTGTAGATCAGATATTCATTCTTAGATCTTTAGTGGAAAAGTTTCTAGAGAAGGGAAAGAAGTTGTATGTGGCTTTCATGGATTTGGAGAAAGCATATGACAGGGTGGATAGACAAGGATTGTGGAAAGTATTAAGAATATATGGAGTAGATGGGAAGTTGTTGAATGCTGTGAAGAGTATGTACGATGGTGCGATGGCTGCAGTGCGTGTGGATGGTGAACTAAGTGAATTTTTCGCTTTGAAGGTTGGGTTGAAACAGGGATCTGTCATGTCTGCATGGTTGTTCAATCTGTACATGGATGGGGTAATAAAAGAGGTACAAGGTAGGGTAATGGATGTTGGAGTGGCCCTGGTGAGAGAGGATAGTGTTTGGAAACTCCCTCTACTGTTGTTTGCAGATGATACTGTGTTGTTGAGTGAAGACGAAGGGGAGCTGCAAGGCTTGGTGGATGAGTTTGGGAGAGTGTGTAAGAAACGGAATCTGAAGGTGAATGTAGGGAAGAGTAAAGTGATGATCTTTGAGAGAGGTGAAGTCAGTGAATGTACAGCGAGGTTGGATGGTGAGGAATTGGAAAATGTGAGTAGGTTTAAGTACTTGGGTAGTGTGATGAGTAAGGATGGAGGTTTGGAGGGTGAAATGCATGAAAGGGTACAGCAGGGAAGAAGGGTTGCTGATTCTTTGAAAGCAGTGATAAGAAACAGGGAAGTGAGCATGGAAGTGAAAAAGTTACTACATGACAGTATTGTGATACCAACTCTAACGTATGGAAGTGAAGCTTGAACGTTGTTGGAAGGACACAAGTCAAGAGTGAGAGCAGTGGAAATGAGTTATTTAAGAGGAGCCTGTGGAGTCACATGGAGAGACAGGCTGACGAATGAGGATGTAAAGGAGCGTTGTGGTGTGGATATGGATGTGATAGGAAGCGTTATGAGGAACACACTGAGGTGGTTTGGCCATGTGGAGAGGATGGAGGGTGAAAGACTGACGAAAAGAGTGTATGTGAGTGAGGTGTAGGGGGGAAGAGAGAGGTGGAGGCCGAGGATGAGATGGAGGGATGGGGTGGAGAGGTATATGAGAGAGGGGGGTGTGAGTTGGGAGCAGGGCAGTGAAATGCCGGGGGACAAGGCGACTTGGAGGCGATTTGTTTGTGGCCACCCCAAACGGGATTGAGGCGTCTGGCAATAGATAGATAGATAGAGATTCCTAGCTATTGTGTAGAACTAGCTATTATGCAGTGTGTTATGATATATTAGTGTCCTGACAGATGAAGAAGCTTCCTTTGTGTGTGATAGGCTGTAGATTATAATTAAGACGGAACACTGGCATGTTAACCCCTGCTGCACTGACTCTTATCAGCCTGATTACTTTCCCTGAGGCATTGTTTTAAGGCTTTTTTTTTTTTATTATTAAGTTGATTTTTTTTCATCAGATCAAGTGTGTCTGAGCTCGAACTCTTCATCGCGCCTCTTAGGTGGGTGGCGATAAGTTACCAGCATTATGGGAGCTAGATGGGCGTGAATCCACCACTGCTTGGCTAAAACGAGAAGTGAATAACTAAATATGTGGTATTTGGCAACTGTAGTTTGGCAGGGATTGGCAACAGCTCTGGAAGTGTAGAGGGAGACTCAGCGTTCCCATGGAAACTACTGACGCTTCCTCGTGCTTGAAATTATGGCGTGGAAACCCATCACCTCATATGAGGCCATCAGCACGGCCAGGGGTGGCCTGCATATTTCCTCATATGAGGCGATGAGCGTGGGAGGGGTTAAGTCTGAGGCGGAGTAACTACTGAATAAAAGGAAAAAACTAGCAAGAGACACTCATTTTATCACTAGACACATTCGGGACATACTTGACCACTGGACACATTCAGTCTTCTGTCAGACATACTGCAGAAATATTTCTCATCAGACACATTCCTGCAGACACACTCTTATATTTTGATTACAAAACACACTAAGCACCATTTCATCTTTTGATTTACCTCTCCATATGATACTTGTGTTTGGATTATATCATCAATGAGTTTTTTTAGCTCCTCAAGCTGTGAGTATGTAGCTTCCACTTGTTGTAATTTGGTTAGGAAAGAGAAATAACTAATTTTTACATCTGTGTTGTCAACCTATATGAATCCCCTTTTTGTAAATGAATCTATCTATCTGTCTATCTATCTATCTATCTATCTATCTATCTATCTATCTATATATATATATATATATATATATATATATATATATATATATATATATATTTAATGTTACAGTGTAAAGCAAAGTACAGTAAGTTAGTTTTCATGTGGTTTTGCCCTACCCTTCTGGTGACTGATGAAAGGTTAAAAGAGTGAAGGAAACTGATTCACCCAGCTTATATGCTCATACCAAAAGTGGCGACTTCGCCAGGACAGCTCCTTAGCATAATGTTGGAAACCTTGGCCAGATACACAGTGCTCACTCTTAACTAATTAACGAATAATCAGTAATCATGGGCCTAATGAATGATAGTGATGTCAGAGCATTTTTTAACTCTTAGCCTTCCCCAACACAGTGATAACACTCACAAGGTGTCAGCTCATATTGCTTGCCTAGGCCTTACAGTTGAGATATTCTGTCAAAGTCACGAAAACTAATTTACTTGATCTACTATTCAACACCATGTTTGGGTACTGTGTTAATACTGAGAATGAGTCCCCCATCGTTAGTCCTGAGCCACCTAGTCAGTGTGATACTGCACAAAATGTTGACCCTGAGGTTTTGGTTCCGGAGATACCTGCCCTCGTTGATTATTCTGCTCATGATACTGGTGACAAAGTGAAACTTGACCTAGCCAACATTAGGTTGAGAGAACTAGCAGTCCAAGCTCAAATGAGAGAACTAGAAATACAAGCTCAAATGAGACAAAACGAACTGGATCATGAAAACAGTCTAAGGCAGGCTGATGGTTCATCTTAACTTTATATTTCATCTGCCAGGGAATCTTTTTATGTTACCCGAAATATAAAGGTAGTAGCTCCCTTTAATGAACAAGATGTCACTAAGTACTTCCAAATGTTTCAAAAGGCAACTGGTCGTCTTTCTTGGCCAATAGACTCTTGGTCAGTATTGCTACAGAGTATTTGGAAAGGAAAGACTCAAGAGGCTTACCGTATATTTCTTAATCCCTTGATGAAAGTGCCGACTATGATTGTGTAAATGATATTATGCTCAAAGCATATAAGCTTGTGCCAGAGGTATATAGGCTTAAATTGAGATCTGCTTTTAAACAAAAAGATCAGACTCATGTGGAATATGCTAGAGTACTTACAGATTTATTGATCAATGGTTGCATATAAAGAAAGTTAACGAATTTTCTAAACTGAGAGAACTCATGATGTTGGAGAACGTTACTGATAACATACATAAGGATGTTGCTACTCAGTAGAGAAAACTCTAGATACCCTAGCTGAGGCTGCTGTTGTAGCAGATAATTATAGTGTAATTCATAAGCATGAACGTAAGCCTCAGTCATTAGTTAACCTCTAGGGTATGCAGTTCGATCGAACGAACCGATGTGAAAATCTATATATGAAGCGGATTTTTCGACATTTGCAGGAGTAAAAAATGTTATGCCCAAGTTTTAGAGCTTGAATTGACACACCTTATGGCAAAACCAGAGGACTTTACACCAACTGGTTCATGAGCTATAGCCCGTCAAAGATGAAAAAAATTTACCCTTCCATGCGGCGCGACTCCCGTTTTCTATGCCCTCCCACGCCATTCCTCCCTCATTCCTCCCCTCCCATGACCTTCCTCACCCACTCCTATCATCCCTCCTCTCTTGCTTCCAACCCCACCTCCCCTTCATCATTTTCCAGCTCATTATTTTTTTTTCAAACTATAGCATGCAAAATAAATATGACGGTGTTCCTCACTCACTCCTAACCCCCTTCCCCCACAACACTTCTTCCCTCCCCACCTCCCCTCTCCCCATCCCCTTCCCTCATAGCTGTGTAGCTGAAGAAAAAATAAAACGAACAAAAACATGCAAAATCATTTTGGGGGGTTACTCACACACTCCAGCACCCACTCCCCCTCACCCCTTCCCCCCCTCCCTTCCCCTCAGCTGCTGTCAAATCAAAGAGCTGTAAGAATTTCAAGGGAAAAAAAGCCTAAAGCATGTAAAATAATGATAAGCATATGCAAAAAACCTTTGGCAGGTACACATTTGTGCACGTAACATGGTTTTCCCCCAAAACATGCAAAAAACATGAAAATTCATAACAAAAAAAAAAGTAAAAACATACAATCCATGTTTTGTGCATCAGTGTATATAGTTATACAGACAATAATCTGGTTATGAATGAAACCTGTGACATGCAAAATAACAATGATGTATTATACTCTAGCCGGATGGGGCGGGGGTTGAGTTATCAGCGTACGGTGTAATACAGAGGGTGGGGGGTGAGAGTGGGGTAGGGAGAGGCCTGGAGGGGTGGTCCAGGGGTATAGAGGTAGGAGATAGACAGTCACCAGACAAATAGGACAGGCAGAGAGGAGTACAGGGGTGTGGAGGGTGGGTAGGGGGGATATAACCCTCCGCAGGGAGACAGGGAGGGGATGGAAAGTGGAGGAACCATGGCAGCATGATGGAGGATGGTGGGGCAGGGGGAGGGAGGGAGCAGGAAGTGGTCACAGGCGTGGGAGGGGGAGAGGAAACAAAGGTCATGGGCTAGAGGGGGGACGCAAGAGGGCTTGGGAGAGCCCCTCCCCTCCTACTGTGGTGGGCCTGGATCCTCCTTCCCGCCTATTCAGGACTTAGATCTGAGTGGTTGGAAGGGATATACGTCACAATCAGGGAGGAGCATTTTCTCCCCAGTTTTTCCATGAAGCCCCCTCTATCGATCACATTAGAAATCTTCCATAATCCTGAAAAAGGATCGATCACCCCGATTAGCACCAGAGGGGTTAAGGGCAGGAGAGTGGGCCAACAAGTTTTTGTGAGCCCTTCCTCTTACAAAGGCAAGTTAATGACAAGTGATGCTACTGGAAAAACTGCAGCCTCACAGCATGTTAGTTCCACTAATTTAAGTGAGGACAGTGTTGCCAGAGGGTCAGGAAGAAGTGTAAGATTTTGCCAATATTACAAGAAACCGGGATATTAGAAGGACTGGTGCTGGAAGGAATGTGGGCAAGGTTCCAAAGCTAAACTGAATACTTTGATAAATTCTTTGGGATCTTTCGACACCAAAAGAAAGCAGTCACCCAAAGATAGTGTTAGTGGTAGTCAGCCACCCCGGCAGCTGGTGCCCATTGTTGATAAGGCCAGAGTGGAGCAGGCAGTGGTTGACAGTCAGACTCCTGTAGTGCCATTGTTTGATGCTAGAAGGCTTGGGCAGTGCAGCCATCAGGATCAAGTGAGAGTGGTAATAAGACTCCATCAGAGTGTCCTCCCCGAAACGGTACCTCTCTAGATAATTTATTTGCTAACTTCATATCTAAGGGGTTAGTTTCACTTGACTGGAAAGGTTGTAAGGATGTCACTATACTTACAAAGACACTTTACAGTAACTAATGTTGAAGGGAATAGTTTATGCAGCTGACCCTGATGAATGAGTCTTGTTGCAGGGTTTACCTGAGTTTGTATCTGTTTCCCTAGTTGAGGTGAAGCTCCAGTCATAGTTAGTTACTGATTCAGTGCATGTGGGTGTTGTTGCCCAGCTACCTGTACAAGGGGTCACTTTCCCTTTGGGTAATGACTTTACAGGAGGACAAGTGAGTGCTGTTCCCTGCATGTCAAAAAATCCCCTGAATGAGGATATGACTAAAGAGCTGGAAGTTGTATGTCCTAAATTGTTTCCCACTTGTGCTACAATTATAGCTATGACAGCAAAGGCCATCCATGATAATGTAGACAGTAATGGCAATGGCAAGACCGATGATGATAATGGGCTTTGTGATACCTTCTTCGTCCAGTTGACTGAGGCTATTGAATCTCCCCAGATAGATGTAAGTGCAAGGTAAGCTGATTTGGAAAGATCTGATCCAGAGATTGCCACTGTAATTGACTCAGTAGTCAGAGAAGATGAATTTGAGTCTGAATAGTCATAATGTTGTTCTTTGAGGCCAAATAACGGGTTAAAGCGAAAATTGAGATCTACTAGTGTTGCTCATAATAACAAGTGGAAGAATGTACATCAGGTGGTGCTACCAAAACCTTATAGGTAAAAATTATCGTCTCTTGATCATGACTCAACTTTAGCAGGTCACTTAGGGGTGAGGAAGACTCTCTTCCGCATCTGGCAGCCCTTTTACTGGCCTGGAATCCATCGAGAAGTCTCCTAGTTTTGGAGGTCCTGTGGCACCTGCCAGCTAGTCGACAGGAGCAATAAGCCCATCCCTGCAGATCCTTTCATTTTTCTACGTGTGTTTGATGCCCCATTCACTAGAGTCCTTGTGGACATTGGCCTCAGGCCACCAGCACATTCTCACGATGTTAGACATGGCCACTACATATCCTGAAGCCATTCCCTTAAATAATATTTCGGTTAAATTGATTGTAAGAGATGCTGACCTGCTTTATCCGTTTTTGTCTCTCAAAGGCAGTTCTGTCAAAGCAAGGCAGTAATTTCAATTCCAGAGTTTTCAGACAAATCCTTAAGAAGTTAGGAATCCTCTAGATTACCTCTTCAGGCTGTCATCCTCAGATTCAGGGTGCATTAGAAAGGTATCACTAAACTTTGAAGAGCATGCTTAAAAAGGTGTGTGTTAAGGAAAAATGATGGGACAAGTGTTTGCACTTCCTACTTTTCACAATCAGAGAAACATCAAGCGAGTCCTTGGGCTAGTCACCATTTGAGTCAATTTTTTGGCTATGAAGAAAGAGGTCCTCTTAAAATACATAAAGATCAATGGGTTAAGGATGATAACCATATTAACTAGCCATAGTATGTGTCAAAGTTTAAAGGGGTACTGGCCTATAGTATGGAAGTTGCCAGGGCAAACTTGGACTCATCTCAGGAGAGGATGAAGAGGTGGTATGATCACCCTCAAAAAGTTAGGAACAGGGTGTTTCATCCAGAAGATTGAGTGATGGTCTTGTTTCCAATTCATGGTCAGTCTCTGCACGCAAGTTTCGCAGGCCTTTATGTAGTAGAGAAGAGGGTAGGTGAAGAAAATTATGTCATCTTAACCCCAGACTGGAGGAAGGAATGAAGGTTGTGCCATGTGATTATGTTGAAGGGGTTACCTCATGTGAGACGTAGACTCCCCCTAGTGTGTCCCTGGTGTCAGCTATCAGGATAATGGAGGACAAGGGCTGTCCTTTGACTCTGGACTAGACGATTAGCTGAAGAGAAAAGCAGGAGGCATGGAATATATTAACAGATAAACTCCCATTTAACAGCCAAGCAGTGTGATGAACTTCCTGCCCTTCTCAGGAAGTTCCCTTTTGTCTTTCGGGATATGCCAGGACGGAGAGAAGCAGCACAGTACGACGTTGATGTTGGAGATGCCAGCCCTGTAAAGCACCCACCCTACTATGCTAGTTCTCAGAAGCAGTCCATACTCCAAGAAGGGCTGACCTACATGCTGCAGAAGAGGTTGACTGAGCCATTTCAAAGCAAGTGGTGCTCCCCGGTCATGGTGGTCCCAAAACCCGGTGGGTCATATCATTTTCGTATTGATTATCATAAAGTCGACTTTCTTACCAAGACTGACACCTACCCACTTCCTAGAGTAGATGACTGAGTAGAAAGCGCAAAGTGAATAACCAAGATATATTTATTGAAGGGATATTGGCTCTCGTGTTCCTGAACTCGATTCTTCTGAATTCTCTACACTCTGGCTTCGGCTTTCATGTCATTCTCTGACTAAATATATCTGTGCTGTTTACTTATCTCCTAATTCTACTATCAAACATTCTTTGACTATCTTACTTCTACGATGGAACACATTCTATCCACTTCTCCTTTTTCTGAAATCTCCATTCTAGGAGATTTCAATGTTCACCAGCACCTTTGGCTCTCCTCTCCTTTCACTGATCCACCTGGTGAACAAGCCTACACCTTTTCTATCCTTAATGACCTAGAGCAGCTTGTACAGCACCTTACCTGTATCCCTGACAGCCTTGGAGAGAGCTCCAACATGCTTGACCTCTTCCTTACAACTAATCCTTCTGCTTACACTGTTAATCTTTTCTCTCCATTGGGCTCCTCCGATCACAAGCTTGTCACCCTAACCTGTCCTATCGCCCTGGTATGGCCTGTTGACCCTCCAAAGAAACGTCGTCTGTGGCACTTTGGAGCTGTGGATTGGGAGGCCCTCAGGCAGTACTTTTTTGATTTTCCCTGGAATGATTATTGCTTCCATGGCCGGGAGCCATCTGGGTGTGCCTCGTGCATTACGGAGGTTATTCTCTCAGGCATGGAAGCATACATTCCTTTCTCATAGCCTTTGACTAATGCACAAAACCCTTGGTTTAATCACGCTTGTTCTAATGCTGTCTGCAACAAGGAGAGGGCCTATAAATGGTACTGGAGCCAACCCATCCCTAAATCACATCTTCTATAAGTTTCTGCCAGGAATCGTGCTAAGTCTGTTCTTTGCTCTGCTAAAAATAAATTTATCCGTACTAAATGCTCTCAACTCTCTAACTCGAATTCTTCCCTCTACTTCTGGCATCTTGCAAAAACGTTTCTAACAACATTATCTCATCATCCTTCCCTCCTCTTTTCTACTCTGATGGCTCTGTAGCTATTTCTTCTACTGATAAAGCAGATATCTTCGTTCAGACTTTCTCCTCCAATTCCACCTTAGATGATTCCGGGGCTGTTCCTCCATCACTTCCCCCCTCAGACTTCCTCATGGCTGACATTAAAATTTCTTCAGCTGATGTATTTTCTGCCATCACAGGCCTCAATACTAATAAGGCATATGGGCCTGATGGAGTCCCTCCTGTTGTTCTCAAGAACTGTGCTTCTGTGCTTACACCCTGCCTAGGCAAACTCTTTTGCCTTGTCAATCAACTTGTAACTTTCCTTCTTGCTGGAAGTTTGCTCTCATTCAGCCAGTCCCAAGGAAGGGTGACCATTCCCAACCCTCTAACTATCGTCCACTTGCTTTAACATTCTGTATCTCAAAAGTTTTCGAGTCTGTTCTTAATAGAAAAATTTTAAAGCATCTTTCCTAACACAATCTTCTTTCCGATCATCAGTATGGGTTCCGTCAGGGACGCTCCGCTAGCGATCTTCTCACCTACCTTTTAGACTCCTGGTCATCCTCCTTTTGGGACTTTGGCGAAAGCTTTACCATTGGACTTGACATCTCAAAGGCTTTCGATCGAGTCTGGTATAAATCTTTAATTTCCAAACTGCCCTCTTTCGGTTTCTATCCTTCTATCTGTGCCTTCATCTCTAGCTTCCTTTCTGGTCGTTCTATAGCCGCTGTTGTAGACGGCCATTGTTCTCCTAGATTTTTTAACAGTGGTGTTCCTCAGGGCTCTGTCCTATCACCAACTCTCTTCCTTTTATTCATCAATGACCTTCTAAGCTGTACATCTAACCCTATCCACTCGTATACTGATGATTCCACCTTTCACCTTTCCATTCAATTCCCGCAACGTCCATCTCAACAAACAAGGGATGAGGCTATGGCACACCTAATGTCTGACTTGGCTTGTATCTCTAACTGGGGTAAAAATAATCTGGTTGTTTTTAATGCATCAAAGACTCAGTTTTTGCACCTGTCAACCCGACCAAATCTTCCACAGGTATACCCACTAATGTTTAATAATATTCAGGTTAATCCTGCATCATCCTTGAACATGCTTGGGGTTTCATTTACTCGGGACTTATCTTGGAAAGATTATATTACATCTCTTGTAAAACTTGCTTCTAAGAGACTGGGTGTGCTAAGCCGACTCCGTTCCTTCTTTACCCCTGCACAATTGTTGACTCTATACAGGGATTTTATCTGCCCCTGCGTGGAGTACAACTCTCATGTATGGGGCGGCTGTCCACATTCAGCTCTTCTCAATAGGGTGGAGTCAAAGGCTTTTCGCCTCATTAACTCTCCTCCTCTTACTGATTCCCTTCAACCTCTGTCTCTAAGACGCACTGTTGCGTCTTTATCTCTTTTCTATCGCTACTTCAATGGTCACTGCTCCTCTGAACTGTCTCCATGCATTCCTCCACCTCTACGACGAGCACGTAACACCCGTCTAGCAGCAAACTCTCATCCCTTTTCTGTCCAACTCTCTACTGCAAGAGTTGACTGTTACTCCCAGTCCTTCATTTATGCAACAGGTCAACTCTGGAACTTTCTCTCTCTGTCTGTATTTCCTGCTTCCTATGATCTCCAGTCTTTCAAACGCAGTGTGTCCAGGCATCTCGAAATGATCGGATCTTGAATTTGGCTCTCTCTTGTATTTTGTTTTTCTCTTGGAAGGAACAGTTTTGCGGGCTCGTTGCCTTTGATTCCTTCTTCCACACATAAAAAAAAAATTTCCCACTCACATAAAGAGCCCAAGAAATTTCCTGTTTTTTGGTCGGTGGCAATACTTTTTAATGTAAAATCATGCCCTATGGTGTGAAGAATGTTCCCATCACCTTCCAGAAGCTGATGCATGATCTCTAGGAAACTTAAGGAATGTCACTTATATTGATGGTTTAGCTGTTTTCAGTAACTCCTAAGAGAAACTCTTGAATCATCTAGATGCTTTCCTGTAGAGTCTGTTGTCAGCTATTTTAGTGCTAAATTTAGCTAAATGTGAAACTGTAAGGGTTCAAGTACAGTACCTAGGATATGTGGTAAGATTAGGTTGAGCCCACCTGATGTTAAAGTTCAGGCCATTGGCAACTCCCCCAAACCCCAAAATAAGAGAGTTGCAGCAGTTCTTGTGTGTGGTAGGGTACTATAGATGTTTTTTCCTGAATTTTTTTGATCTTGTAGTCTCACCTCACAGATTTATTAAAGAAAAGAGTCAAGTATGAGTTGATATCAGAATATGAGGATGCCTATTCTAAAGTTAAAGCCATGCTAGTAAGTCACCCTGTGCTTCAGGCGCCAAATTTTGATAAACCCTTTAAATCAGCTGTTGATGCCAGTGGCCTTTAAGCCGGCGCAGTTTTGTTTCAGGATAATGATTAAGGTTTTGAGATGGCTGTGTGTTAGTTTAGCAAAAAAATTCAATAAGGCCCAGATAAATTATTCAACTATTGGGAAAGGACTCCTTGCCCTCATACCTACTTTGCAACACTTCTCAGTTTATGTTGGTCAAGCGTCAGATAATGTGGTGGTGTGCTCCGATCACCACCCTCTAAAATTTTTGTCCCGAAAAAAGGAAAAATAAAACGAAAATAAAAGATTGACCCACTGGGCCTTATTTCCCCAAGAAAACTCCCTAGAGGTTTGGCATGTAAAAGGGGTTACCAACATTCTGGTAGATTGCCTGTCCAGGATTTAACTTTGTACAATAACCAGAAATTTTCCCTTGGTAAATTTCTTTTCTCAGGAAGGGAGGTGTCACTGGTGTGGTTACTCAGTGGAGTAGGAGATGGAACTGACTAGAAATCGATGAAAGTGGACGAAGTAAAGGAGGGAGATAAGACGAGTGGCCTAGATCACTAAATCATTTTTGGAGCCTCTGTGTTTGCCACTCTAGGCTTCCTTACCTGTCCTGTGACACCTGAGTTGGAGAAAGTTTGATTTCACTATCTTTCCGTTAATTACGCTGCTGCGAGAAAGGCCTTCTTTCACACAAAGAAGCAGATAAGACCATTAAATAATTCTGCGTGTTCTTCTGTTTCTGGGCAGAACAATATCCCATAATTTTCCATACATTATGCATGGGAAACCTTGTGTGTTACCATGTGCATGACGGAGTGGGCATGACATACCCATAGGAGGAGCTAATGAGAGTGTTCTCCAAAACCTGACCAGCTCTGCCTTGTTAACAACTCTTAACTGGCTGAGAGTTAGGATGTGTTAGCTTGTAATTGGTAGCAAATGTCTCCTTTATGTGTAATAGGTTGCAGATTTTAATCGATACAGAACATTGGCTTGATAAGTCTAAGGAGGCGGCGTAAACTACTATATAAGCTGGAAGGAACTAGCGAGAAACACGCATTTCATCATCAGACACATTCAGGACATACTTGACCACTTGACACATTCAGACACACTCTTTCATTAGACATACTGCAAAGACATTTCTCATCAGACACATTTCTGCAGACACACTCTTTCACTTTGATTAAAAACACACAGACTGAGCCCCATTTCCTCTTTTGGTTTACTTCTCCATGTAATACTGGTGTGTGGATTATATCACCAATTTGTTCTCCTAGTTCCTCAAGTTGTGAGTATGTAGCTTCCACTTATAGTTTGGTTAGGAAAGAGAAATAACTCATTTTTATGTTTGTGTTGTGAACCAATACGAATGCGCTTTTTGTAAACGAATCCTTTTTTTTTTTTTTTGTATGTTACAATGTAAAGTAAGTTAGTTTTCTTGTGAGTTTTTCCCTACCCTTCTGGTGATGATAAAAGGTTAAAAGAGTGAAGGAAGTTGACACACACACACACACACACACACACACACATATATAAATATATATATATATATATATATATATATATATATATATATATATATATATATATATATCAACTTCCTTCACACACACACACACACACACATATATATATATATATATATATATATATATATATATATATATATATATATATATATATATATATATATAATGTGCCCCCTGAGACATCTCTTCGCAATTTTTTTCAGGATATTATGTCCTTAGTTTTACATCTTCTTCTCTTTCTCATCAACCACTACAGTATGCTAAAGACTTTTTTTCATCAAGGTCTTTTATTAATCTTAGGGCACTGGTTTGATAGCTGCAGGGTTAAAAACTCTCTCAATTAATCCCTTTAGCTTTCAGTTTTTTTCCCTTTTATTACATCATATCCCTTTTTCCCTTTTTCACTTGCTCTCATCTCCCTAATTATCTTATCCTCTCCCCGACTCCATTTACCCTGACTCACTCTCCCTTGCCCTCCCTCCTCCTCCTCTATCTCCCCTACCCCTTCTGCTTGACTTCCTTCCGTCCCACCTAATTACCTTCCCTTATCCCCTCCTTCTCTAGGGGTACATTTTTTTTTTTAATTAACGTAAATACCTCATCTTTCATCCTGTTTCCGTTCATTATTAAACTATAATTCCGTGCTCGTCAGCTCTATTCTCATCTGCGTTCAGTGCTCCTACTCATTTTTGGTTCTGACTTACGACTTTTATTCATTTCGTTTGCCTTATTGTCCTTCCCTTATTTTCTGTTTCTTTGCATCTCTTTCATATTTATCTATGTTAGGTCCCCTCCTTATCTCGCACTCACAGTTCTCCATGAATTTGCCTTCGTTCTCTTCGGTTTCCGCTTTTTTATCTCCACTTTCATTTTTCTGTGCTTCTTCCACACACTTTTCTCCCTCCTCCAGTTCACTCTTCCATTTCTTCTCCTCCTCCTTATATCTTCTTTCACTGTTCTAACACAACAAGCTTGGCGTGAGCTGAAAGTTGCACAACGTCTGAACTTGTTAACAACATAAACAATCTGCTCGTACGGCCAAAGTGGGAGAAAGCTGGCATGTTTTCTTTACGATACGACAACATGTACTTGCGAAAATCTTTCAGTCGAACAATATCTTTGTAAAGTTCTCAAAATATAATTTTATTAGCATTTCGCTCTTGGTATCTCCAGACGGTTTTCAGTACAGAAGGGCGCCCGTTGTATGCTGGGAATCGATAACTAACTTGTCCATCTCGAAATGTCTTTCCGTAGCTGAATAAGATCGTTATTAAATAGCATAAATATGGCGGAACAATGCGTAACCGAAATAAATGGTCTAACGTTTTCGTGCATCTGCAAGACAATTGTTATTCAGTTTATAAGGCCGACTGCGTTGTGAAGGGGTTATCGATAAAATTTATTAGGTCCTTCAGTATGAAGATATTTTTGCCCATCCTCGTAGTGGGTAAATAAAAATTTTTGGTCACGTTGGTCGGTATGACTGGCCATCTTTCTGATCAGTTCTAACTTTGGATTGCTTTGACCCAGAAATCTCATTTTTTGAGGATGATTGCTATTTCCTAAATCAAACTCAAGTTCAATGGGGTGCTTTCAAAGCTAGTATTCCGGTGGATGTCACCACCACTGGGACAATCACATTTTCCGTGCTGTTTAAAAAGCATATTTTTCTTTGTTAAATATCTACACTGTTGTGTGAAACTGTGAATCATGGTAATGTCATATACCGTAATATAAATCATACAAATAGAACACGTATATATAACGTAGTGTGAATTGCTCATATTTACCATAAATGGAAATCAAAATATCATTGATGGCATATAATGGCAACCCGCCATTTCAGTGGTCCTATATTATTTAATTTCTGCTACATTTAGTGCAAGTTAGGTTCTTAATACATAGTTTGCTCAGACTGTAAATTACACCTAGTGGGTATCTTGACTCATTCAGTCTCTATGTGGGCAGAAATTTGATGTTGAGTAAATACTGGGACTCAGCATTTTGCTCACTCCCTTCACCCATGCACACCACAAGACCCGTGTTGCCACGGTTTGAGAAGGCCGTGGTGTTGCCCCCTCAGACCCTCCAAAGCAATTACAGTACTTTACTTTATCTATCCTAACCAGACCACAAGTAGTCTAAATTGTATTATTTTAAGCATTAGTCCTCATGCGTTTGTTTTGAAAACAAATCTCTCGTAAAAAAACTTAAACGCTGGACTGTCTTGTGCCATGCGTGAAGGGAGTGAGCAAAATGCTGAGTCCCAGTATTTACTCAACTTTAAATTTCTGCCCACATAGAGATTGAATGAGTCGAGATACCCAATAGGCGTAATTACATCTGAACAAAATATGTATTAAGAACCTAACTTGCACTAAAAGTAGCAGAAATTAAATGATATAGGACCAGTGATATGGTGGGTTGCCATCACATGCCATCAATGATATTTTAA
This sequence comes from Coenobita brevimanus, assembly GCF_032717465.1. NCBI lineage: Eukaryota > Metazoa > Arthropoda > Malacostraca > Decapoda > Coenobitidae > Coenobita > Coenobita brevimanus. Next base: position 32,638,448 of record NC_136971.1, read on the forward strand.
TTTTCGTTTATGATAAATGTAAACAATTCATGCTACGTTATATTTACGAGTTCCATTTGTATGATTTATATTGCGGTATATGACATTACCATGATTCAGTTTCACACAACAGTGTAGATATTTAACCCGCCCCATCCCGACGTTTTCTGGACAGTGGTACGCCCCAGTCCCGACATTTTTGGATCTTTTTTTGGGGGGGCTCAAACATCTGCTTTTGGTGAGAAACATCGAAAATTCATAGAGAAATCGCTCACCTGAGGTTTAAAATTCTCGATCTAGGTACGAGTACCTCCTTACCTGACTGGGTTTTCTAACAGGCTGGCACCAAAGAAAACGAGTTCTATGGGAGGGTAACCATTTTATCCACTCATAAACAGTATTTATTTATTACTTGGTACGAATTTATATGTAGTACAAGAGTATATTGGTTTTCAAACAGTAATATAGGCATTATAAGCATTGTTTCACTCACTAACTCATCACCATTCATGACCTTTTTTTCCCACATTACTTGATCATCATTTCTGACTGTTTCTTCCTCTAATGCTATGTAAATTTTGTCCTCCACATTGTCATCGATTGGGGAATCACTCTGGCCCTGAATGTCTTTATTGGCCAGGTCACTGGTAACAGGTGAATTGCCGAGACAATGGCGTGCAGAGGTTATGCGGTGTAAGGAATTGTCCCTGCTTGGCATCTTGTAGAGGAATAGAGGAAGGTGTCCCATGTATATGTGCCAAAAATCACTCGCGAAATCACTCGCGAAAATTGAAAATTGTGCAAATTAGGGACATTGCAATGTTGCTGTGTTAATTCACGTCTCCGGGATATGAGTGCACATCATGTGAGGATGTGAATTCACGTCTCCAGGACACGGCGGGTTAACAAAGGAAAATATGCTTTTTGACCAGCCGCGTGCCGGCTATTTTTAGCCCTCTGGGTCACCCCAGTGCCGGCCATTTTTCGACCTTTTTTTTTTTGGCTAAAATATTAGATTTTGATGTGGAACCAACGAATTTTGCTTTTAATATGCTCACTGAGGCTCGGAAATGGATTTTATTGAGTCCTGCATACTCGTGTACAGGTATAGCCGCTCTCTCATGCTCACCACGTATGTGAGAGAATGCCGTTTTCTGTGTAGGGTATACTCAGGTATTTATGCTGGGAAGGTATAGCAATGTTCAGTACACTTTTCTGATTACTAATTACTTCAGCATCTATCACAATTTGCATGTCTTTCTCACTGCGAATGCATTATCTTACACCTACTTGAACACAGGTACATCCTGACTTCATTACCTACAGTCCTGGCACTAACAAGAAGGTGTTTACAACTTGACTTCACTATATAGTCCTTACACTTACAAGAAAATACTTACAACTTACATTTACATGAAAATGTTTACAAAATGCCTTCATTATGTACAGCACTGGGTGAGGCACACAGGGAGAGTGAGGCAGAGAGAGCGTGAGGGGGGGAGCGAGTGAATGTATGGCCTTGACAGCCTGAGGGATGGTAGAGGAACAGTTTTTTTTTTTTTTTTTTTAATAACAGAACGGAAGAAGGAAAAACAAATGGGGGAAAAAAAAAATCCATACACCAGACTACTGGTGTCCTCCATTCATAAAATATCTGTAACAGTTAGACTTGAACAGTTGTGGGTTGAAATTTGGAGGAAAACAACTCTGGGGAAGCGAGTTCCGGGGAATGAAAGAATACTGATAGGCAGAAGTTCTGCAATATGATTGAGTGACATTCCAGTCATGAGCGCTACCAGATGCCCGTGTAGCACGAGGGAAGGCATGGAGAGGCGGCACCATGGACGCAACCTCGTCTGAGCACTTGCCAAAGAAATATCTGTAAAATAATGCAAGGGAGGCAACATTCCTTCTTAATTGCAGGGGAGGTAGTTTATATGTAATGGCAGGGTTGTTAATGATTCTAACAGCTTTATTCTGAATTTTGTCCAGTTGTCTCAATGCAACCTCTCCACAACCATTCCACAAGGGTGAGCAATATTCAAGCTGAGAGTGCACATGACTCTTATAAATTATAGCTAACTGCTCATCGGTGAAGAAGTTACGGACTCTGTACAATAATCCAAGTTTCTTTGAGGCGGTTTTAGCAAGTGATCTGACATGAGAGGTCCAGCTGAGGGCACTGTTAAGTGAGACACCAAGAATTTCAATACTTTTGGAGATGGGAATATTAGTAGCACTGAAGGTAATACACGACTCTGGCAATATCTGTCTATTAGTAAACTGTATATATTTAGTTTTACTAGCATTAAAAGAGACAAGGTTGTTTTGTCCCCATTCACTGATTGTAGCTAGATCTTGATTTATGGAGATGGCTGTACTGAGTTGAGAGGTAGAGATATTAGACTTTGTAAATGGGTGTCTGAGTGTGAATGAACTATGTAGTGTTGAGTCATCTGCATATGAGTGAACGGGATTGTGAGTGACAGATAAGAGATCATTAATATGAACCAGAAATAGGGTTGGCGCCAGAACTGATCCCTGCAGCACGCTGGCGTTAATTGAGTGGAAATTCGAATATACATCATCTACTTTTACTCTTATTTTCCTGTCACTAAGATAAGAAGAAATCAAAGGAACAAAAGACGTTAGTCCATAGCAAGGGAGTTTGGACAGCAGGGAATGGTGCCATACTCTGTCAAAAGCTTTAGAGATATCAAGAGCTACTGCATGAGTTTCTCCAAAAAGATCAATTGATTGATGGATGGAATGAGTTAAGAGATTGAGTATGTCAATGGTGGATCTTTCGTGGCGAAAACCGTATTGTCTATCACCTTACATCCCTGCCAATTTTTACCTCCCTGCCAATTTTTACATGCCTGCCAATTTTTACCCGTGAATCTTGAAAAATGCGGTCACAGTGAAGTTTTTTATTTTAAACCATTTTAAAATGGCACTGGCACTGGCCGTGGAACTATGTCAGACCGTTTTAAAACGGCGCTGACACTGGCCGCGGAATTATGCCAGACCATTTTAAAATGGCACTGGCATGCGGCGGGTTAAACAGTGCAGGGACTGTGTTTGTCCCAATGGTGGTGACATCTTCCGGAATACTAGGCTTTTCAGAAGCACCCCATTATGCGGATCAAAAATCAAATGTCAGGGTCACACTTGTGTACAGTAAACTTCTATAAGCAATACGCTACTTCCAGTCTCTAGGGCATTTTAGTTATGGTGGGTATAACATTTCTTGATACTGGGATAACTTAGGATCAGAAAAGTGTCAATCCATGAGATACTACTGACATATAGGGATGACTGGCGTAAGAAGGAATAATACTAAAAAAGACTTCATGGTAACGAAAATATTAATGAATATTGTTTCTATCCAATTCAATAAGAGGGTTCGCTCTTAAAAAAATTTATATATATATATATATGCCTGCCAGTAATGAGGACTGAAGTGCGATACGTTGTGTAGAGAAAGCATTAGCGACCCTGATATATCGCAACAAGATGCTTTCATAAAGATTTTGTTATCCGTGTAATACAAAAATATTAAAATGCCCTGATGGGGAAGTCTAGTTCAGCATGATGAAAAGTTTAGACAGGGAGAAGGTGAACGAAGTGGGTGATAGTGAGGTGAAATACTGAGCAACAGCATTCTTTAATGCGGGTACAGAGGAAGGATTACAGCTACACATTAACTGCCAATGGGTTTCTTCTCATAACTACAAACTGTCTTTCTAGGAAAAAAAAGAAACGTGGGAACAATGTATATTCTTCTTTCCTAGTTCGTGTCGTAAAAACAAATCTTGTTAACAAGGAAAAACTCGCGTTTGTTTTCGTAGAAGAAGGAGAGACATGAGAAGATTCAGCACTTTCCTTTGTTTGTCCTACTTATTATAACAAATGTTAGTCATGGCAGGGACCTGATATTTAATTTAATTTTCGCTGGAGGTGGAGGATACACTGGGATATTTTGCAATCTCTTTTCCCTGTTTTTCCTACACAAATAAATCCCAGTTACAACTGGGAATGGAAGTTAAGTTTATCAATCAGTGATGAGGAACGATGCGAGTCACTAAGAAAACTAAAGAATTATTAGGGCAAGAGAGAAGAAGAAGGGTAAAAAAGATCGGGAAGTGAGACGAGGAGGGTATGAGTCAGGGAAGGAGAGTTATGAGAAATGCGGAAGGAGAGGAATAGGATGGGGTTAACGAAAAATATAACACACTGAGGAAGAATCGGCACATAATGTCGATAAAGTACTCTTGGATCTACATAAATACATCACGATGTGCTGCTCTCCGTGACGTGGAATCTCTAATGTTGACTCGCATTTCTCCCACAATTCTATGAAATCGTTTGCTATTACCTGGAATAGACTACTAGAATTGTCCGGCCATGAGAGTTAATGTATACTGCAAATAAAAAGCTATCATAAACAAATAAGCAAATGAAAGTGCTGCACAGGAGCCTGAGGAATAACACTGGATCTGTACCAGGAACTCTCTCATCGTCAGAGGAACTCCAGTATTTTGTTCAAAGTAAATTCAGAATTTTTATTATGACAGGAGGATGTCACTTAGAGAATCATTGTTATTGAGAAGAGTGTAAGGAGGTTTTGTAATGGCACTGTAGAGAAATATATGACCACTTTAAGAATCGTATGATTCAATTTCAGTTACATGATATCGGAAAACATTGGTTCGAATATAGTTTAAGCGTCGCCCCAAACGTGATAGGGTTGGTGATAGTTGTATGAACTACCTGAGGCTTCCAAGTTTTATTATCGGTTGGCAAAATCATCAAACGGTAGCTGAAAGAAAATAACAGAGTTGCCCCCAATACGAGAGAGTTAAGATTGACGTAATGAACTATTAAGAAATTATATATACACATAGGCTACTATGAGAAGATATTGCACAGAAATAATCTGCTTCGAGGGCCAAAACATGAAAGTCTGGTTTCGTAACTGGCAATCACCTTTATTGTTATTGGCTATTGCATTATCACTGAGAGAGAGAGAGAGAGAGAGAGAGAGAGAGAGAGAGAGAGAGAGAGAGAGAGAGATGGATACCAATGGCTTTGGAAGTAGAGCGAGAGAGAGAGAGAGAGAGAGAGAGAGAGAGATGGATACCAATGGTGGAAGTAGAGAGAGAGAGAGAGAGAGAGAGAGAGAGAGAGAAAGAGAAAGAGAGAGAGAGAGATGGATACCAATGGCTTAGGAAGCAATCAGACTGATGATAAAAGCGATTCACAAGATTAGCAACCTTCTGTGTGAGGTAAGACTAATGAAATAAAACCACACTTGTTGGAAAAGCAGAGTCAGAGAAAAATTAAACGGTACCTTAAAGTGGAAAACATGATTATATACAGATTAAATACAGGAGACGAAAACAGGCACAATTGTAGTTAAGAAAATAAATGTGTCATTAACTTGTTTCACTAAGACCATGTTATATGTACCGATAGCAAAGAGGAGGCATCTCTCTTTGCCACATGTTTTCATCTCATGCTCCTTTTCTACCACAAATTTTACAGTAACAGCCCTTATAATTTCTCTGTTGTGAGTATAGCCCTATTCTGCTAAGATTCTAATGCAAGTTTCTCAGTACCTTCAGCCCTTCATGTGCACAACTGGTCAACTCTGAAAAGGTTCTCCTTACTCAGTCTTCTCGAATGCTTGAACCCTCTCAAGGCTGGAACAACTACACCATTCTATTCCATGTAACATCAGAAGTTTCCATTCAGATGACAGTGAATGGTGGGAGATTGAGAGTATTAAGCGCATTTTGTCTGGGTATATGGCAATGTTTGTGGTAGGTGGGGGCGCTCACCATCCACTCACTCGATGTAGTGCTGCTCTCGGGTGTCTGCCCTTTCCTCTCCATCCTTCTTTTCTTCCATTCTCTTCTCTCTTTCTTTCCTTCATTCTTTCCTTGTCTTTCTGCCTACGGGTGACTTTACACTCCCTCTTCTGTCTTTCTTTCCTTCATTCTTTCCACTTCCTTCAGCCTGTGGGTGACTCTACACTGAATGACAAGCCAAATGGCTTCCTGTGCACCAGGAAACCATTTTCTACGCTGGGTGGTAACCATATAACCAAATTTTGGCGCCTGGTGGTTTAGTGGGTAATTATTGCGCTCCAATCGGATGGATCCGGTGAAGGTTTATATCCAAGGGGTGGTTGGGGTTGATTGCTCATGTAATGCCACTCAGGGATGAGTGAGGCTAGTCACTCTCATCTTAAATGTCGGGACCAACTGCCTAGCCCCGGGCTCCTACGCTCCTCATGGGGCAATGTAGGATTGGATGATGGATGGATGGATGGATATGGAAATGTGTGCTTTGCCTCCCCCCCCCTCTTTTTTTTTACAGACTCATCAAAGGTCTCTTTCATTTTACGCATAAAATGTAAATCACTGCCACAATAACACCTTTTGTGATACATCCATTCAGAATGTCCTCTTAATCTTCCTCATTATACATAAAAAAAACACGATCACTGTCAAAAATAACATCTCCACTGCATCACTCAGTACTTTTCTTTTTTCATCTTACTGCACACGTAGCCTAATATAAATCACCGCCACAGTCGCACCACCACTGATATGCCGCTCAATACTTCCTCTCCCTTTCCTCTTCGATTCACTAACTCAAGAGTATCAAATTCTTTTTTACCTACGAATGATTCAATGTCTTTCATGTTTTCATAACTTCCACGTCCTCGCACTCACAAAATATCCAATTTCCACTCTGTGTGAGACCTTGAAGACTGTCGTTTTTATTTCTCGGGTGTTATTTTTGGTGGAATTTCACTCATGGCCACGTCTTCTCCATTATTTTCTTCCACTTAACACCAGGCGATATAATGCCGCCAAAACTGAGTATGGGAGCGTGAGAATATTGACTAAGCCGGTGAAGTATTTTGTTAGATTTTTCTTGTTAGCACCAGGCGGTTTTTCTGCTTTGTAGTGACATTCCGAACGGGTGAATTAACCCCTTACTTACTTGGGAAAGGGCATAATAATCATTAACATCTGACTGAACACCAAACGTTTAATTGCCTGGCCAAATTTCAGACTGTTTCAGTTAATTACGGACCACTGTATTCGACTAAGGGTGAAGTACGACGCTGGGAGTGTGAAAACAAATTTCAGGTAAGATTCAGTAACATACAAAACTGGCTGAGAAACTGACACAAATAGACCGAATAGTAGTACGTGTATAAAAACTATAAATGCCCTCACAGTGCAAGAAGTAATGTGGAAAAAGACTAAAGACAGTTTACTTTGCCCTTGTATCTACCATGATTAGATGTCTGAGCGTTACAATATTCATCGGTTCTTGTAACTTACTCTCATATGAATTTAGGTGTATGGTCATGGCTAGAAAAGAATGGCAGAGCTGACCCGACCAAGGGATGGAAGAATCGTTAATCGTTTACCCAACCACTAAGCAGTACAAGTTATTTGTATGAGTTCATATTAGTTCTCTTGCCCGGCCCGATCTTAACATCGGGGGTAGAGACAGCCAGAATTAATCCTTCCCCATGTCGGTGAAGTACGAATTGGTAATTAATGTCTGTAGGAAGAGTGTTACATGTTAGAGTCACAATGTTTTAATAGCAAGTATTCTGTGCGACAGTCTGTAACTGACATTGCTAGTGCCGACAGGATGCAAAAGTCTTCAAGCATGATTCTTTCTTGGCTGTATTTATTAACAGTGTTAATAAAAGTCTAGCGATCCCGTTTCGGTCCTTCATTAGCTGCAGGTTGGAAAGACGGATCGTTTACACACATGGTTCTCAAGCTGGGAGGCTTACCCCAGTAGGGGGAAGTGAACACATACCAAGGAGGGCGTGAGGACTTCGAAAAATTAGTGAGTGGCTTGAACAATATATGTGTGTGTGTGTGTGTGTGTGTTGTGTGTGTAATTCACCGGGTCGGTCAGGATCACTTGATGGTCGTGATCGTCAGCTTTTACCCTCCCGGAAGGGAGCTGAGAGCTCATATAGTCCGATTTAAGGGCAAGGCTGTGACCTTCACACACGCACACACCCGTCCCCTTCCTCAAGGGGGACAGTAACCACCCACTTCGTCAGTGAAACTTTTCGCAACCTGAGCGAGGCGCGAACTCCCGTCCACCATTTGGCAAGCGGGAACGTTACCAGCAGTGTGTGTGTGTGTGTGTGTGTGTGTGTGTGTGTGTGTGTGTGTGTGTGTGTGTGTGATGATGAGCTATTGATTTGTATTCAGTATTTATATTCTGTCTATTTCAGCCATCTGTCGCCTGGTCGCCATCTTCTCTCTCTCTCTCTCTCTCTCTCTCTCTCTCTCTCTCTCTCTCTCTCTCTCTCTCTCTCTCTCCCTCTCTCTCTCTCTCTCTCTCTCTAATCCAGTAGTTTCGAGAGAACACTAAAGATACCAGTAAGTCATGCATTGCAAGACAAAGCAAACCAATGTAAAATTGTTCATGTTCCTCAACTTCCCACAATCCTTCGAACAGGGGGATAATGAACGGCAGAAAAAGGGCCAATGCAGCCTGTACTTTACGGGGTTAAAGTCCATCTTTACCACTGGCAAAAATAATAATTCTTGAATAAGTTTTCAAAATCAGATGATGCAGAAAGCGGGGAGCGTGAATGGATATGTTTATATGGGTGAGGCATTACACAGCCATGTACACCACACATATGTTGACATGGCTGCTATGATGTAGCATTTGTTGTGCAAAGGGGACCGCACTGACATTGTTGGTAAACATATGAATATTATATCCGCGATATTATGCGTGAACGTGCAAGAGCTAGTCACCGTAGAGCCGACAGATGTAGGCTACATGTAGAGTCATCGTTGCTGCAGAAGAGATTTCGCTACTTAATGGAGCATCGTTTACTTCTGTTTACTTGGCAGTGGCAATAACTGACTCCCTTTTGGCTTTAACTGTATACCAGTCAAAAGACGCATATACCATATGCTATAGTTTGTTTACCTTAACTTTGCTAAGATTTGTCCCCTTTGTTAATTATTTTCTGTTAATATATGGCAGAGTCAGACAATATTTTTCCTCTGCATACTTCCCATAGCACATTGTCATAAGCAGCACCATATTTCAAAGCTAATCTCTTCTCACAGCTAAGCATTAATCCTCATCCTTCGGGTAACGACATCTCGTCATCACGAAGGGGTTCTAACTCCTTTAGATCACGGGCTTTTATGCAATCACTGGTACACCATCGTTTGAAGAGCGCCCCCATATATATGATGTCAAGTGGTGTATGGTGTTTCATTACAGTCAGCTGAGTGCGTGTAGGGTAGCTTCAGTCACTGGCTTGCCTCTGTAGTGAGAAATTAGAATGTCTCATCGTCCGACTCATTACCTGCTCACCCACGCAGCACCACTTCCAACCCTGTCAAGCCACTACCCTCACCAAAGTGCCCAAGAAAGGGAAGTAAGTACAATGCCATAGGACATGAACTGGATATAGTAGCCTCTTTTATGTCGAGCAATAATTCGTCATCAGAAAAGACGTATCACATGGAGAACATGGCACCACCCTGGCTCCCCTCCTCCACTACGATGCCTTGCCATCCTCCCCGTCACGCTCGTGCGATGTTTCCTGGCCGAAAGTGATTTTTTTTTTTTTTGGGGTGGGGGCGGCCTCCCATAATGCAATCAGTGTACGACGTGACGTTTTTAAATAGTCCACGACAGTGATGTTAGAAAATATTGCATGTAAAAGACATGCAAGTAGCAAGTGACGTGGGAGGAAAGTTAGCAACAGTGATGTGTAGTTCGTGAGTGTAAAGTGGCAAAATAATGCATGCAGCAGTGACGCGTACATATTTATTACATTGACGTGTATATACTTGTACCTTGTAAAAGTTAAGTGTGTGTATAGAAGCTGTAAATATTTATATATAGAAAGATAAGGTTTATAAATTAGTGGATAAGTGATTTCTTTAGTAATTAGCATGAATAGAAAATAGGTGCATTTTCATCTTATTATAAAGTAAGAATAAGAAAAAGAGATTTATAGAAAAGAATATGCTTAGCACAATAAGCAATACGGACACCAATTTATGACAGAGAAAAAGGGTGAAAAAAAAAATCGATAAAGTCCATGACTTTCATTCAGGAATGAATTACCCCATGCAGACTGTCGGACACAAAGCCACCCTGGAATAGCTGGAAAACGAGCGAACTGGTAAACACCACACGTACAAGGTAAATGAAACGTACCTCACGATTGGGGAAATGTGTGGGGAGGCAGTGTGGCAATGCAATGGAGCAGCGTGTGGCAGCCAGCCTAGGCTGCAGCCTCTGTGCGCATTTAATGCAGCTTCTCCTTGTGGCAAGATTCCTAGACTACTCCACCTAGAGGCCTGGGGAAACATGCACTGGAAAGAGGAACGATTGGTGAGTGTTATTGTTGTTAACTGGTTGTCCTGGGTGGTATGGTTGCTGAGATGAGTGTGAAAATTACAAATTCCAGCATTTTTATCTGTAAGGAGGTGAAGAAAGCTGTTTAACCTCTCCCCCCTCCCCCCCGCCTAGGATGTGGGTTCAAGATGGACTGATGGCAATTTTAAACCAAGTTGTTGTAGAAATAGACTAATTTAGATCAAAACATGGCTAATAGTGCTCTGAACATTCGGGCGATTTGTTGAAAATATCTATGTGGGTGCTAGAATGTTACCATTCTTGGTGCTGTGTGTTGTGTGTGTGTGTGTGTGTGTGTGTGTGTGTGTGTGTGTGTGTGTGTGTGTGTGTGTGTGTGTGTGTGTGTGTGTGTGTGTGCGTGTGCGTGAAAGTCAGACCGACAGCCAGGTGAGCAAATCCTATTATAGAAGGCAAGAAATGGTAATTTTAAGCATCCAGTCATATTTGACCTAGTATTGGAGCGATGCTGGGTGAGGGCAGGGAAATTTTGTTTAATTTTAGCTTGCTTGTAGGAACGAATACCGTCCTAGTCTTAAGACGCATAAAGGGAAGAGCAAAATAATTTATGTGAACAACAAAAAAAGCAGAGTGAGTATTTATGCTAGATAAGAGTGAAATGAACGGGGTTAAGGTAAAAAATGTATTTCTTGTATAAAGCAATGGTGTTAAATACGAAAAAGTGGGAGAGACAAAGAAATGGTAAACTGGATGTACTCGTAATGACTGGTGGTTAAAGGGTGAGCTGGAAGTGTGGCGCGTACCCGGATTTCACTAAGAGGATAAATGAGAGAGAGAGAGAGAGAGAGAGAGAGAGAGAGAGACAGACAGACAGACAGACAGACAGACAGACGGACGGACGGACAGACAAAAAGAGAGGGGGGAGGGAAAAGAAAAACACGTGTAATGTCAATAAGTCTTTCAGAATTCGCTGCCCTCTTATTTTAAGCATGGCAGACACAGGCGAAGTATCAAAGAATTGTGCTAGAAGGGCTAGAATTCTCAAAACACCAGCTATGTTGCTAAGTCACAGAAAGTTGAAAAAGTAAACAGATGCTTCACTCTCGTATGTCATTTTAGTGGCAAATCTGATGACATAAGCATCTCTCCCCTGCAACAAATCCTATTAGTACGGTAACAGTTACCCTCTCGTCCTATGAACAGCGAGAAACATCATTCTAGTTTAACAATGTCATTTAATTCACAGTTTGTTTTGAGAAAGCTTTGTGGTACTATAATAATCGTAGTTTAATATTCTGGCTGAGTTTATTTTTCCGTAAGCTGAATAAAATCATAAGTTGCTATAGAATGAAAAGCTCTTTATTTTGAGTTATATCTCTAATCATGATTAATTTTATAAATTTCTTCCTCCGGGTTTCTGTACAGCATAAAAAAAAAACTGACGTACCCCAAAGTAGAATGCAAAGTAGGTAATTCGAAGCCAAAAGGTTAGGGGAAGCGATCTCTCCCATTATTTCTTCCCTTTGGATACGCCCATGAAGTGCGGGAAGTTGTAGCATGATAGCTTCACATTGCCATTTCTGATGTTCAGCAGTAAAATATAAAGAGTGGTAGAGACATACGAGTGTCAGCAAGGCTAGTGTATATTATTTACCTTCAGCATAAACGTAGAATCTCCGTAGTTCTTTAATTCGGTGATGCATTGTAAAATATTTTTCCTGTCTCCAAACAATTCATTCTCCCCAGGAGAAAGATTACGAGCTGACAAGGTTTAACATGGCCTTCAGTACTCCATCTGCTAGTTGCAGGTATCCAAAGCTAATAAATTCGTTTGCAAAAAGCAAGGGTGTGGTAGAAATGCGTCATCATGTTGATGGTGCTAATACTTGTGAAACGAGTGATGGCGTGTAGGGCAGTGCGACGTGGAAGTGTCCGGAACAGAATCCAATAAACAAAGAATATTGAGCTCATTTGGTCACACAGCAAATGGAGAGCGAACTGACAACAACGTAAACCTAAAATATTTATGTTGCTTTGAGACGAAGTGAGACAGACACCTCGTATATGAATTATAAATATTATCCCAGAGTATTGATGGAACGGCCTGCTAGGATGCATGAATATTTCTGAGGTGTTAGTCACATGGTTGTCTAATATCACGATTTTTCATCACTCCAAACCTCTCAGTCATATACTGTATGTAAAGTTTACCGTTCATATATCATTCTTTCCTTATTTGCCCCGTCACACAGTTATTCTGGTCTTATCTGAACCAAAGTCTGGTGGAAAAGTTTAGAATTGGGCAAGAATGAACTAATTCTATTTCGAAAGTAATCAGTCTAAAATCAAGGTCACAGGGCAAAGTCAAGTATTCGACCATAGTTCAGTAGGCGTGGGTGTTGCACTTTCTAAGTGCCCCTTCTTGTTTGGCATTCAAATAAATTACTGAAGTTTTAAACTGAGGGGAAGAATTTGTAAACACGGACGTGAAATCTATAGCTTGTCCCTCCCCCCCCCAAAAAAAAAAACAAAATGCTGTGTACAATTTTATAACTAAGGGTGTTGACCTTGCAAGTGCAACAAAACCCTGCAATTGCTGATGCTGAAGGGCTGAATGGAGACTGCAGTTAAAACCTCCATTAGGAAAAGTGCCTGTAGCCTGCATATAATCGCCTGGTAGTCGAAGACAACTATCCTAAAGATGTCTCCACAAAAACATGGCTAATAATTTTTCTTCCATACTCTTATCAGTCCTCTCTCTCTCTCTCTCTCTCTCTCTCTCTCTCTCAGTCAAATTTACTATATTAAATGTACTTCCATTAGTGCTGCTGATAATGACTGACGAAATAAACACATCAATTTCAATTTCTCTCTCTCCCTCCTACGTAAAACTCTCAACATCGTTCTTATTCCACCGCACAATCCCCGTCCTACACACGCTAAAGTTGCAGGGGTTCTTGAGCCAAACGTGACGTAACACAACAAAGTCCTTTTTGAAACAGTCTTCCTCCACCTATCTTTCTCTCACGCGTCTAAGGTCTACTATTTTATACCCTTTCAACACTGTGAACCTCGTAGATTTCGGTGCTGGTCACGCCATATTGTCGTGGATTTTCCAGTCTTTGGATTTTTTTTTCTCTAAAATTGTTTGTAAGAGTCAGGCGCTCCTAATCCCAACAATCGAGATCTTATTACCCATCTGCGTGGGTTAGTACAGCTGGTTATTTACAATCGCTTCTCTACGAGACTGCCTGTAGGTGAGAATGATGTATTCGGAAAAATAAAAAAAATATTGGTATTTGCATACTAAACCATGCTGAAAGTTGAAAAGAAGATAAAAGCTTATATATATATATATATATATATATATATATATATATATATATATATATATATATATAATAATCATGCCATTGTGACATGTAGTGGAGTACCGATATAAGTGTCTGGGCACATTCTGGGCACTCATATGCAATGCCAGAGAAGTTTTCCCGTGATTCAAGTAGGTTTGGGCGGCGTTGTATGGATCGATGCCCACTGGAGTATGGTTCCGTTGCAACGATTAATTACATCGTCAGTAAAGGGGTTAAAAACACTATACCCTGGCATGTTGTAATGGGTGGGTTTTAAATTTAACAATTTAGCTATCTTTTCTTTCATGTTCTTTTGAGCAGACAGAATTTGTTCTAGCTTTCTGCCTTTGATTGTTGTAATAAATGGTAGACTAATTTAATTTTAGCGAACGGCCAACACATATCGTTAAAGTCAAAGTATTCCCATACCACATATGTGTACTTTTTTCATTGTTTCTGTCAGTTATTCTTTTAAAACATCTTCAAAAGGGCTGTCTTTTTTTAAGTTGATGCTTCCCATCGTCTACTAACAACTCCCTTTCACCTTAGAAAACGCTCAGAAGGAATCAGATGCCAAGCTGGGCGAATGACTCAGAGGTGGGACAAAGAATATTTTCCTGCATTTGTGTTGTTAACAACCGACAACTTGCATTATCTTAAAGCGTTTCAGTCCCTTCGTGGAATCTTTAAACCACTTGAAAGTCTTCGTGTTCACAAATAAATTATTTGTAAACGATTTCAAGCATTTTTTTGTGCTTGGAAATCTTGCGAAGAGTACCAAAAAAATTCATGATTGAATTTTCTAAGACTATGACATTTCTGCAATGGCACCAGATGCCACATGCACACACGTCCTTATATACAATGTAAACAATGCCACAGTGCACTGGCACAAACAACTGGCTCCACTCCCGAGCTTATCAATGGGGGTGTAGGTGTCTGTCTGCGGGGAAGAAATGGATACAGACAAAGAGGAGGGTAGCAGTATATCTGTTGGGCGCGATTACAAATCAGATTAATGGTTTAACTGAGTTTACTTAGCCGAGTGTAATTAATCGTCCAATTCTTAGCAAAATGTAATCAAGTGTTTCAAAACGCATGATAGGCTTCAACCTCTCGCCTAAACGGCTAGCACTTCACCCACAGAACAGCAAATGTATCAAATGTTGTCAGTGCTCAAGGTTTCTGGACACGTGGGCAGAGGGCTTTCTTCGACATAAGGATGTTTGATCTTATGGCAGCATGTCATCGTGAACTGTCTCTCGGGGCTGCACACAAAAAGATTGAAAAAGAGAAAAAAAAAATCAACAAAGGATCCAACATGTGGACCACGGTCGGTTGACTCCCCTGGTGTTCACAACACCAGGAAGGATGGGTCCAGAGGTGAGAAGAATTCTACTTCAACCTGGCAAAGGTTCTTTCCAAAAAGAAGCGTCACCCGCAGAGTTCTGTTATGGTCTGAATGAGATGTTGACTGTCATTCTTCCTCGAGAGGTCTGCACTCCTGTGCCTCAGGGGCACAAGATCAGCCCTCAGAACTGTCTCTCTGGCGGGTATGGATTACGAAGCTACTGTGGTCAAGAGTCGAATAGACCAGCAACTCCAATAGATTTATATCTTTATTGGCACTGTAATAAAAATGTAATAAAAGTAGCAGTAGATGGTTGGTAATCTCAGCCGCTGGCGTGCATGGGACTACAGATTGTAATGAGGGTTAGTGTTAACTTTCATGACTCCAAATGACGGACTGAGTTATGAAGGTTGGTTTTGATCTTCACAGTATAATTCCAAAACGAATGGAGGTGATTTTCATCGTAGAAAAAAAAAAAAAAGCAGCAGTAGTAGTAGCAGTAATAGTCGTAGTATCTTTAGCTGCAATAGCAGAGACTGTGATATTAATAGTTAGAAATGTAGTACTATAGTAGTTTGTATTGTAGTTGTGGTTAGTGTTGCTGCAGCTGTTTCAGCTGTAGTTGCAGTTGTAGTTGTAAATTGTAGTAGTGGTGGTGGAGGGGATGGTCTTAGTAGTGGTGGTAGTGGTGGTGATGGTAGTAGTGGTGGTGGGGGTAATGGCAATGGTAAATATGGTGGTAAGAGTGATTGAAGTGGAGGTGGTGATGGTGGTGATAAGAGTTGTGGTGATGGTGATCGTGGTGAAGGTGGTAGTGGTTGTGATTATGGTATTGGTGGTGGTAGCGATAGTGGTGGGAGATATAGTACTGATAGTGGTGGCATTGGTGGTCGATGTGCTGCCGATAGTGGATGTGTTGGTTGTAGTAGTGATGGTAGTAATAGTGATTGAAAGTGGAAGTGGTGGTGGTAGTGGTACTGGGATGGTACTGGTATTGGTAGTATTGGTTGTGGTTGTGACGGTGATGATGGTTGTAGTGGTGGTGATGTTGGAGGTTGAGGTTGTAGTGGTGGTGGTGTTGGTGGTTGTAGTAGTGGTGGTGGTGGTGATAATGGTAGTGATGGTGGTGGAGGTGGTGGTAGTGGCAATGGTACTTGTGGTGGCAGACGTAGTGGTGTTGGTGGTAACGATGGTAGTGATAGTGGCAATGGTGCTTACGGTGATGTTAGTGGAAATGGTACTGGTGGTAATGGTGGTGGTAGCGGTAGCAGTAGTGGCAGAGGTATTGGTGGTAACGGTGGTGGTAACGGTACTGGTGGTGGTAGTGGTATTGCTGGTGGCAGTGGTAGTGATAGTAGTATTGGTGTTGATAATGGTAGTGGTATTGGTGATGCTGATGATGGTAGTGATGCTTGTATTGCTGAAAGTGGTAGCTGTGCCGGTCGGTGGTCGGTAGTGTTGGAAATAGTGGTTGTGAAGGTCGTATTAGTGGTGCTGGTAGTGGTAGTGGCATTGGTGGTGGTTTGGCTAGTAGTAATGGTAGTGGTACTGTTGTTTTTGGTGGTGATGGTGGTGGTGGTGGTGGAAGTGGAGTGATGATAGTGTTGGTGAAGATGTGGTAGTGGTAGTGCTACTGGTGATGGAAGTGGTAGTGTGGTGGTGGTGGTGGTAGTGGTCGCATTGATAGTGCTATTGGTAGTGGTAGTGGTGATAGTGCTGGTGATGGAAGTGGTAGTGTTGGTCGTGGTGGTAGTAGTGGTGGCATTGGTGGTGCTATTGGTGATGATATTGTTAGTGGTTGAAGTTGTAGTGTTGGTAATGGTGGTGGTAGTGGTGTTGTTGTTAATACTATTGGTGGTGGTGGTGGTGGTGGACATGGTAGTGGTGGAACTGGTGAGGCAGTTGTCGTACAGGTTGTTGCAGTAGTAATGGTGGTACTAGTGGTGATGGTGGCAATTGTACTGGAAGTGGTGGTAGTGATGATAGTCGTAGTGGCAGTGGTGTTCGTAATAATGGTGCTAATGGCACTGGTAGTGGTGCTAGTAATGGTAGTGGTGGTGGTGGTGGTGGTGGTATTGGTGGTGGCTGTGCTGGTGATAGTGGTGATGGTAGTGGTGTTGTGGTTGGGGAGGTGGTGATGGTTGTGGTGGTGGTGCTGGTACTCGTATTACTTGTGGCGGCGTTAGTGGCCTCTGGTTCAGGTGGCAGCGTCAGTGGTAGGAGCAGCAGCAGGAGCAACAGTAGTAGTACTGGTAATTGTAGTCGTAGTAGTAGTGGAAGCAGGCGGTGGCTGAATCGGTAGAGAGGCGGCCTGCAGTCCTGATGGACCCAGGTTCGAATCCCGGCTGGGACAGGGAACAGTTTAAGGATTTCAATTTCATTAAAAGCAGACTTTCCTGATCAACCAGATGACCCGCCGACATGTCGTAAAAATTCCCCCTCTAATACCAATACACCAGTCCTGTATGAGACAGCCCTAGCATGTATTCAATATGGACGGTGGGTGTTAGCGCCGAAGTGGTGACATGTGGAGGTGTAGGAGGACTACTGGGCCTTGGGACAGGCTACTGCCCCCGAGATACAGGCCCTGAAGCCTTTGCCCAGAGTCGGACACATAAAAAAAAGAAAAAAGAAAAAAGTAGTAGTAGTAGTAGTAGTAGTAGTATCCCGTGTGCGTTTTATGGCACAAGATGATATTACGGAAACTTCGTGATCTTATAAAATTCATAAGCACCGTTTTATTGGTAATGCCATACAGATCATTCTCTGGCTACATCTCTTTGGCGTCAACCTACCAGCTCATATACTGACAATTTCCCCCCTTAGACCTACTTTACCTATTGACCTAACTTTTCCCCATGGACAGATTTTTCCCATGGGTCTATATTACCTGACGAACTCTTTTTTTTTGTTTTATGTGCCTGTTTTTCCCATGGACCTATTATCCAACACAAACCTGTATTTCCCATTAACTTATTTCCCTCCATTAATCTATTTTCTCTCTTGAGGCTCTTTTCCTCATGACCCATATTGACCCTTGGCCATGTTTTGCCTGTTGACCTATTTTTCTCTCATTGATTTATTTTTCCTCAAGGTGAAACACCATATCTGCACACGTACCTCTGCACTGTATTGGACCTATTATCAACATGGAACTATTTTTTACTTACTGGACCCACATTCCATCTTGGGCCATTTTCCACAGGGATACATTCACATGAACTTTTTCCCACATGGAATTATAACTATCATGCATCTATTCCTGCCATGCACCTAATCACCATGATGATGTGGTGTTACTGATAGTGGGAGTGGTGCTCGCCCACTCATTCCAGTCCATTCCTCGCCCAACAAACCTCACGCAATCCACCCCTTCCCACCCACACCAATCTGTCCCAGTCACCCTGTCCTCCTACTTGTCTGCCCACCAGTTGAAGAATTTCTTTCCTGCACTGAGCATCGATACTTTAAATGCAGTTGTTTTCCATCGTCTCTCTCTCTCTCTCTCTCTCTCTCTCTCTCTCTCTGGAACTTGCAAGTTGTGTGGCAGAAGTTGTTTACTGGGTGTGTAAGCAGGTGGCAGATGGGTGGGATGGGCAGTGTGAGTGGGTGGGCGAGATGGGATTGGCAGGATGAGTGGGACTAGTGGGCAACAGAATTGGTGGGAGGGCAAGATGATTGCGTTAGGTGGGTAAGGGTGGAGTAAGTTGAGGAAAGAAGATGTGATTTGGATGGGTGGGTGTGAGCAGGTGGGAGGGAAATGAGATGAGATGAGTGGGAGACCAGGCATGAGGACGACTTGTGCAATGGGTAATGCGAAATTTGGTCCATAGGGTGCAATGTCCAGAGTAGGGATAGGTCAATGATAGGTATAGGTCCATGTCAGAGAAAAAGTCTCTGGAAAATGTGTCCATGTGGGTACATGCCCAAGTTGGAATGTGGGTCTAATGGGTAAAATTGATTTATGGTGGAAAAAGGTCCATTGCAGTGCGTAGGTTTATGTGCAGATTTAGTGTTTTGCCTTGGGGATATAATAGGTCCATGCAAAGAAAATAGGCCGGCAAGCAGTACAGGTTCAAGGGACAAAATAAGTCATGGGAAAAAAGAATAGTTTGAAAGCAGAAACTAAATCGGGGGGGGGGGAGTAGGGAATAAGTCAATGGGAAAAATAGGTTTGTAGTAAAGATCCATGGAGAAAATAGCTCCCATGGATAATGAAGGATAATGAGGAAAGTAAGGCCACGGTAGGAAAAGCTCCATGGGAATAATAGGATGGTGATGACAAAGTATCAATGAGCCTAACTGGTCTATGGGAAAAATAGATCCATAGGAAGAATAGGTCTATTGGAAAAATATGTCTATTTGGAAAATATTTCCACAAGAAAAATAGGTCAATGGTGAATATAGATCCAGTGATTAAGATAGGACCAAGGGTGAAAATAGGTCCGTGGGGAAAAAATAGGTTCATGTGGAAACTGAATCCAAAGGGGTAATAGAGGTCCACGGAGAGAAATTTGTCACTGTATGAACAGTGGGTTGACTCCTGTGAGGTGCAGTCGAAGACTGATCTGTGTGCCATTACAAGTAACACAGCCAGTATGCATATTACAATATCTCTAAGGATCGAGAGTACAATTTTGCATCATAAAATAAACATGTGATACTACATTTTTCGTGCAAGGAAGATGGAACCACAGGCGAAAAGCCTGCAAAGATTGTTCCCTTGAAGAAAAAATAAAAACAAAATAATAATAACCCAAATTCAAGATCCCTTCATTTCGAGATGCCTGGACACTGCATTTAAAAGACTGGAGGCCGTAGGCAACAGGAAATACCTTCCTCACACCGCCCCATTACACTCCTCTGCACCCCCTCTAAAGTCACTGAACGACTGGTACTACAACTAGTTACACTTTACATTCACCTAGCCCCATCACAACATGGCTTTAGGCCACTACACTCCACAAACACACTTCTTACAGACCTTACACAGAGACTTTTTGATGGCATGAATTCAGCTAGGTCACCACACAGAACACTCCTAGTCACACTAGACATTAGCAAAGATTTTGAAGCCATCCCTGCCACAACCTCACAAACAAAATACTCAACACAAACATGCACAATAACACAAAAATATGGCTGGCAAACTACTTAGCAGTCAGATGTGCACATGTAACATTTGCTGGTCAGTCTTCGAACATCAGAAACTTCACAAATGGCATCCCCCAAGGATCTGTTTTGTCCCCTACACTCTTTAACCTATACATGCATGACATACCCACACCGCACGCACCACATATACACATAGCTTCCTATGCAGATGACATAACACTTACATGTACACACCAAAACGCAAACACAGCGTTCACACATCCTCGACCCTTACCTTAACACACTACACTAATGGTTCACCACAAACAGGTTCAAAAATGCCCCAGCCAAATCTACATTGACCCTTCTCACAAACTGGACAGTAGAACAGTCACATTCCACACCTCACCATAAATAACACTCCCCTACCACACTCACACACACACACACACACACACACACACACACACATACACACAAAATCCTTGGTGTAACATACAATATATCAATGTCATTTAAACAACACATCACAGACATTTAAGATAACACCAAGACTCAATTCCTTGAGGTCACTTGTCCATACAACATTTGGACACAACAAAGAAACCACCACCACAATATACAAACATCATATACGTTCAGTGATGAATTATGCAAGCCCTGCTTGGACTCCTAACTTCTTTTAAACACACTATAACACTCTACAGACCATACAGAACAAGGCCCTAAAATTAATCACAGGCTGCACAGATACTACACCCACAGACTACCTACAGCAATAAACCATAATTCTCTAAGTCAAGGATCACCTTGACATGAGAAGCACCCAAATTCTCACTGGAGACTCCACAAACTCACAACATCCATTACACTACATGGCAGCACATCCACACACACCAAGGAACATGAAAACAACACCCAGCACATGATATCATACACAAATACTATCATCTCTCCACCCTCACCTGCCTCAGACCAGCTTCCAGAAGCATATCCATACTCATATCACTCGCTGTTCCATTCAGTCACTTAAAGACGACACACAGCTGCATGCAAGGCCTCCTGATATCCACCCATCTTAATCCTATCTCCCACGTGAGGTCAGGGTCCACCTGGCCAGGCAGAGATGTGGGCATCATCCAGCCCTGTTAAGTTGCCAGAAGGGACTGGATGACTCCATCGCTGATGCCTGTCCAAAATGTAACACAGTACCCCATACTATTAAGCACATTATGGAAGACTGCATTGCACACAATCACCTACGCCAGCAACACAACATACACTCCTTAAGAGCTCTGTGGGAAAGCCTAGTCTCGGCCATGGCCTTCCTTAGGGACTCGGGGCTGTTTGGCCGGAGTGCTCAGGGAACAACTACCACTACTACTACAGACAGAGGAGGACAGTTCCGGAGCTGACCTGTTGCATACATGAAGGACTGGGAGTAAGGGTTAACTCTCACATCAGAGAGCTGGACAAAAAAGGGATGAGAAGCATAGTGGTGAAGGGATGCAAGCAGGCAATTCAGAGGAGCAGTGACAATTGAAGTAGTGATAAAAAAAGAGATAAAGATGCAACAGAGCTGCAAAGCAACAGAGGTTGAAGAAAGCCAGTAAGAGGAGGAGTTAATGAGACGAAAAGCCTTTGACTTCATCTCGTAGAGAAGAGCTGTATGAAGGGAACCTCCCTACACATGAGAGATGCACTCTACACAGGGGCGAATAAAACCTGTGTATAACGTCAACAACCGTGCAGGGGTAAAGAAGGCACCGGAGTCAGCTTAGCACATCTAATCTCTCAGATGTAGTTTTCACAAGAGAGGCACTGTGGTTTTTCCAAGATATATCCCGAGAGAATGATACCCCAATTATGCTCAAAGATGACACTGGATTGAGTTGGGCATTGTTAAAAATTAGTGGATATTCCTGTGGTAGAGTAAGAGCTGAGTTTTTGATGCATCAAAAACAGCAAGATGACTTTTACCCCAAGGGAGACATTAAGTATGGCATAGCTTCATCCCTTGATTGCTGAAGTACCAGGTACCTGCTGATATGGATGCTGTGGGAAGCAGATGGAACGTAATAGGTGGAGCCATCAGCGTATGAGTGGACAGGGTTATACGTACAGCTAAGAAGGTCACTGATGAATAAAAGGAAGAGAGTTGATGATATGACAGAACCTTGAAGAACACCACTACTGATAGCTCTAGAGGAACAACCGTGGCCGCCTACAACGGCAGCTATAGAACGGCCAGAAAGGAAGCTAGAGATGATGGTGCATATGGAAGGATAGAAACTGTACTACTACTACAAGTACTACTACTACTACTACTACTAGTACTGCTGCTGCCGCCTTCAGAACCTGTCCCAGAACCATCAGCACCACAATTACCACCACTCCAATACCAAACTAAAACTTCTCCATCACTATTGCCATTATCACTACCCCCATTTCCCATTACAACTACTACCATTACACAGCTACAACTACTACGACCACTCAACCTCCTCTAGCACTACCACCAGCTGGTGCTGGTTGAATTACTAGCAGCATTACCATAACTACCGCCATTCCACCAGCACCAGCAACATAATTACCACTACCACTACCAGTAACTAAACATACAAATCATTATAATACTACATCTCCAACTACAGCTATTGCACCTAGTTCTTTCATTTTGAAATTATTGTACAAATGTTCTTTTCTACATTTCTATGGCAGTCCTCAGATGTTACCAATTGTCCTTCAACATTAAATACCAGTACCCTATCTACCACTTATTCTCTGCTCATCAAACACTAATTTGAAGAAAACGACAATCATAATGAAAAATTTATAGGTCTATAGCTAAATGACAAGATATTTCATAAGTGCTAGTTCCTCCTTACCAGAGCTTATTTAAAACAAGTCAACCAGTGATACTGCAATAATTGCAGGAATCATAAACTGCTGATGCAGTGCATAATTCTTAACTTCTAAGAACTTGTACCTTAGACATGGTGCAATGCATAAATCCTTATCGACAGTAAAACATTAATCCAAAATTACAGTACAGTGAAGTTCAAAAGTACTGCATAAGCCTCTGTTTTTTCTCATCTTACCTTAAGTAAAGTAAAACGATACTGTTCATAAATTACAACGAATGATCCTTACTTTTCAAGTACCACAAGATAGTTAAGATACTGGTAATCTACATCTGGCTTTCATTAATATCAATTAATATACATGAATTATACCTACATACTAAACTTACCCTACAGTATCAGGTATGATTCATTCATCTGAACAATTCACAGCACTGTGAAACTAGCCTTAATTAATATACAGTAGTATTGCCAGCTGAATGAAGTTAATTCACTGTATTGCAATTTTAAACATACAAAAAAGAGTAAATAAGTATATTGTACTCGAAAATTACCAAAAGAATATTTGTGCAAATTAATTTGTAAAAAAAAAAAAAAGTATATTACGATGGTTATACAATTACAGACCAGTCAGTGATCATCCGTTCTTCAGTGAAGCGTTCATTGAGAGCGAGACGTCTGACTGGGTATGTGTCGTAACCCCTTCACACCTGGCCCTGGCCCATTGTTGAGAATAACTTCACCTTTACCTTGTAAAATTGCTATTTCCTTCTGTACTTTTGGGTCTAAAAATGGTCTGAGGGCTTCGTGGATGGGACGTGAGTTTTCCATTAACTACTGGTCATCATTGTGCTCCTCACCCTAGGGCAGTGGTTCTTAACTAGATTCAGGCCATGGACCACCAGCTCAATTAAAAAAAATATCCTGGACCATTTCATATTTGAGTAATGATAAATAAAGCATAGACAACAAACATTTTGGTTAGAAACATATTTCTTACAAACAGAATTTCGAGAAGTGATAGAAAATAGTAGACAGCTGACATTTTGGTCTGAAATATATTTCTTCCAAACATAATTTCCAGGAAATACATGAATACTTCTCTAACATTTTGCTGTGAAATGTATTTCTAACAAACAGAATTTTGAAATTATGTAGGAGTATACAATTAACATTTTTCTTTGCAACCAGACTTTTGGATTCTCTTCTCACTGACAAGCTTTTCAGTGTTAGGAGTGGTACTTGATAATGCACAATGAATATCGCTTTCCACTGCAAGCCGATTCCTCTGTTTGGACTTAATGTGCAACAAACATGAAAATCTGCTCTCACACATGGAAGTTGATGCAAATGGCAGAAGACATATAACGCATGTGTTGACAGATTTGGGTAAGTACCAGTCATACTGGAATAATCAATAGGAATAATACAATAAAATGAATGGCCAATTATTTATTTTGATAAAATTTTTCCTACTGAATTTTCAATAAATTAAAAAATATATGCGCCAATCTCCAGTTTATTACCATATATACTGAACGTCCTGTGGACCACCCAAAAAGTCACCATGGACCACCAGTGGTCCATGGACTTACAGTTGAGAACCACTGCCCTAGGGTCTGCGGTTGTGATGAAGTTCCGTTACAGTGGCCTTCTTGGAGAGGGAGGGGAAGCCAGAACCTGAGGTTCCACTGGCTGGACCCTGCCATTGACAACTGTGAAGGTGTGGGATGAGTAGCCACTAACTTTGATAATGCTTTGTTCTTCCACGATTTAATTTGGATTTACTCCTACCACCAGATCCAGCGCCTTGTACTATTGCACCCATACCTATTGGTACTGCTACTACTACTACTACTACTACTACTACTATTACCACTACCACTACTACTACAACTACTATTATTACTACTACTACTACTAATGCTGCTGCTGCTACAACAACAACAACAACTGCTACTACTACTACTACTACTATTACTTCTACTACTACTACTACTACTACTACTATTACTACTACTACTACTGCTGTTGCTGCTGCAACAACAACAACAACAACAACTGCTACTACTACTACTACTATTACTTCTACTACTACTACTACTACTACTACTACTACTTCTACTACTGTTTTGATTGTATGATACAATGAATCAGACGATTAAATAAACCAGGTTACGTAAGTTCAATTAAACCATTAATCTGATTTGTAATCTCACCACCTATTCGATACTGTCGTCTTACTCTTTATCAGCACCTATTCTTTCCCCGCAGATAGGACACTTGCACTGTCACACCCTTTTCGTCTCCCTTCCGTTTCAAATGCTTCGAAACCCGAAATGTGGAGTTCGGGTTCACACCTCAGAGAGGGGATTGTAACGTTAAGTGATAAACTTGGGAGTAGATCCAGCTGTAGGCAACACAACTGATGTCTGACGGCTGCTGGCAGCTAGGAGGGAGATTGCCTTTAACACCACTTAGACTCTTACAAGCCTAACTACTATTCATTCATTTAATAGGATTGGAATAATTCAAGTGTTTTAGATTACCTATCATATATATATATATATATATATATATATATATATATATATATATATATATATATATATATATATATATATATATATATATATATATATATATATATATATATATATATAAACTCACCTCTCTGCTATGTTACTTTTTGGTGAGATAAAATTTTATATCATCATCAGCAGCAGCAGCCGTTTGAGTGTCCACCACTGGCTCGGCCTATCCCGGCCGAATTGAGGACAATACAGCCTATGTATCTCTACCAAGTGGCTTAGGCTGTCTGGTAAAGATTGTATGTAGGTGAGAAGTGCTTGTAAGTGTGAATGTAATGTTGGAGTGGCTTTGGATGTGTGTGTAGTCTGTGAACCAAGTGTAATCGGCACATGCAAGCCGACTGAGTGGAAGCATACTTTACAGTATGCGACACTGGTTCAACCGCAGCACCCCTTATGTCCGCCAAAGTAGTACGTGGCCAAGCAAACACTCACAAAGCTTCCTACCTTGCCGGAGCGAGAACCCTGGTTCTCCCATGTACGAAAACACACAGTTTACCACTGTTATACTGTGCGTTTTCGTACAAGGGAGAACCAGGGTTCGTGCCCCAGCAAAGTAAGAAACTTTGGGAGTGTTCTCTCGGCCACGTAATGCTTTGGTGGACATAAGGGGTGCTGTGGTTGAACCAGTGACGCATACTATAATGTATGCTTGCACCTAGTCGGCTTGCATGGGCTGATTACACTTACTGTAGTTCCCAGAGTTCACACAAATCCAAAGCCACTCCAACATTACAATCACATTTACAAGCACTTCTCACCCTACATACAATCTCTACCAGACAGCCTAAGCCACTTGGTAGAGATACATATCCTGTATTGTTCTCTATTCGACCGGGATAGGCCTAGTCTGTAATGGACACTCGAACGGTGGCTGCTGCTGCTGATGATGATGATATAAAATTTTATCTCACCAAAAAGTAACATAGCAGAGAGGTGAGATTATGTGCCAAAATCGCCCAGCTATGGTTGAATTCTGCTGATGATAAATATTTGGGCGTGATCATCATTTAATAAAGCTCCAACTGCACTGACTCCTGTGCTTATGGGCAGTTTATCACCGAAGGCAGGTAGGCAGTGTTTTGGGAAATCGGAGACCAGTATATTAAACAGAGCAAAATCCATGAAAATCTATACATACAATATAAGGAGTCTTGTAGAACATTACAGGCTTGATATCTTAATGACTGAAGTAGAATGTAGAAAATTTAATTAACTGCCATTACAGCAACTGCTTATTTTACTGTCGAGGGAGGCAGAATGAAAGAGTTAGTGATGTAGAATTTCTAATTAACAGAAATCTTGCATAAAAAATTGTTTAATTCTGCAGTGTGTCTAACATACTAGCATGGATTATAATTAACTACGTAAAAGATATATCCTGAGAGTAATACAAGTAATACAACATTCTAAGATAACATCTCTCAGATTACGGAAAAGAAAAGATATACGAGCACTATGACTATGGGAGACTTTAATGCAAAATTTGACAAATCGATAAACTAGAAGCAAGTATCGGAAAATTCAGAGCAGGAGAGAGGAATGACAGGTGAAAATATTTGATGAAATATATAACATGGGAATAATGAATATCATTCTTACTCATGAGAATGGGGAGAAAATGAACCTGGATAAGCCATAATGGAGAAACAGGGAATGAAATGGACTTCATTATAGCGGATAGTTTTCATAATGTAATAGTTTTCAGCAAAGTAAATGTAAAAAGTTATCACAGGCAAATTCATTTTCTAAAGTGAAAGAAAGAAACTGGTTTGATAAAAAAGGTATGTCTAATTGTAATGCTAGATGTTTAACGCTCGACTTCTCATTCCTCAGACAACTAACATGTAGCGGGGTTCTCTTTCGAGACTGGGGCTTAGGACAAATAAGAGAGAGGCAGGACACAAAAACTCCAGGCAATAACCTTACACGTGTATTACTCAGTCAGACAAGACACAACAGCAGATGTTACAAACACAATATTTGGTTGATCACAAACACTTACATCTAGATAATTAGTATCTCGCAGGATACTATGGGAGAATACACTGAAATAACACCCGAGGCGGAGTATTCAGAATTAGTACAGTCCAAGGTCTCTGAGTGCGTGGAGGAGTTAGAGATGAGGCTCACTAGGGGAGGGTGTAAGGTAAGGGGGCCTAATTATGATTATGGTAGTATGGGGTGGAGTTTACTCATAGCGTGTTCACTTTACTATTTTCTAGGGGCAAGGGACTTTTGGTTAATTATTATTACAAACTCCACGGCTTGGGTAATTCTCTTACTGTGATATGATGGATATTGTACATCGGTCTTATTCACTAGCATTCTGTTCTATATGGACTATTCACTGTTCCGCCTTGTTATTGTTAGACCATCATCATTCCAGTTTCACTTAAAACACTTAGTCTGGTACTGTGAATGCACTTTATCGCCTCACCACTGTTACACTACAATAGGGTCGCAGTCACTGTCTCATGGGTCACTGAGCAGCTGTTGCGGCGGAGAAACAATCCAGCTTTACTTCTGACGGAGCAGAGGCACCGCCAGGGGAGGTCGTGCCGAGAGGGCAGGGGATCATGTGCAGGGATGTCTTTTCTCATCCAGGGCTGCAGGTGGCGAAGGGGCCCATGCTTTCCGGGCTGGGGACAGGAGTGTGGCCCTCAGGACTGGGGCCGAACAATTGCCTGAGCCTCTCGTTCAGGTTCCTGCCGGAGGTGGAGGTCCTCCGCCGTCGAGGAGTAGGGAGTTCCTGCCTGGGCGTTCTGGGGAGGGCCTGGGGTTCCCGAGGACTGCGGCCCCCAGAGCTAGGCGGCGCCGACAGGGAGGGGCTGCAGCACTGGTCTGTGTCAGGGTCCGTCAGGTGGGTCTTCTCTAGGGACAGTCGTAGGAAGCAAAGGCCGGAGGAAGCTATAGGGCCTCTCCAGTACTCCTCTACGTCCTCTGTGTTGGGGGTCATGGAACTCATCTCATGCTGGGGCGGTGGGGGGGCATTCTGCTGCTTCTGGCCGTGGGGCCCGGCTACTGGCCGTGGCTTCCCAGGGGCGCGACCACAAGGGGCCGAGGCCTGGCTATTGGCCATGGCCTGAGAGGGTGAGTAACTGCCAGCGAACCCAGGGACACCTTCGGAGCGGCTACCAGCCGTCTGACAAAGGCGGGAGCAGCTACAGGCTGACTCCTTCAGGAGGGGGTTTGGAGCAGCTACCGGCCGTCTCCAGAAGGACACCTTCTGATGAAGGTGGGAGCGGCTACTGGCTGTCTCCTAGTTACCCTCAGGTCGGCTACTGGCCGTCTCAAGAAGGAAGACACCTTCAGAGAGGCTACTGGTCATCTCCTGAAGAAGGCAGGAGTGGCTACAGGCCGACTCCTTACGGGCGCTGGCAGGAGCTAGACAGACAGCTCCACCCCGAGGTTGGTTGGTGGAAGCTCACCCGGAAGGTAGTGCAGGATTCCTGCTATGGCGACGGCAGGCAGGCTCCGAGTCACAGGGGCGTACGGCCCAGGCTGACTTGGGCCGTTGTCACACCGAGTCTCGGTGCGCTGCTGCTGCTCCTCTGTGGGGTCCTTGTGGGGGTGTCTGGGAGTTCACGGGGGCACTATGCTTAATTCCTGGTGGAGGTGGTTGGACGTTTCAAGGGACACTATGCTGTATTTCACCACCATCCGCTTGGAAAAAGTCATGTCCTAGTGACTTGAGGTGATAGACGTGAGTATCATGGGTGATGTACATGGGCTGGAGATTTTTGAGGAGGAAGCGCCAGGTAGTGGTGGCGATGTTTTCATCCTGCTCCGCGTCACAAGTGAGGAAGAGGGTGGAGGTGGCGGTGGAGGAGGGGAGGAGGTGGAGGAGGTGGTGTGGACCTCGGATCCTGCGGTTTCGACCGAGGGTAGGTGCCCATACAGCCCTCATGGTTGTTGCCCGTGGTGTGGTGTGGTGCTGAATGCTGGACACCGAGGGTAGGAGTCGGGTTTTGTGTCAGGGTAATGCGGTGTAGGGTCTCTGGGAAGTACAGGTGGCTGGGATTTGGGCCTGGTGTAGCATGATAGTGTGAAGTTGTGGGGAAGCGGGTGGGGTGGGAGAGTGGGTGTATTGGGCGGGTGGGCGTAAGAGGCAGCTGGAGTGGGTGGTTGTAGTTTTGAGGGTCGGCGTGGGTGGCAAAGTGGGTGTGTGGGGTGGGCATGAGCATGAAGTGCGTGTTGTTGGGCGCGGGGTTGTTGAGACGGGGTGTGAGGAGGTAGGAGTGGGGATGTGGAGGTGTGGTGGGTTGGAGGAGGTGGCGGTGGGCGAGGGTGGTGGTGGTGGTGTGTTGGCGTGGGCGGGACACGTGGTGCTGGGCATAGGGGATGGGGTGGCAGGGAGAGGTGGTGAGGGGGAGCGGTGGGGCGTTGGTGGTGCAGGTGAGCTGTCAGGTGAGGTGCAAGATGTTGTGGCGGCCGGGGAGGCGGAGGTGGCAGGGGAGGCGGAGGGGGATTGGGAGGGGGAGGAGGAGATGTAGCACTCGTAGGTGGGAGGGAGGGGCGGCGCTGGGGTAGAAGGAGGGACAGGGCATGGGGCTGGGGCAGTAGGGGCAGGAGCGCAGAAGGGACGTATGTAGCAGTTTAAGAAAGTGCGAGGGGCGCCGTGGTAATCAACGGTAACTTGATAGGGGTTGGGGACGCGGGTGATAGTGTGGGGCCCTGTGAAGTGGGGTGCAAGTTTGTGAGGGGTGGGGAGTTGGGCGATCATGGTGTCACCAGGTCGGTAGGGGCTGGATGCTGTGTCAGAGCTGAGGTCCAAGTTGTTTTGAAGGTGCGTCAAATGGCGCTTAAGGTTGTGTAGCGGGTCTGTTGCGGGAGCAGAGGTGGGTGGTTGCAGGTGCTGCTGAAGGGGCAGTAGGAGGGGTGTCTCACCAAATATCCGCTCAAATGGCGAAATTCTGTCTTCTCTGGGGCAGGAGTTGATGCCCCATTGGACAATCTTTACATGGGCAGGCTAGTCGTCGTCTTTAGTGGCTTCTGTTCATGTGCAGAGTTGATTCATGAGGGTACGATGGCTGCACTCGCACACTGCATTTCCTTGTGGCCAGTAGGGGGAGGAGTAGGAGATGTTATACCCAAAAATTTTGGCGAGTTCCTCCCAGACTTTCCCGAACTCAGGTGTGTTATCCGAGTGGATGG